>NC_053155.1:164862148-165228753 GCF_016835505.1 Polypterus senegalus
TCTGCTGACTTCACTATCCTTTGCAGGCGCTTGCAGTCGGATATGTTGCAGTTGCCATACCAGACAGTGATGCTGCTGGTCAGAACACTCTCAATGGTGCCTCTGTAGAACATGGTGAGGATGGAAGGGGGAAGACTTGCTTGTTTCAGCCGCCTCAGGAAATGTTCGCTGCTGGGTTTTCTTGATTAGTGATGAGCTGTTGTGTCCAAGTAAGTTCCTCAGTTATGTGCACTCCGAGGAACTTAGTACTCCTAACAGTCTCCAAATCTAAACCGTTGATGCTGAGTGGGATGTGGGCAGGATGTGATTTTCTGAAGTCCATGATTATCTCTTTTGTCTTGTACAATACAATACAATACAGTTTATTTTTGTATAGCCCAAAATCACACAGGAAGTGCCGCAATGGGCTTTAACAGGCCCTGCCTTTTGACAGCCCCCCAGCCTTGACTCTCTGAGAAGACAAGGAAAAACTCCCAATAAAAACCTTGTAGGGAAAAATGGAAGAAACCTCGGGAAAGGCAGTTCAAAGAGAGACCCCTTTCCAGGTAGGTTGGGCGTGCAGTGGGTGTCAAAAGAAGAGGGTCAATACAATACAATACACAGAACAGAACATTTCCTTAATACAGCATAATAATAAAATTTTAGAAGTATGGCTTAACAGTAGATGATATGACATAATTAGGTTTGGATATTTTTAGAGTCCTGGAGACCTCATCCATCTAGCTGCCTCCCATTTGGCCATGCCACGGCTGAAACGTTGCTCCGATGAAAGGACCCTCTTTCCCATGATTCCTGTGATCCTCCATCAGGGAATACTTTACCATAGGCAGGCAAACAACTTGGCAGGTGGGCCGTGGCACCAATGGCCAAATTTGGGTACGGAGAAAAGAAACAGAATAAGTGAGGGTTAGTATTCAAATATAATTATCATGTTACTTATGTTATAGTGCTAATGACTAACAACAGAGATGCAGTATGTACAGTTAATCAGCAGCTCTAGTCAGGATATGCTAAACTGAAGTAGTGAGTCTTCAGCCGGGATTTAAAGGCTGAGACTGAAGGGGCATCTCTTATGGAAGCAGGAAGACCATTCCACAGTTTAGGGGCCCTGTAACTAAAAGCTCGACCTCCCACTGTTATTTTATTAATCCTTGGAATCCTAAGCAGACCGGCATCTTGAGATCTTAATGTGCTCAGGTTTGTAAGTCATGATAAGTTCAGACAAGTAAGCGGACCTTGGCCATTTAATGCTTTATATGTTAAAAGGAGGATTTTGAAATCTGCCCTAAACTTAACTGGGAGCCAGTGTAAAGATTTAAGAACTGGGGTTATGTGTTCATATTTTCTTGTTCTTGTAATAATTCTTGCAGCGCATTTTGGATTAACTGGAGGCTGTATAGAGAACAGTTTGAACAGCCAGTGAACACCGCATTGCAGTAGTCAATCCTACTAGAGATAAATGCATGAATTAATTTCTCACAATCCTGTTTATTTAGAAAGCCTTAATTTCCTAACATTTTTAAGATGGAAAAACATGTTTTGGACGACTTTGTAATATGCTTTAAATGACATGCTAGAGTCAAAGATAACTCCTAGATTGCGGGCTGATTCAGTAAAATTAATTGGGATTCCAACTGAGTTAAATGACGACAAAATATTGCTGTGATCAGCGTCATTCCCTCCAACAATTAACATCTCTGTTTTATCTGTATTTAAAGACAAGTAGTTCTCATTCATCCATTCCTTTAATTCACTAACACAACTAATTAAAGACAACATCGGAGAAACTTCATTTGATTTAAATGAAAGGTATAACTGGGTGTCATCTGCATACAGTGAAAATTAACATTATGTTTCCTAATGAGAGATCCCAGTGGAAGCATGTAAAGTGAAAACAGTAAAGGTCCCAGTACTGAGCCCTGCGGACACCATATTGAACTTCTGTGTATAATGATGGAGTACTGTCTGCACATTTCTGTACATACTGGAATCGATTTGATAAATAAGAACTGAACCAAGCGAGCACGGGCCTGTAAGCCCAACATCGTTTTCTAGCCTGTGCAGTAAAATAGAATGGTCAATGGTGTCAAATGCTGCACTTAAGTCCAACAACATAATTACAGTGGAATTTCCTTCATCAGAGGATATCAGAATGTCATTTACAACCCGTGTTAGTGCCGTTTCTGTACTATGACCAGTGCGAAAGCCAGACTGGAATTTCTCAAATAAATTGTAATGCGTAAGGTGTGACTGAAGCTGACTGGCGACTACTTTCTCTAGTATTTTAGAGAGAAATGGTAAATTTGAAATAGGCCTATAGTTATTTAGTATGTGTGGGTCTAGGTCTGACTTTTTAAGTAAAGGTTTAATGACTGACACTTTTAGTGCATCAGGTACTGTGCCATGCAGTAATGAACTATTGATAATGTTAGAATAGGCTGCAAGAACATCCATTGCACTTTTACTAGTTTTGTTGGCACTGGATCTAGGGAACAAGTAGTGGGCTTCATTTTAGTAATTAAAGTTAAGACTTCCTGGTGAGTTACAGGATTAAAATTATTAAAGTGCTGAATGCAATGTGTGACAGGGTCTGCTAAGCTAGTATTTGGTTTGTACTGTGATGCTGAGATCTGGGATCTTATATTTTTAATTTTCTCATTGAAGAAGTTCATAAAGTCTGTACTGCTAATATCTGTTGGTATTTTGCACTGTTGATCTGAATTCCCATTTGTTAATTTAGCCACTGCTCTAAAAAGTACCCTAGGATTTTTATTATTGCTATCTATTAATGTAGAATAGTATTCTGAGCGAGCTTTAAAGAGGGCTTTTTATATTTATTACACTCTCTGTCCATGCAATTTGAAAGACATGTAGCTTTGTTGTTCTCCATCTGCGCTCCAGTTTTGACACTCTAATTTAAGAGCTCGAGTATTTTCATTAAACCAGGGAGAGTTTCTATGTGCTTTGATCACTTTTGTTTTAGGGGAGCCACTGTGTCCAGAGCATCTCTCAAGGTCACATTATAATGTGATATTAGCTGATCTAAATTGTTTTCCACGTTTACATTTGATGTTAACTGATCTAAATGGTTTTCCACAATTACACTCGACTTACTCAAGGTATCTATAAATTTTGAAGCAGAATTACAATCTAGATGTCACTGTCTTTGTTTTAATCTGCGAGTGCTGGCATGGGCAGAACTAAATCAAATGTAATTAAGAAGTGATCGGAAATAACTACATTTAATGGAGTAATATTTAAATTTTGAATTTCAACTTTGTAAGTTATAATTAAATCTAATGTATGGTTATGATTATGAGTTGGACCTTTGACAATCTGACAAAATCCTACTGAATTTAACAAATAAGTAAAACATTTGCTAAAAGTGTCAGTTTCCACATCAATGTGTACATTAAAATCCACCATCAGAACTACGTGATCATAATTTATAGCCAAATCAGACAGAAGGTTGCTAAATTCAGTCATGAACAATGAATATGGCCCTGGTGGTCTGTAGACTAGCACTATAATTGTGTTGGAATCTGTTTTAATATTTAAAATGAATGCCTCAAAGGATGTAAAGTTGCCTAAATTTTTAGGAGTGATTTGCATTTTGTTACAATGAATTATTCCAAGGCCTCCTCCTCGACCAGAATCTCTAGACTTATGAAGGAACGAGTATCCATCTGGTGACGCCTCAGCTAGGGGAACAGTGTCACATTTACTAAGCCAGGTTTCAGTAAGAAGACACAGATCAGATTTTGTACTTAATATTATATCATTTACCAAAACAGCTTTAGTGCCAAGAGAGCGAATGTTCAATAAACAGCATTTAAAACTGCATGGTTCTTTCTGAACTGCTGATATATTTTTGTTTTAATTTGAATTAAATTTCTATTACAGATGCCCCTGGTGGAGTGTCTGGTTTTATCCCTTGGTCTAATTATACACCTTATTTTTGGTTATCAATTAATTTATGGTTTGTATCAAGACTAAATTTACTGGATGCCCCACAACAGGGATTATGGGTAACAGCTTCAGGAAAATAACAGGTGGGATAAAGAACAGCCTGTGATTTAAGATCACATGACTGCGGCCTGGATGGTGCTCTAATCAGTCAACCAGGCAGTTTTGCTGCCATATTTTGGGATAATACATAAGATCCCTCCAGTTAGGATGAAGACCATCTCTTCTGAAAAATCCAGGCCTTTCCCAAAAATCATCCCAATTGTTCACAAATGCTATGCTTTTATTTGCACACCAGGTTTCTAGCCAGCAGTGAAAGGAATGCAATCTGCTATAAATCACATCCCTCTATATAATCTTGGTAAGGGACCAGATACAATTAAATTCCGACATTTTGTTTTAGCTTTGGTGCATAGAGAGATGAAGTTCCGCTTTAATACCTCAGATTGCTGTAAATAAATATCATTAGTGCCGACATGCAGCAATAAGGTAGATACTTCATCGTCGGCAACACGGTCCAATGCGGCCTTTATGCCAGAAATCTTGGCCCCTGCAAGGCACTTAACATTAACTGCTGGTTTAACATAGTTTGGAATTCTAACATTCCGCACTATGGAATCGCCAATTATGAGCACTTTATTATTCTCAGTTTCCACAGGCTGCTGGAGAGCTGAGAACCTGTTCTGGGTCTGAATTGGTGACCTGGGTGCTGGGGGACTAGATTTTGGATTCTTAGACCCCCGTCTTACTGTTACCCACTTGCCCTGTGGCTGAATTGGTGCTGCTGATTTCGGCCTCGCACTGACTACAGTGGGACCTGGAGAGACTGAAGCCGAATCAGATGTAGCCGAATTGTCTAAACAAACCGAGTCGATCCAATTTTCGGTTTGCCTAATCGCTATCAGATTCCTAACGCGGTCCTCCAATTCGCGTATTTTCCCGACCAACTCTAAATTAACTAAACATTTTTGGCAGGTGAAGCTATCTGCACTGTCGGCCGGAAAACCTGAGCTGTACATACTGCAGGACACACAACATATAAACGTGCCCTCGATGGGCAGAGAGCAGATAGAACTTACATTAAATGTTGAAGTCATCTTTGCCGTTTTTATAGGTGCTTCGGCGCTTTCCGTGTTCAGCTGAATCACCGTCGCTTTAAGTTTCCACCACCCGCTGAGCGATCGACTTTAATTTCTCACTGCCGGTTATTTCTACTGGTCAGCTGCCGGCTTTACCTCAGGTGAACTTGCTCGGGTGCTTTCGAAGGGCTACGTGCCTGTGGGAGACGCTGCCGCTCTCTGCTTCCGCTCGCTGATCTGCTCAGCCTTGTCAACATTGAGAGATAGATTGTTGTCTTCACACCATGCAGACATCCATTCCACCTCTTCTCTGTATGCTGCTTCATAATCCCTGTTTATCAGACCCAGCACTGTCGTATCATCTGCAAACTTGATGATGTGGTTGATGTTGTGCATGTCTGTGCCGTTGTGAGTCAGCAGAGTGAACAGCAGTGGACTAAGCACACAGCCCTGCGGCGCTCTAGTGCTCAGTGTGATGCACCATGACTAGTTTCTCCAAATGGTTCATCATCACGGAGGCTAACTTGATGGGCCAATAGCCATTCAGACAGGAAATGGCAGATTTCTGATTGAGAAACCACTTCCACATCAATGCACCAGAGTAGTAATATGTCAGGTGAGTTCTGTCAAAATTTAATTGAATTTAATTGATGAGATTAAACCCCACCCCTTTTTAATTGATGACCGGAAGTCCTCTCCCCCAACCACCTGTTGTTTTGTTGACCTTTGATGACCTTTCCAGACGTCCCCTCCCCCAACCACCAGTTGTTTTGTTGACCTTTGATGACCTTTAGCCGGGCCCCTGTTGATTGATGCCCGGAAGTCCCCTCTCCCAACCACCTGTTGTTTGTTGACCTTTAGCCTGGCCATCTGTTTTCCCCAGGAAACTGTCAAGAGCAATTTGATGGATGCCCCCACCCCTTGAAACCCCCACCCACTGCTTGACCGTCCTGCCCAGCCCCCATCTTCCTAAGACATGTTCAGGCATGTTCCTATCCATACCCAGACTGAAGGGCCTGCCTAAGCCTCACCGATAGGCAGCACATGATGTCTGGCCCCCTCCTCCCGAGGACATACACACACACATGCTCCGGTCGGACAGGTCTAACTTTTCGCCGTTCCTGTCAATATTGCTTTAGGTAAGAATCCTGGTATCTATGTAACTATTATTTTTAAAATATCTATCTATCTAATTGTTGCTATATCATTTGTAAACCCCTTGTATTTTATCTAAGCCCACTTACAGGGCCAGCTTTTACCATCCCCGTGAAAATCCTTTCACAGAACAACAACCGGCATCCATCTCACAGACAGGCTCTGTGTTTAAAAGCCTTCAACGTCGCACACAGAAACGAGATGTCAGGCCGCCTCTGCGCAGCCTGGATTTTAGCAGCCCCTGCGCGTGCCCGCGAGCTGGCCAGTGCCAAAGCTCTCCGCGGCCCCGAACAGACACGTAGCTTTAAGCTGCAACCTGTATGCCCCTGATTAGCGCCGCTAGGCCATATGCTTGGAGCGCTGACGAGGATTGTCAGAACCTACTGACGCCGTGAAGCGTGCGTGATTGCCTTAACACAGATGCCAAAACCCCTTACCCCTCCTTCCCTGTCCCGCTCCGCACTGATTCAGTCCAGGCGCGCGCATGCTTTTCAACAGCTGTACGTAATATCCACCTTCTTCCATTCCCAACACGAATGGATGTTTAAAAGTTAAAGGTTTTCATGATAACGTGTATAAAACGAGAAAACTAGTTTGATATAAGCCCCTCATACACACACACACACAGTTAAATAATATGCAGCAGAACCCTTTTAAATCACGTTTGAGACGTCTAAATGCTAAATGCTATATTAATTAAAATATTTATAATTTGTATTTAAATCGATCTAAAACCATCCCTTGTTCTACCCCTGTTAATCCTCCCATCATGAAGAAATCCGTTTTGTTTTTTCTAAAAGTTAGATTGTTTTAATCAGATCGGATATCTCGGGCTAAAGAACTTTAAAATACTCTTTGGCAAAACATCTCTTTCCAAAGCACAATGCACCCCCAACACCACCTCCGGCAGTCTGAAGCTAAGGTGTGTGTGGGGGAGCAGCGTCGATTCACACTTCAGCTGTTAGTCCGGCTCAGGCCGTTTATGACCCTTAACCTTGTGGACGGAGTAAACTGTGGGAAAGGTGAAAAGGTCTTACGGAGATGCGTGCATATGTTTAAACAAATCTATGGGTTACAATGGAATCTATTAAACAAATTCTGGACTTTTCATCTCCCCCCCAAAGGTGTTGTTTTTAAACACCGGACAATGGCCATTACACGGATGTCCAGGCAAAATGATGGGTAAAACACCTGTTATTACAGATCACAGGGTCATATTCCAAAACATCCAGCTCTTTCGGGTATATGAACAAGCTGCGTTCGCACCCCAAACCCATTTCTCTACGCTTCGTTCAGAACAGCAAAGATGAATTTCTCCCAATACGGTTTGTCAGGATGAATTTATTAGAATAATGTATTGTAATTTAATGACTACAGCTAAATGAAATCTAATTATTCTTCATACAAACGAATCTGCAACAGCAATCATCAACGATCCTCCAGGTAAGGGTATTCATGATTCTTATATGCGTTAAATAAACATGTTTTAAAAACTGAGATCTGAATTCTTATATTTTTTCCTTACAGCTGTTCATACCTGTCGATTTGCAAAATGGTAAAAACCTTTTTTAATATATCTTGTTTAATACGCGCATGGCTTGCATATCAGTATTTAGGCTGCGGCTTCGTGTATCGGCGTGCGCTCGGGAGCGCGCATGCATGTGTAAGCGCTTAAGTGTTTCAGTGTTAGCTCGGGAGCGCGTGTGCATGTGTAAGCGTTTACGTGTTTGTCAATATAAAACTGCTTATAACATGTTTCTTCTGGTCTGATCCGTTCATGAAATGGGATGATAACCAGGAACCACGTCTATAAACGTGTCTTATTTAACCGCATGAACGACGTGCGTGAGTGAATATTTGAGTATACTTACTGGGTTGTAATGGAAAATGTCCAGGAATACAATAAAGTTATTGCAAAACGTACGGTTAATTCCTTTATTTTCTTTTCTTTAGAGTCATATATACAAGTGGATTCGCCGATCGATTTTGATGAACCAGGTGAGAATTTTTATTAAAATGATAAAATGCTTATAACATTTCTATGTGCGTACGTGTGTGCGTGCACTCTTGTGTGCGCGCAGTCGTGCATGTGATTACTAGCGTTCGGGTGCACATGAGCTTTGCTAAATGAAATGTAATACATACTAGGGTCCACAAAAGTCCGGGTGATTTTAGACGTATCAAAAGTATTGTTGAATCATCGGGTAAATGAATATTATAACGTGTTTCTGTATTTATGAGATTATATTTTAATACCTTGAGACCCGATTATTTTGAAAATGATTTTATCCAACTTAGTTTACGGGTTGCTCGTGCTGTTTGTTAAAGTGCTTTGGGTAGTTACAAGTAGCCTATCGGGTTGAATAAGGATGATGCGTGTTAAAATGTTCTGTGTTAATTAACCGGTTGAGCTGTGTGTGTGTGTGTGTGTGTGTGTGTCTGGATTGGGGCTCGTGCATTTGGTTTCAGCCGCTGCAAGAGCTGGAATTGGGAAATGTTATTTTAAATAGGTATGTATTTTGTTTTGTAGACGAAAATTCTGTACAAAACGAAACAGTTTCTCAAAGGGATTACCCTGATCTGTACATTCACAGTAAGTGCCCTTTTCAATTTATGGATGAAACTTTGGGGAACACACTTATCTGCAGATTTTGTGAAAAGAGTCCTTTAACTGAGAAGGTTATAATTTTATTTTCAGATTCAACTTTCCAGAGTGTTTTAACGCAATTGCTGCAAGGTTCAGAAAATCTAGCACTGTACGAAAGCTGGTAGAATCCACAAACACCACCCCCATCGGAGATCAGCATTCGGGGTCATTCTCCAGCACCATCTCAGAGCAGCCGGGGGCATTCTCTGACATTTTCTCAGAGAAGCCGGGGGTATTCTCCAACACCTTCTCAGAGAAGCCGGGGGGATTCTCCAGCACCATCTCAGAGCAGCCGGGGGCATTCTCTGACCCACCCTCTCAGAGAAGCCGTGGGCATTCTCCAGCGCAATCGTCAGCGTCTTCTAATTCTAGCTGGCGTTCAACCCCCAGGTGGGACACTTTACCAACATCGCTTCACTCTGAGCGAGGATCTCGGCGAAGAAATCATTATTCACCCCGATATTCCCATCGGCCTGACCGCGACCGGAGACATCGCGAAAGACTGGTGCAGTTGGGCGACGTTCTTCGCAGGGCACTGGAGCAATTTATAGAATTAGAGTCTCCTGGGTACAATTCCGTACCTGACATGAGTTTACATTTGCTGCATCAGTATACTTTTTTCAAGGTTCTACCCAGAAATTAAAGGATAGGTTTTATATTACTTTTTTAAATTAAAAATAACATTGAATTTAAATTTTTATTTTCTGTGCTTATAACTGTAACCTTTGTTTAAATTTTTATTTTCTGTGCTTGTAACTGTAACCTTTGCTTAAATTTAGGTCATGCCTGAAAATGGGTCTAGCGGTAGCGGCAACAAACGCGACAGCAGCGACAGTGGTACAGACAGCTTCCGTGTAGGGCGCAAAGGTAGGAAAAGGCCATCCAGTAAAAACCTGAGACTATTAAAAGAGATGTCTGATAACCTTGAATATTCTATAAAACCCCCTAAAATACCTACCCCTCCGCGATCACCTGAAATTGTTCAATCACCAAACCCAGTGACACATACTATCAACAATTTTGATCTCATTGATACTTCGCTCCAGGTTCTAAATTCTGATGAAATAGCCGTAGTTAACGCTCTGTTGGAGCTTTTGAAGAATACCTCTTCTCAGGACAGAATGTCTTCAGGCCCTTCACAACAACCAAATGCCCTAAACACGAATGTGAAATCCCCACAACCTTCTACCTGAGGGAACTCGGGACCTAGTAAGATTAGTCTTCAACACTCACCTGTTGATGACTTAAAAGAGCAGGATACTTCCACCCCACATCCTCAGACAGGATCAGGAGTGACCAATTCGTCCGGGGTAAACTTGAGTCTCGAAACCAACTCTCCACAGCCATCTACCTCGCATACGGTGAATCCAACGCCTCCAGAACCGTCAGTAAGTTCCCCACATCCATCTACCTCGCATACGGTGAATCCATCGTCTCCAGAACCGTCAATAAGTTCCCCACAATCCTCTACCTCTCGATTCAATAATTTGTCTATAACGGAGCTTCCAAAATTTAACAATATCGAGATTCGACACCGGTTCAATTTTTCTGAGGCCTACACACTTGATTCATTCGCCAAAGTTTTTAATCATATACACGAGACCCTTCAGCAAATATTAGTTTTACAAGCACTTTGAATCCTGCGCTCTCTGTTACGAGGGATACAGCTTGAAAGCCGGTTCAAAACCTCACAAGTGTCGACCCAAACACTGTCACGTTTGTACAGCGGTCGTGAAAGAGTCGGATGAAAATCATCAGTGTTTTATTAAAAGTTTACCACAAAGAACAAACCATGAAAAATACATGTTTTACGATTTTGAGTGCCATCAAGATGCATTGGAACGGTCAATCGTGGAGACGGTCCGGCGAGGACTGCGTAGCAAAGTTCTTTCACAGATATCGATGTCTGAAATACAAAGATTACACGTTCATAGCTCACAATTCTAAGGGGTATGACGGATATTTCCTCATGAAATATCTCGTCTAAAGCGGGCAAACTCCATTTGTAACATCTCAGGGCTGTAAATTAATGTGCTTTATAGAAGAATATTACAACTTGAGATTTATCGATTCGTTGAACTTCTTACCTATGAAATTGAGCAGTATGCCCAAAGCCCTGGGATTCCATGCTCAAAAAGGGTACTTTCCCCATTTCTTTAATACCGATGAAAATTAAGATTACATCGGACCATACCCCAATCCTAAATAGTACGGCATTCAACACATGATGAGCCAGGAAAGAGAGGAGTTTTTGTCTTGGTACGACTCGATTAAAAGCGTCACCTTCAACTTTAGACAAGAAATGGCATACTATTGTCGAAACAACATGTTTATTTTGAGAACTGCATGCATGAAATTTAGAGATGAAGTGGTCAGGATCGGTAATATTGATCCTTTTCAGTGTATGACCCTAGCTTCTCTCTGTCTGTCCATGTACAGACAAAACTGCATGCCTGATAATGCAATTGGAATCATTCCGACTGATCATTACAAAAGCACTCACAAAACATATTCTAATGCTTCTATTCAGTGGCTAATGTTTCTTTCTGAGAAGGAAAAAATAAACATTCGACATGCGCGGAATCACGGTGCAGTCAAGATGGGGTCCTTTTATCTAGATGGTTACGCCGAAGTTCAGGGTGTCCCGACGGCCTTTGAGTTTGCTGGCTGCTTTTATCACGGTTGTCCAGAGTGCTACGATGCGCAAGCCAAGCACCCTCTTACGGGGACGTCTTATGCAGAATTGTTTAAAACGTTTGACGACAAACTCAATAAATTGCGTGAAAACTTTAATCTGACGGTGAAAGTGCTTTGGGAACATGAATGGGAGCGCATGAAAAAAGAGGACGCGGAGCTTCAGGATTTCTTAAGACGCTTTGAGTTTCCTGAACCTATCAATCCCCGTGATGCCCTTTATGGAGGGCGCACCAACGCTATCAAATTATATCATAAGGTTCAAGGTGACGAGCAAATGTATTATTATGATTTTACAAGTCTGTACCTCTACGTCAACAAAAAAAAAACTTACCCGATCGGCCATCCGACCTTTGTTTTTGAAGAGTTTTGCGATCTTAAGCAATACTTTGGGCTCATTAAAATCACCCTGCTAGCCCCTCGCAATTTGTATTTTCCGGTCCTCCCTTTAAGAATTTGCAATAAATTGATGTTCGTTCTGTGCCGTACGTGTGCAGAAACCCAGACATCCACCGGCCTTTGCCGTCACAATGATCGGGAAAGGTCTTTAACAGGAACCTGGTACAGCGTCGAAATACTCAAGGCCTTAGATAAAGGGTACAAAGTTTTAAAAATTCATGAGATATGGCACTATGAACAGAGTACCGCATATTTATTTTCCGATTACATCAAAATTCATCTGAAAGGCAAACAGGAGGCCTCTGGATGGCCATCTTGGGCCGTGGACGAAGTGCCCCAGCGGCGATATGTTGACGACTATTTCTTAAAAGAAGGCGTATTATTGGAACGTAAAAACATAGCCTCCAATCCCGCCAAGAGACAAATTTCCAAGTTATTTCTGAATTCTCTTTGGGGAAAATTCGGTCAGAAGCCTAACCAACTGACCACGACGTTTGTTAAACACACCCAAGAATTCTTTGACTACCTGTTCTCAGACATGTATCGGGTCTCCTATTTTGGCTTTGTCAGCGACAAAATCGCTCAGGTGCAGTGGAGGTATGCGGATGACCGATCCGTTGTACCCGGCCCTGTCAATGTGGTGATCACCGTTTTCACCACGGCCTATGCCCGGCTAGAATTGTACGAATTGCTGGATCGTTTAGGGCCGAGGATTCTGTATCATGATACAGATTCCATTATCTTCACAGCCTCGCCCGGACAGTACACACCGCCACTCGGTGACTATTTAGGCGAACTCACCAGCGAACTAGATCCTGATTCAAGAGGTAAACCTATATTCGTTAATGGATCTAATGGATCTAGTGCATAGTTTTGTAGAACACAATCTCACAAAAGAAATAACCGTTCATGGTACGCAGATACATAGGAACAAAAAGACCCTGAAGTTGCAAAATCGTCCACTCAGAAAGAGATTCAGAGTGGTGCACAACAAAAGGGTTCTCTTGCCCGATTTCACATCTCTACCCTATGGATACTAAAGAGGGCTTTGATGTAAGACTTCAACACCCGTTCTCAAAAATAGTCTCGGGACCTTCCTGTTCGGGGAAATCGCATTACGTGAAAAAGCTTTTGGAACACACAGAACATGTGCTTTCTCATCGCCCTGACAATATAGTCTGGTTTTATAGCAGCTGGCAGCCTCTGTACGATGAACTATTAACCCGATTTCCCAAAATCAAATTTTTGGAGGGGTTACCCGCTTCATTAAGCGACGATGAACTACTGCCGCCTGATCGAGTTAACTTGGTGATCGTTGACGATTCGATGGAACAAGTGAGCCATAGCCAAGAGATTGAGAGGGCCTTCACAAAATATACTCATCACAGGAATTTGTCCATCATTTACTTGGTCTAAAAGTTATTTTTTCAAGGCAAGAAAAGTAGAACAGTAAATCTGAATGCCAATTACATCACCCTTTTTAAAAACCTGAGAGATAAGCTGCAAATCACCAATTTAGCGCGTCAAATGTACCCTGGTAGGGTGAAATTTTTCTTGGAGGCCTATGAGGACGCTATGCGTCACCCTTACGATTATCTGTTGGTGGATCTGAAAGCCCAGACGCCTGACGAATTTCATTTACGTACCGGCATGTTTCCTCCCGATTGGCCTGCGGCGTACGTCGTGAAAAGATAAAGACGTGCGATTTTCCGAGTATTTGAAAAAGAGACAGCATGTCGTGCAGAATAAAAAGAAATCTCCCTCTGCTCAAGACCCTGCACAGGGTCTCCTGTCGCCGAAGAAAAGCGATGCTGAGCGAGGCTCCTGACGATAAAAAACTGCCCGTTAAAACGAAAAAAGTCCTTTTAAATCAGAAAGGAGGTTTTCTCGGAGCCCTGTCAAGCGTGGCCATTCCTTTCATCACTAGTTTAATAGCTTCGAGAGTATAAATATGGAATACACGCGTAAGATGTACCTGGTCCCTCAACAACAAATGGCTCAGTGGCAACAGAAACCCCCGGCTTCCAACGACCTTTTAAGCGCTACGGAAAGTGAACTGGATAAACAAATGAAACTCATACTTGAACGCGATGATTTGAGCGTCGATGCAAAAGTAAATCTTTATACGACCGTCTTGCAAAGATACCTTACCTTTGTGAAAAAAGCGGATAAAGAAACTGGTTCTCTGACATTATTGATGCCTGTCGAGAGCCAGGAGGTGCCGCCAGAGGCACTCAAAGATGCGCCTAGTACCCCAGAAGAATGGGTGTACGACGAGATTTTAAAAAGTGCTCCGGATAAATCAAAGAAATATACTGAAATTATTTTACAGAAAATGTCGCATCACCCTAATACAACCTATTGGAATGGCTTGGGAGAGTTTGTGTTTCGTGGAGAACCGTTACCCGGAACGAATATGGTCGATCTAATGCGGAACTTAACCGCCCGTCACAACATACCGTCCTATCGGAGACCTAGGGGCTGGAAAGAATTTATTAAGGCCCTGGCCGGATTGAACATTCCGACCTCGGCCGTACCAAACATGGACACTAGAGAACTTCTAGAGAGTTTCAAACCACCCTCCCCAGACGGGGCTTCTGCTGTCTCTGCTGCCTCTGCTGCTGCGGCGCTTCCGATACACCTGTTGGCAGGAAAACCAGATCTCGCAAAAAGAATGAATGGATTCCTTATTGAAATGTAACTATATTATTGTTTAATAAAATATTAATTTTAATTACACAGTTTGTCTATTCTTTATTAAGATAATTACAGGGCACAGAACTTTGCATACAGGGGTGATCCTGAAAGCTTCTAAAAGTGTTCTTAGACAAGGTGTTGACAAAATTTTGAACCATATCATCGTTCTTGGTGACTTCATTAAAATACAGGTTCATGACCTCTTGATAAGATCGTCCTTTTCCTCTATGATGCAGGAAAAAAATACAGTGTTGTCCGCAGACGGTGGAAAACCAGTTTTGAAGCTGCCGGGTATGGTGAACAATTTCTTTACAGTTTCTGTTTAAAAAGCTGTATATTTCCTCAGGAAAATAGATAAAGTCTGGTGGAGCTCCGTAGGAATCAAAAAATTCTCCAATTCCGTCTTCTCTGAGATGTATCGCCAGCCAGTGTTCTCCGGGTTGATTTTGACGGTGAGTATTGACGATGATCATGGTCGGGAGCTCCGTAAGTATCTTTTCAGGCAGTTCGTCGCACGCCAACACTCCGTGAAACAGATTTGCTGTGTACGGATTACTGGACATGAGTTCGATGATCTGCAGGGTATTCATGCTTTTTAGTAATCATAAAGTATAATTCTTCTCTGTTTTATTTCAATAATGTTGTCAAAGACCACGTACACTATTAGATTCACAGTATGGGGTAGGGGCTGCCGAAAGCGGATTTCAAATCTCATGTTCCCAGTTTTCATCAATGAGAAATGGTCCCCGCATTCTTGATCTGGCGTCAAATCAAAGGCAAACAGGGTGTAACCTCGGGAGAATTCAGAACGGCTGATGGCTAGAGGCTGGTCTTTCAAGTGTTTTCCGGTGGCCAACACAAGGTTGTAATATTCTCGAGCGGTGGTGTCATTAGCAAAATTGGGTTGAAATGGTTTGGCGGGAATCTGTTCTCCATCCAAATACAAGGCCAGGAATTCCACATGGTTATGCTTGAAATTGAAGGGGTTTCTGGCGTAATCCCCGGAAAAGGCGTCATTATCCACCATGCCTATGACCACGTACTTGGGTAATTGTCCCAAGAACAGATTCTCCTGATTGCTCACCCCATGCCGGCCGGTAAACTGAGAACTTTCATATTCACTCTTTCCAAGGGATACTTGGCGTTGGCGTTTGTGAGTGCGTGTGCGTGCCCCAATTTCACCGCCGCTGAAACTTTAACTTTCTTGACAAAAAGAGAGGCGGCTAAAATGTTTACTTTATAACGCTCGGCATCTCCGGACATCAGACAGAATTCATTTTTGCTCCGCACCATTTTTATTCTGACGTCCACTCCATTTAGAATTTATTTTTCTTGAAAAAATAGGTCGGAATGAATAGATCCGAGGAGTTCTACTGTCTTACCCTGGACTGTATAACCGTTTCTTTTTTTGAACCCCTCATTCGGTCCGTCCAAGGTTGTGTTTTCATGTTCGTTGGCCGAGTCTTTGTAAAAAAGAACCGTACCAAATTGGTACTTGAGAGTTTCACTGCTGTAATTTAACAATCCCTCAAAAAGGGCCCTATACGGGTAAAGGCTGGAACTCTGTGATATTAAGCGATCTCCCAGGGTTACATCCACTTGTGAAAATAAAGCGGCTATCGGATAATTAACAAAGGCTACCTTGGCTACGGGGGGTGGATTAGTTCCGTCAGCATTGACGATTTTGCATCGGACGTATAGAAGGGTGTTATTCAGGTCCAAGTAGTCTTCCCCATTCCTGGTAATCAGAAACTCCAGCGGGGCGACTTCAGATAGAGCTGAGGGAGGGGGGACCTCAACGTAGATGCATTTTTCTACACTAGTCTGAGTATAGGGTACCGTAAACAAGTCCAGTTCGGATTTCACACACTCTTGAGACATTCGATGAACGAAAGACATTTTGAGTTAAAAAAATGTTTTTCGATTTCTTTTTTCTGCGGGTGCGGGACCTATCCTTGTGGCGGAGAGAAGAAAATGAAGTAAAAGCTGAACGGCGCGTCTTTTTGATGATCGGGGCTGGTCGTGATCCAGGAGGTCTCTTACGTTTAGTTTTCCTCATCACCATTAGACCCGCCCCAGCTTGATTTTCTTCGTTTCCTGGAGTCATCGCTCCTGACATGGCTCCAGCCACCACGTCTTTGACAATATTCTTACCGGCTGATTTAATGTGTGGTTTGACAATTTCGAATCCTCTTTTCAAGAGAGGCAAAGCTCTTCTAAATAGTCCTCGAAATATCCCTCCGATCCCAGAGCCATACATCACTGGGGATGCAGAGAACCCAGGGAGTCCGTTACCGGCTTGGGCTTCATAATAATGCATGTAAGGGCTAGGGTCCAGGTAAGATCTCATCTCTGTATTAGTCGTGTATACACCTCTTGGAGGGTCTGAAATGTAACTTGACTATGACCTTGCCAAACTGAAATGGAACCGCTTTGTTCTGATCCGTCTTTATTTCAATGGTCAAAGTATCAAACTGATTCTTGCTGACCGGAACGTAGTGCGGCTTGTCGTAGGTGATTGTGGTAATCTTATTCATCTCATCCTCAATATGTACGCATCTCAAGAGAGGGACGTAGCTGTATCTGACTCTTTGGTGATACACAATGTCACTCTAGACGTACAAGGAATAAAACCCCGCTCTGATATCTGAAGGGGTAAGGAGCTTCATTTACCAGACCAATAGTTGTGTTCGAATGAGCTCCTAGAATCCTACCTAATTGTCCCTTGACATGCAGAGAAACATTCTGGGAAGAATTGCTGGGTAGTACAACGTAAAAGCTTTTTCTCTCCATTGTGAACAGACCGTAAATGAAATTTTTATTTTTGATTCTCAGTATTTAACGTCTTGCGCGTAGCTTTCAGGGATCCAACTGTTAAACTTTTTGGGCCAACCGAGCCATTTCACCAAAATATGCTTTTTTCTACGGATATTTTTTTTCGCCAAAATCTTTTCAATCCTGAAGCCGTCCGTACCTCGAATCTTTTGTAACTCGTCGTAAAAGAAACCTATAATGTCTTCGCCGTCATAATCCTTGAGCTTGTAGACGGGTGGATCCCTGGGGAATAGTTCAGAAACGGTAAATACCTCGTCTGAAAAGGTTTGTTCGTAACCCTTGGTAAAAGGATTCCGGGATTTCGACACTCTGACCATATCGCCGACTTTGAATTTAAATTTTTAGATTTCTTTTGGTTTTAGTTAGGCCGTATAAGTTTTTAAAGACTTTCCAAGAATTGGAACTATTCACCTCGGCAGGGGCCATTTTTATACCTCGGTGATAGCTGAGATTATGATTTCACCAAGTCCTGTAGCCCCGGCAGATAGGCCTGGGTATTCCGGGAGCTGAAATAACGCCACATTTTGGTCTTCAGAGTTCGATTGAACCTCTCCACCACCGAAGCCTTTAATTCAATAGCGGTGGTGAAATGTTTTATTACGTGTTTGTTGATCAGGCTTTGAAATTCCTGATTGAGAAACTCTTTACCGTCATCCGTCTGAAGTTTGACAGGTACTCTACCTTTCTCCAAAATTTCTCGAAAAGCCCTGGTTACTTCTTTGCCCGTTTTGTTTTTCAGAACCCTGACCCAAGCGTATTTAGAAAGAATATCTATACAAGTCAGTAGATACTTGTAACCTCGGTTATACTCGGACAGGTTTGTCATATCCGCCAGATCGACTTGCCATTGCCCGTCAATATTGGAAACATACACCTTATTCCTTTTAAAATGGATTCTGGCCTGTTTATGTATCGTGTAGGTATATTGCCCGGATAACCAATCAGACACTTCTTGGGACCCAATATGGTGACCCGCTTGCGAGAGAGCTCTTTTCAAGGAATCCTTACCCACCAAGGACCCGGGATTCTCAGAGTTATAATATGTTTTTTCCAAGACCTGCTCCATCGTCTGTGATAAAACAGACACTGACACCAGTTAAAAAATTAGAAAACCTTTATTTAGGAGTCTGAATTTTTCAGACGGTTGTAGCATCAGGCTCAGAAAGACCCATCAGCTCTATCATATCATCAATTTCCAGGTCATATTTAGTCCACAGATTCATATGACCCTCATGATTAATATTACGCTTACAAAACTCATTTGCCACACGGCGGGTTACACAGTAGGAGTATTCATCCATTTTATAAAATGACTGCATTACAGTATCCTAAATAGAGCTGGTTCTTTCAAATTCATCCACAGTGTTTTCAATCACTACGCATATTTTGGGAATCGGCAGTAGAATATTAAAATACCCGAGAACTTTCACAGCTAGTCGTTTCAGCCAATATTTACGGAAAATATTCAGAATCTTCTGAAAGCGACCTTGACGGTAGCCGATTTCAGGTTCAAAGAGGCATGTATGCCTTACCTGGCCAGGGTGATTTATACCACAGTCTTGACATTCTTTTTTCTGGTCGTAGTAGACAATAATGTCCAGCAGAGACGTCATCAGACCTTTAACAAGCTGCAGGGCCTTTTTCCAGGTTTCTGGCAGTACCCCATCGGGGCAATCCATATTTCTCTCAGAAAGTCCGATCGACATCAGTTCCTGCGGAACTTGTTTGTACACCCAAGGCTGCCCTGGAGCTAGGTGAGAGGTTTCTGTCTGATCGCCATTAACGGAGACGATAGTGTCCGGTTGATCACCATTGGCTGTGACGTGTGACGCCCGACTAGACCAAGGAGCCTGGAATCCGCTGTCTGTCTCAAGGTCTCTTGACCAGAGAGTGTAATCAGGCCGTATAGTAAAATAACGCAGGTCAGATTCTTGGTGGTCTTGAATGCAATCCATCTGGACAGAGTTATAGAACTGGTAAGATTCAGGTCTTGAAGCCGCAGTCTTTGGAGTCTTATGCGGAAACCCCGAGGATGTTACGCAGGTCTCCATCATTTCAGAGTCCGAAGCTGACGATATGCAGAGAGCTTTTAAAAGCTTCAAAGAATTCTGAAATGGTCTGAGCCTTCGTCTGGATCCGTTGACAGACTGAGTATTTATGGTAAGAGGGATGGGGCGTGGCGTAAATAAAGGGGGTTTTAAAATTCGTCATCGCTCGATTCGAACGATGTTTCAGCCAGTTAGTCCGTTACCGGTCCGTTGCTTCAGCTTGCAGAATTCAGTCCTTGAATACTACAGGCGAAGGACAGTTTTCCTTAACGTCCGCGCCTGATTCTACTCTTGTTTTGCACAACTTGACCCGCTCCTCATCGGCCGCTCCAGCTTGAAGAAACTCGGGAACCAAACATCTTTTAACCCTTTTCAAATGATCCTTAGAATAGACCCTCCGGGCTTCACCGGGGCATCGGTCATAGATTCCATTTTTTCTTCACAGAGTGTTTAGAACTGAGGAAAATACATCGCTTTTTATACAACAGTTTCAGAAGTGGCCCAGGAGGTGGAGGGGCCAGACATGATGTGCTGCCTATCGGTGAGGGTTAGGCAGGCTCTTCAATCTGGGTATGGATAGGAACATGCCCGAACATGTCTTAGGAAGAGGGGGGCTGGGAAGTGGTTGGGGGTGGTTATGGGTCCAAGGGGGGGGGCCTAGGCAACCCTTGGGCATGTCTGGACTTGCCTTAGTGAGATGGGGCAGGGCAGGACGGTCAATCAGGGGGCGGGGGGTTCAAGAAAGGTTGGGGGGCATCCATCAAATTACCCTTGACAGTTTCCTGGGGAAAACAGATGGCCGGGCTAAAGGTCAACAAAACAACCGGTGGTTGGGGGAGGGGACTTCCGGAAAGGTCATCAAAGGTCAACAAAACAACAGGTGGTTGGGGGAGGGGACTTCCGGTCATCAATTTAAAAGGGGCGGGGTTTAATCTCATCAATCAAATTAAATTAAATTTTGACAGAACCCACCTGACATATTACTACTCACCAGACGTGTTAAATAAAACACATACACACAACACCTCCCTTTGTCTACTGATGACTGTATGTTGTGCTTTGAACCGTGTATAGAAATGCCCTAAGGCTGAATGGCTGTGTCCGATATGTAAGTCTGCTACCTTATCACTTCTAGATGGCAGCATTGCAGTTGAGGTCAGACTTAGTGTGGTGCTGCTGGTTAATATCAGTATAAAGTTTCCTGCAATTGGGCTTAAGATACAGCAACATTTTAGTCGCATTTGTATAATAACCACAGAGTGAACTCATGTTATTATGCCACTTTCGGTTTGAGAATGAAAGACTTATTAAGAGCTAATCATAAGGATTGTCACAATTATTAAAATCAGTATGAACAGTCACAGGATAATGCACTTCTATCCTAAAATAACGAGTCTGTAACCTTATTAATTATATTTAGATTGATGAGGTATTCTCTTACAATGGAAAATATGTCATTGCAAGGTCCCCTCAATCTTACACTGGTCATATTACTTGTGTCACACAAGCTGGCTGAACCTGTTTGCTGCTTACATGAATCACACATTTAGAGACACACTTTGCAAAACATAATACATGATGCCATATTTGTTATAATATATAATGTCATATACTTCCATTGATAATTTCTTCATATCCTGCAGTTATAATAACATTTTACACTAATAATATAATCTTCTATACTATTGAAAAATACCCACAGTCCCACATGCTATCATAACACCACAGCATCACAGTGTTTCAAAAACCTATTTCTGTCCTTTGTTTATGACCTTCTGCCTTTTCCTCCATCAGCATCACTGGACTGACTTTCTGTGGTTACTTGGAGCAGAACTGTGTTAACTGCCAGCATTCTGTTCTCCCTGGGCAGGTACTGTTTTGGTTAATACTTGCATCATAAATTCACTAAACATTATCCATTTCTGAATAGTCACACATAGCCTAAATTCTAAAGCCTAAAACTAGCTACAAAAGCTAGATAGTGGTGCATCTTGGCCGCAAAGTTTTTTTTAGCGAGCTATCGTTAACAGTGTTGCTGTGTGAAGTCACCGCACTTCAATGTCACCTGGATACAGCATTTTAATAATGCTAAAATGTCAGGGTGCTTTAGGCAATATGACAGACTGTAGAGCTAATCACATTTGATAATGAAGCCAGCTAGCTACTTTGCTGTCACCTAGTGCTACCAAAGTCGTGAACCAATGATATGTTGTAAAATTAACGAATTACATCTTTTCTCACCTGATAATGCTGATACTTTTGTACATTACACTGCATCCTCCACTGGTGCCATGTTTTTTTTTTTGGTTATTTCTTGCTTTTTCAGCACCACCTACCTTTGTTTCTTTTACCTTTGGTGTCCATTACACAGTACATTGAGTGGGTTAAGAAAATGGATGGAAGGATAGATGGTTTCAAATTCACACACACAGGGTTACATCATTTGGGGAAGGGTCGTCTCCTTTTCCATTAGAATGGATACTTGCATGTGAAGTGGGGTTATTATCTTTTTGTGGATATACTAAATGTGTGTTTATGAGAATTTGAAAGGGTGTGCATTGCAGCTCAACATTCCCAGAACATACATATGAAATTTTTTATGTATTATGGGCAACCTAGCATGACACTTACAGATAAAGAAAACCTGGCCTGTATTATTGTATATAACAAGAGACCTTTTAATAGCAGGTATTGGTATTTCACAAATCTGCTATAATCTAGGGCAGCATGGTGGTACAGTGGGTAGCGTTGTTGCTTCGCTGATAGGAGACCCGTGTTCGCTTCCCGGGTCCTCCCTGCGTGGAGTTTGCATGTTCTCCCCGTGTCTGGGTTTCCTCCAGGTGCTCTGGTTTCCTCCACACAGTCCAAAGATATACAGGTTAGCTGCATTGGCGATTCTAAATTGTCCCTAAAAATTCCTAACAAACCCTTAAATTGTATCACAGGGTCATAGGGGTCTGCTGGAGCCAATCCTAGCCAGCACAGGGCACAAAACAGGAACAAACCCCGGGCAGGGCAGGCACACACACACACACACACACACACACACACACAGACACCAAACACACACTAGGGACAATATCGCCCACGGAGAGTGACAAGGCTTTATAGATTTAAAAGTGGCCCTTTTTTTTTGAAGCCACGGACCAGTTATACCACAGATTGACTGGTGCCTTGTTCAGGAATCTTTCCAGTCATGTGCCCAATACTTGCTGGGGTGGGTTCCAACTTCCCCGTGACCATACTCAGGATGAGTGGATGGAAGTGTGGGATTACCTCTCTCCTCTCTCTCTCTCTGATCCTCCTGGAAGTAAAATATTGTTAATGAAGCATCGAAAGTCATTAAAATAATGAAAATAACTTCATAAACACATACATTTTCAAGCCCACTTAATCCAATTCCATTTTATAGATATTGAACCACAGCAGCCATGATGATCACGAAATGGGAAACAACTCAACTCAACTGTAGAACAAAATTTCTTTAAATGTTATTTAAATCATTATACAGTAACGTTATTTAGGCCACAAGAAAATAAAACAAATGTCTATTTCACAATTTTTTGAGTTACTTTTATTATGATGTCTTGCTCATCTTACATTCATAATCATCTCACAATGAACGTTTATGTAAAGGGTTTGTATATATCAACCAAAAATGGTTAAATCTGATGGCATTTAAATAAGTACAGGTGGAAGAGTTAATTATTTCTGCACAATAATGTTGGAAATGAAAGATTCAATGAAAAAGAGGAAAGATTAAAACAACTGGTACTCAATGAGGCAAAACAATTTTAATTGCTGCTAACTCACATACTATACAGTGGCTATAAAAAATTTTCACCATCTCTGTTCAAAGTAGCTGATCACATTATATATTCATCCCCTTAGATCATGAATGGTGCAGCTGGTTGGTTGGTAAAATGGAGATAATATATCTTTAGTCAAGGGTACAATTGACTGTAGTATAAATGTACCTGTATCTGCAAGGTCAAACTTGTATGTATTCAATATTGTGGCCTAACCTACACAACAAGAAAGCAGCTATGAGAAAATGTAATAAAAGATCATAAGTCAGGAGATGAATATAATAAAATATCCAAGTCACTGAATGTCCCTTTAAGTACTGTTAAATCAATCTTTAAGAAAGGGAAAGAGTATGGTTCTGATGTAAACCAGCCTAAATTTGTCTATCCACAAAAACAGAGTGATTGTGAAAGGCCAACAAGAGATCTATGATAACTCTGAAGGAGTTATAAGTTATAGAGACTAAGATTGGAGAGACTGTGCATACATCTGTTGCTTGGGTGCTTCATCAGTCACAGCTTCACTGGACAGTGCGAAACAGAAAGCCACTGTTAAAAAACAGCTCATGACATCTTTGCCTTAAGGCTCAAGGTAGACCCTGAAGTCAGCTGAAAATAGGTTCTATGGTCTGATGATCCAAAATTAAGTCGCGCTTTATCAAAAGCACACCATCCCTACTGCAAAGCATGATAGTAGCATCCTCATGCTTTTGGGATGCCTCTCTGCAGTAGTCCCTGGAGGGTTTGTGAGTGTAAAATGAATGCAGCAAAATACAGGGTATCTTGGATGAAAACCAGATGCACTCTGCAAAACAGCCTGCACTTTTGCACAAAACAATGACCTCAAGCATAAAGACAAATCCACAAAGGAATGGCTTATAAAAAACTATTTTAATATCCTGGAGTGGCAAAGTCCAGATCACACTCTAATTGAGAATTTGTGGCTAAACTTGATAAAGGCTGTTCACTCACCATTCCTATGTAACCTGACAGAGTTTGAGCAGTTATGCAAAGAAGAATGGGGGAAAACTACAGCGCCTAAAAACCTGTCTACACAGATTCAAGGCTGGAATTTCTGCCAAAGATGCATCTACTAAACATTGATTTGAAGGTGGAATACTTGTGTAATCAATTATTTTATGTTTTATATTTGTCATTAATTTAGACCACTTTGCAGAGATCTGTTTTCACTTTGATATTATTCTTTGTCTCTTGGTCAATGTCAAAAAATGCAAATTAAATCAATTTTATATATAAATTACTTTTACCACCAACCACCATTGACTATATTTCCTCCACCCTTGCTTAGCTTGCTTATCACTAACAAACAACATAACCACCAACTATAAGGAAACCAAGCTTGTGATTACACACAAAACTCTTTGAATTACTGATATACAGTCAGGTTCTAATTCATTCCAGAAATCATGCTAATGGCATATAAGCCAAGGAAATCAGTGCAGCATTAATAAAGTCAAAGATCTTAGATGAGTCAAAAAACAATACACATAGGAAAATGTTTTTCTTAAATGTTTTCAAGCATAAACAACATCACATTAAAATTGTGAGATTCAGTGATATTATATAAAAATGTCACAAAGCAAAATTTCAATGTAGGATATGTTATTTTAGTAAATTAGAGAATTGATCAAGGGACTGAATACTTTTGTGGTTGTATACATTACATGTCTGAAAACTATGTATATGTGTCTAAACATATATACTCATATACAGTATATACCAAATAATATTATTGAAATCTAAAATTTGAAGAAGGCTAAAATCACAAAATGTTGGCAGACAAAAGCATCTAAAATGTGAAATACATGACCCAAAAATCCTGCAAGTCTATGTTATTACAATCTGCAATTGAATGTTACTTTACATATGGCTTTTATTTTAAAAAAATATTACATTTTTAGATAAATACTATAAAACAATAATGCATGTAAAATGAATTATAACTTTATTACTGAAACAAATTTAAGTAGTAATTCAGTAAATATGTATCAATATAGTTTTAGAAAGAAACAAAAAGTCTTTTTGTTTATATTTATGAAAAACTTAGCACGTTTCTTATGTAAACAGTAATTCTACATTGAAACATGATGTCTGCTCCAAGTGTATTTGTCATATTCTTCATGAATGACATGATAACTAAGTCCGATATTTACATAAGCAGTCACCCTCTAGACCAGTATTGCTTGACTTATTGATTGTCAATATGCTATGGTGGCAGTAAATTTATTGAATGCTATTGAAGATTGTATTATGAAACTTTTTTATATTCTGTAATTTTATTTAAAAAAAAACCTTCAACTGAGAGGATTCTAAGGAAAAATATTTACAAACCATTAAAAGTAGTACCCAATCAAGAAGCAGACATTAAGAGACACTAAATAAATAAATTATATTTAGTAGATTTTTGCATTGTTGAAAAACAAAACAGAAAATAAAGATCCACTCAATGCCAGTGAGGAACACATTTCAATAGTCACACTACTTAGGATTTGATACCAAATCTAATATCAATTAAACAAGCATACAAGTGGGAAACTATACATTTTAAATGCATTTGCAAAATCACTGCATGGCTCATTTTCGGAAATAATAATGCTTTCTGATACTGAAATAAGAGTAAATGTAGGGTTAAAAAATACAAATTTATAGGCGGCTGTTTATTTTTTGTTAGAATATTTATGGATGTTTATTTTTGGGATTATTAACACACAGAAAACTATTTCTGTATCAATAAGCATTTGATGTGCTATACAACAGAAACAGTTAAACCATTCCATTGTAATATTATTAGGATTTCTGAAACCTGCAAAAATATTCATAATGCTGGGCCACCTTAATTTTACTCGTAATTCCTCATCACTGCACCAATAACATCTTTATTTTGCAAATGCGTCAATCGGCTGTGGGCAGGCAGCCTGCTATCCTAATTCCTTACCGAGGCAGCTGAAGTCTGTTTATCTGGGAGTGAGGAGTCTAGAACTGTATAGGAAACTAATATATTGTTATTTGAAATACACACATTGTATGTGTGTTCCATGTCTACAACAATCTGTGTAAATGTAGGATGCCATTATTTGCTAGGCAAGAAATGTTGAACACATAACTAAAACAGAAAATGTTTCATATATTATAGTAATAATGACAAAATGTTAATGTAAAGTGTCTAATATGTGAAGACTGAAGTCCAAATATCAAATAAACACTTTCACAAAAAGTAATTTCGTTAATTCATGTCTCTATCTGAAAACTAACAGTGTCAGATCAAGGGAGCGTGAAGATGAAAAGAAAATGCTAACTTTTACAAGTACCATAACTTTACACAGGCTGTTAAGACTATCTTATGTGGAATTTTTCTTTTTTGCTTCACACATTACATACTTCAAATCAACATTTTCTCATTTTTTTAATTCAATTTTATTTTTGGATTCTTGAATAAAACTGAATAAAAAATTGTTCAAATGACATGTTAATGTGAATGTCTGTGTGCGAGGAAAAGTAACATTCACCATAGACATTGTGGTGTTTGTTTGCTCAACAAGACACCAAGAAGAAAAGATTGAGCTGCGTTTGTATGTCTACTTTTATACCCTTCAGTGCTAACTTTTACAAGAACCATAAATTTAAGCAGGATGTTACAGACCCACATCAAATGTATGTTTTTATTATGTGATAATAATAACAGCTTACTTCTCAAAGCGCTAAATGCAAGGACAATGCAAGATTCAAACCTATTACCTTGTGGTTAATAAGTGGTAGATTTTACACTGTGCCATCTGTGACAGAATAGCATTACTACTGTGACAACTGGTGGAAAATGAAAAGTGCAAACACACATATGTGAACGTCCTTTACTTTGTACCAACAGATAGCTGTGCTTCAGCAACATGTCAATTGATCAATTTGTTTATCTTCAGTTTTATTCTTGAGTAAAAGCATATTTGTTCTGTTACACCTTTTGTGAAAGTATTTATTGGATATTTGGGGTTCAGTCTCCACACATTCTACACTTCACATAACATATGAAAACATTTTCTGTTTTAGCTGTGTGTTCAGCATTTCTTGCTTCGTATTTCCTCTGTCATTTTATGTTTACACAGATCGTTGTAGACAAGGAACACACATGAAATGTACATACTTCAAATCACTGTATTTCATTACCTATGTAATTCCTTATAAACGCATCACCAGATAAACACTTCAAAACAGACTTGAACTGTGAGGCTTGCAGCCTGGTGATGCCTTCATCTGACTGAACGGGGGTGGGGGATGGGTGTAGCATTTACACATTTACAAAACAAAAGCAAGCTATTAGCGCAGTGATAAGGAGCTATGAGGTTTTTGGCGTTTGTCAGGAAAATTTAAGGAGGTCAGGGACAACGAAAAAAAATGTAAACTTCAGGGATTCTAGTGTTAAGAAAGGTAATGGCTTATAATTTTTTTTATGAAAGCTCATTAGCAAATTGTATCAACACAATATATTAATAAACTAAAGTAAGAAAAACTAAAATGGCAAAATAAAAAAGAGAAAAGAGGCTTTCAGAATCATGTAAACATATTGGTGGGCGTGCCTGCATGCTTTCAAGGGTAGGCTTATTTAAGCCATTAAATGACAATGTGCATACATTCAGCATATGAAAATTCAGGTCTGTACAGCATTTGCTTTGATGACATAGTGGATTAATCCTACTGATGTACACAATGTGCTCCTATGTTAAAATTAAGTTCCTAGCATCTTGCATCAAAAATATTTTGATGGCACATCAAAACGAAGATGGTTGATTCTTGCGAAACCACCATAATGTATCTTGACATATAACTATTAAATATTTTGTTGGAAGTTGCATTTGTACACCATTCACAATTCAACTTCTGCAAAGGTCAGATGACAGTAGCATAATTAAAACTGCTAGTGGCTACTATGTACTGAATATTATATTCCGTGTGATGCTGTCTGATGACCTATTTTGAATGTTGGCCTGAAAACTTCTGTATATATATTTAAAAATACATGGAACACAAATACATTACATATAGAGATAATGAAAGACTACAACAGCATACATCTGCCAAGTATAAAAATGTAAAACCATGATGAAAGGGAAAGAAGGTAAAAGACCACAATATTCCAGTTGTAAACATGATGAAGACTATACTGCTGAAATGTTGTCTTTTAGCTTTGTTGCTTTTCAATGTGGAAATAACTTTTAACTTTTTGTTCCTTATATTACATACACAGTATATCTTCTGTGAGAATCTAATGCTTATTATAATACCGGTAGATTCAGGTCAAAAACAAAGATGATTTCTAGCATATCAATAATGTCAAATATCTGTTCCTTCATAAAACTCTTATATTTTTGGCAAAACTTTGATTTTTATTGTTATAAGAATTTGTTGTGTATCCCTGAAAATAAACGATTGAGATTTGTTGCACAATTATCATTAAGAGACTAAAGTTTAGACTCTTCTGTAAAGCCTACAACTAAAGTATCTACAGGAAAGTCCTTAATAGAAGATACCAGAAGATCACATTCACTGATATCCTTTCCTTCTGTCATCAGGGAAGAAAGTGGACATTCTGGAGAAGAATATTTGGCAAGAACACTGATTTGGTCAGGTTTAAGAGCAGCTTCACTGCATATCTTATGGCAAAGACCAGAAAGATTGTGCTTTATTTCTTCAATGTTTATTTTTAACTGGTTACTTTCAAACAGCAACTTCTTCTTTTCATTTTTCTGCAAATAGAAACACAAATAGTATGCTCATGTTATT
Organism: Polypterus senegalus; assembly: GCF_016835505.1. Classification (NCBI taxonomy): domain Eukaryota; kingdom Metazoa; phylum Chordata; class Cladistia; order Polypteriformes; family Polypteridae; genus Polypterus; species Polypterus senegalus. Next base: position 164,891,268 of record NC_053155.1, read on the forward strand.
GCTGCAGTTTTCAAAAAGTGAATCTAGACAGATAAATGATAAAACACTTGTTAATTTTTTTTTTTTCAAAACATACTGTTAAAACATTAATATAAAATATTGGCCACATGATTTTTCAAGCATATCGCTGTAGCTTTCAAATTTCAGAAAACAGTATATGGTAATTGCACACGTCTATCTTCTCTCCTGAAACTGGTGATTAAATCAATTTAATACTTCATGTACCCTTTATGTTTTCTTTAAAGAGTATTGTATAGCTTAAAGAACTGCTACCACATAACTCAGAGTTGTGGTACCATACACAAAGTGTTTCAAAGAATATGAAACTTGTAATATTTAAAACCAGCAAACAATAAGTCCTGGAAAATTATATTCATGAGTATATTTCCACTGAAATTCATTATATATAACTCTAAGAAGGCCTTATATTAAGAAAAAAAAAACTAATAGGTGTAGCCAGGCCTTCTACTGTATGTCAACAAGCAGTAAAACAGAAACCAAACCTGTCAGTTAAATTGTTATGGCTATTAGAAGATTACCTACTGACCGGCTGATCATCTCATCACATCATTCCAGTTGTAGCTTCTCTGGCAAAGAAGCCGCATTGTGAAGATGGACACTATTGTCAGTGTCAGAGGATAAGACTATTTGTGTGTGTTGTCATTCATATTTAGACTTATGTCCTAACTATTCCCACAAGATTTTTTTGTTAAATGCTGTAACTGCATTTATGAGTTTCCATAGTTCTTTCCAGCCATTGTGTATTACTGCGATTACATAGTACTCTGTATTAATTTGGTTCAAAGTTATTGTGTCACACTCTTTTTAGTTTCAATATATATATGTGTGCTTGATATGTACAGTTTATTTGGATACTTGCTGCATGCCCTGGGTCTTCAAACAAATCTCCAGCTGAAATAAGGTTAAAAAAAGAAGAAAAAAAAAAAAAAACTAGAACACCCTAAAACTACCATCCACTCCAAGCAATCAAAGGGAATGAAAAACGAAATTGTAAAACCACATCTCGGAAACACAGACATAAAGAAAGGGCCACAGAGGAGGAAAGTGACACTGATACCTGCCACAGCGAATGTTATGGTAGGAAAAGCCCCTCTCCACCTCACCCAATTGGCCCTTATAGTGTCTCGACAGGCAATAATGTGGAAGGACTTGGGGGGAGCGTGGTCAGGGCTTTACCTCCTTTAGGATGCTAGAGTGTAGCTCCCCAAGGTTGTTGTGGCACCACAGATTCTGATAGGACACGCTGGAAGTTGAAGTTCACTACAGCCTTATTGTGTTCCATGGATGCTACCAGTGTGAACTGAGGAAGATACAGAGCCCTACTTATGGCTTTCACCACACATGGGAGTGATTCCAAACTTCACTAACAAGACAACATGAGTACTCTCAGGTTCAACTTAAAAGAAGCCTCCTGCCTTTGTTCCAGGAGCCAGAGTCGGGAGGAGAGTATACAAAGCTTGTCGAGAGGAGCAGAGGTGGAAGCAGAGTGAGAGAAAGAAAGAAAGAAAGAAAGAAAGAAAGAAAGAAAGAAAGAGTGTGCTTTGGTGTTGTTTATTATGCTTGCTGTACTGTGCCGAGCAGGTTGGAAACACAAGGGAAAGCTTTTCCCAGAAAAAAAATAAAATTGTGTGTACTGAACTTGTGTCCTGTGTCCTTCTGTGTTACGTTTGGGGAGTGTGTACCTCCTGCAGGGAACAATATCAATAAACAAACAAAGGAAAACCCCCCACTATATCAGAAAAATGGATTAGAAAGAGCAAAAACAGTATCAAAAATTAAACTACATTTAACAAAATAGTTCAGTAATGAACATCTAGTGAAACATCCGATGTTGTGGTAACACTGAGGAAAGCAGAGTACTTTAATTAGGAGGAGCAGTCAGTGTAAGAGTTCCTTGTGCTGAGCTTTGCAGTGCCTAAAGAAATCAGTTTGAGAAACCATAAAATGAAAAATTATTCTAACACTAAATGCCTCAACCACCAGAACTGGATTTGCAGGAGCATCAAATAAACCTTGGGAGTCTCCCAGGCTAATCTTCAAAGATGCTGTTTTTTGGATAAACAGCAATGCCAATTAATAATTAAAAAGGGCACTTGGATTAATTAAAAAATCAATTTAAAAATAATTTATGATAAAACTACAAACACTGTGAAATACTTATGGACATACTAAACTAAGATGGGGGTATAAGCTATGATCTAATTGTAATTCTGTCAAGTGCCTTTGAAAAAAATAAAAATGTCAGAATTCTTTTTCTTTCAAACATAACATTTGTCTTTCTCAGATACAAAACTTTAGGAAACCATCAGAATGTGTCTGACATACTGAAGCCCTCTCTATTATCAAAAAGAAATGGCACAAGATATTTATTTTTGTCAGACTCTCCATTAGCATCTGCTGAATGAGGCAAAGAGTTTTTCACGTTGGGTCTCCTCCAACCAGGAGGTCAAGTATTATAAAGGTGAAGCTCCAAAAATCTACAATTGACGTGCATGAACTCAAAACTGTTTGACATATTAAGAAGTGGAAAGTGCTGTCAACCAACTGCAATAATCTGATGAAGGTCTGCTCAAAAAAATAGGGCACATCTGTACAGGATTGATACGACTTTAGCTTATGTGACTCTGAGAGGATAAAAGATCTTGATTTTCTAAACCTTAGTGAGAGACGTCCATCATGTGTAGCAAACATCTTTTTGGTTTGTCTTTTAATCTGGTGATTATCTTTCAAAGACAGCTGTAATTAAAGATTGTCTATATGAACATTTTCCCGCATTTGAGTGCCATTTCTACTCATCTCAGGTGGACCTGTTGGAACAACAAATGTGTAAGCACAAAACCTGCCCCCCAATATGGGTAAGGCAAGAATTATCAGTCCAGCTCCTTTTGCACTTGTGATAACCAGATTTTAAGCCAGACATATATTTAAAGTGAATGATGTGAACCTGTGACTTGACTAAGTCTGATAGATTGAAGAAGATTCTATGGATTCTTTCTGCCATCCAATGTAGGAATCCAGTGCATTCATCACATACCTTAAGAACATCTTTGAAAGTGGTTGACTGAGACATCTTAACTGCAGCCAAGTAAGCAATATGAAGAAACACTCAAATAAATAGTGGTGAGGTGTGTAATGTGGTATGTGTCAAAATGTGTTTGGTCAGAGCTCATGTGTCATAGTGTTAAATGATCTGTTCTTTCTTTCTTTCTTTCTTTCTTTCTTTCTTTCTTTCTTTCTTTCTTTCTTTCTTTCTTTCTTTCTTTTTCTTTCTTTCTTTCTTTCATGTGTCCTGAGGTCATTTGAGGTCAAACTTGAAATGAAACAGATATTTTCAGAATCTGACCTTCTTTATTAAAATATTTTTTCTCTCCTTTCCATATCTATCCCTACTATGAGAGTGGCGAAAAGTATTTTGTTAGGATAGTGTGTGTTGCTGTTTAAGTTAGAACTTGTAGGCAAAGCAAAAAATTCCATCTCAGGTAGGAGATCTTGGAGCTAAAATAACCGTGTTCAAATACATTATTAGGTAATTTGTCCTATTTTCCAGGTGTCCACTAAAATTAGTAAATATTAATTAATGATATTAAAGTTACTACAAAAGATAGCTGTTTAAGTTTATGATAATTATAAACCTTTTATGATCTTCTGGGACCCATACAGACATAACATGAATATGAGACAGACACATTTTTTGAAAAACAGATAAGTTAATTCCTCTTTTATTTAAGAAATTGAGTTGGAAAACAAACATAATCATACATAATAGTGACTCAGAAAAGCATACTAGGCTAAAAAAGAAAATAAAAAATACAGTATTAATAAGCATTCTAACAAGAAAAGCATTGTTTATTTGAATGCATATTTGGATTGCATATTTATATTAAACTACTGTATTTTTAAATAAAATACTATTGTATTAAAAATAACTATTAGTACTTACCAGTCTATCAATTTCACATTTTAAATACTGAATGCAGTCTAACTTTCTTTTACGACAGCGTTGTGCAGCAATTCGATTTTTGCTTCGTCGACGGATATCATGTATAAAATCCAATTGTTCCTGAGATAGGCAGTATTTTTTTATCATTTGCTGAAATTCATTTCTAGCAACAGAGGCAATATTTTCCACAGGAAAAGGTAGCTCTATCTGTAAAATATTAAACAAATTATTTAAATATTTGGAGAACTGCACATAACAATATACTATAGAAGTGATTGTCAGAACAATCATAATGAATAAACAGATGAATAATAAATATAGTTTATAGTGCATAGCTATAGTACGTCACAGCATCATGTGCAGGAAAAATATCAAAGTGAAAATAAGTAAAAAAAAACAAATTTAAGCTCCTTTTTACCAAATTAAGTAAGTTATTATCATAACATTTATTTGACAAAATAAGAGTTGGGAAATAAACCTGATAGGAAAAATCAGTAAGTACTCAAACCTTAATAAGAGCATAAAGTATGCATAATTTAGGCTTACTGATATTTTTGTGTTAAATAATTCGTTACACTGCAGTGGGCTGGTGCCCTGCTCAGGGTTTGTTTTCTGCCTTGCAACCTGTGTTGGCTGGGATTGGCTCCAGCAGACCTCCGTGACCCTGCAGTTAGGATAATGGATGGATGAATAATTCATTACAAGTTTGCAAAGGCGAGTGCTGCGAGCTAATAGCTACTGCTGTGAAGTAATATAGTCTGACTCCAAGTTACTTTTCAAACAGTATGCCACAAATTAAAAATGCAGGGCATTCATGAAAGATTAAAAATAAATAAATACATTGTTTTTATCTGTAATGCTTTGCATGTAAACTTGTGATTTGTACTTAATGCTGTACATTTTAAATGTTTTATTCTTTAATTATATGGAAGCCTTCATCTTGTAATTATGATCCTTAATTAAAGGTAAAAATAAAATGATCTAAGCAGCCAGATAACAAACAAATGTTGAAGTTAATTTTATACAGCCCAAACTTTTGTTTCAGTATATGGAAGAGACCATATACAGTACCTTGTATTGTTCTCTTTTAAAGGAAGAAATTACTTTGAATTGCACTGATGATATATGTCAGCATTTAGAATGCAGCACTGTCAAAAATAAAACACCTATATTCTCAGTAGGGCCCAATTACTAATATGAATTGGATTGATATTGCTGGTATGTTAAAGTACAAGTTTTCCTAGAAGAAATCTGAATGAAAATACAATATTAACACTAGAATTACCAGAGCCTACGAAAAAACTCGTAGATCCAAACCACCTTAAATCTGTTTGAACCTCTCCGTCAGCGTCTTTTGTCCTGTAAATGTGCCGATTAAGACAAGCAGCAAGAAGCCTACTATTCCATCCCCCAACCGCCACAGAATGTGCACAAAGTTCTCCCAGCTCATGCCTTGATTGATTATCTGGGAGTGAAGTGCTGAAGTTTTAGAGTGGAAATAATAGATCGTTATTTGGAACAAATTCATTTCATGTGTGTTCCATTTCTACAATAATCTGTGTAAACACATTGTTAAAACAGAAATGTTTTTCATATTTTAGTAATAAATGACAAAATGTAGGCATAAACTATATACCGTTAATATTATATAGTAAACACAAACATTTGGTTTGTATCCGTAACAGCCACGTTCTGCAGTGGTGGGGGATAAAACAGCAAGCTGCTTGCTGCAATCGGCACATTTACAGGACAAAAGATGCTGACAAAGAGGTGCGAACGGATTTAAGGTGGGCTGGATCTACGAGTGTTTTTTCATAGGCTCTGGTAATTCTAGTGTTAAGTGTTTGATGTTTTCACATGAGCCTGTTTTAATTTAATATTTAAACCGGTTAAATCAGAGTATTTTTTTTAATGTAACCAAAGCACAGAGACATCTTATGTTTGTCACTCTCTCTTAAATGTGTACTGCTAGTGCAGTGAGCACAAAATCATACAGAAGAACTTACATAAGAAATTTGACAAACGAGAGGACACCATTCAGTATATCAAGCTTGTTTGTTTAGCTAATAATGAAGCTGTCCCAATACTTCATCCAGATACTTTTAAAATGTAATTAAGGTTTCTGCTTCAACTCTATGGTTTGGTAGTTTGTTCCAGATTCCCACAACTCTTTACATAAAGAATCGCTTCCTGGCTACAGTCCTAAATGCCCTTTAACTTCCACTGGTTTCCTCAAGAATGTGACTCATCCTTAAGTAGAAAGAATTCTGCAGAATCTACCTTGTCAATGCCTTTGCAAATTTTTAAGATCTGGATTAGGTCCCCACACCGTCACCTCTGCTCTAGTTTAAACAGTTTTAATTGTCTGAGCCTGTCAAAGTATGAGATGTTCTTAAATCTTGGGACTCCCTTGGCTGCTCTCCTCTGCACAGCTTCAAGTGCTGTCATGTTTTTCTTGCATTGTGCACAATAATCCAGATGCAGTCTCAGTAGTGAATTATATATTCCGAACATAACATCCTTTGATTTATATTCAACAGTCTTTACAGTATAACCTAAAACTTTATTTGCATTTTTAAATGCATCTGCACACTGCTTAGCTGATCAAAATGTTGTTTCTACATAAACCCCTAAATCCTTTTCAGATGTTGCTTCCTTTAGGACAGTGTCTCCCATCTTGTATTTATAATTTATGTTGGTTTGTCCATGTGCAGCACTTTGTATTTTTCTACATTATTAAATTACATTTTCCATGTGTTTACCCAGTTCTGAACCTTGTCCAACTCTTCTTGAATTGTTTTTGATGCCTCCTCTGCGTCTATCATCTCTCCAATTTTAGTATCAACTGCGAATTACACAAGCCTACAAACTACACCAGAATCAATGTCATTACTATTAATAAGAAAAAGTAATGGTCCCAGGACAGACCCCGAGGGACTCCACTGATGACCAAACTCCACGTGGAGCATTCTCTTCTTATCTGTATTCTTTATCTATCGCTGGTTAACCAACTTAAGATACATTTTTTAGGTTACCACTGATCCTTACAGCTTCTAGTTTCAGAATTAATCTCTTCAGAATTCAGAATCTCCAGAGTTAGTCCCTCTGTTGATCTAGTTCTTGTGAAGCCTGCTTCTCAGACTTTTTTTTATTTCGAGGTGCCTTGCTTGTCTCCTGTATGCTTTTATACTTGTTCTCCTTGAAAGCGACTTTCAGCATAACTCCGATCCCTTTACTCCTCCTTATATGTCTCATGCTCACCTTTCCTTTTTTGACTGTGTCACCAAAGGTAAACTAACAAATCACATTTAAGCCAAACTGACCAATCACTGCTAAGAGTGACTGGACACACACACACACACACACACACACACACACACATAGACCATAGTAATTTATTTAATAGTAGATATTTTGTTTTACCCAACTATTATAGTTGCCTGTTTAAAAAAAAAGGTTGGTTTGTCAAGATCTTACACTCATAAACCCATGCTGTTATTTAGTGTGTTATTTTTATTTAGATACTTTCTAATTTATTTCTTAGTATAGTTTATATATTTTTTGTATTGATCTATAATCGCCAGTATCCATTTTGGAGTGGAGTCACATTTTCAACTTTCCAAACAGTTTGTAAATTATGTCTTTTTTATTTCTTTTAGTATAATTGGTAAAATCCTATCAAGTTCAAGGGATTTATTCAATGTTTTGAGGGCATGAAGCTCATTTGACTTATCCATCCATCCATCCATCCATTTTCCAACCCGCTGAATCCGAACACAGGGTCACGGGGGTCTGCAGGAGCCAATCCCAGCCAACACAGGGCACAAGGCAGGAACCAATCCTGGGCAGGGTGCCAACCGAACCGCAGGACACACACAAACACACCCACGCACCAAGCACATACTAGGTCCAATTTAGAATCACCAATCCACCTAACCGGTATGTCTTTCGACTGTGGGAGGAAACCGGAACACCCGGAGGAAACCCACGCAGACATGGGGAGAACATACAAGCTCCACAAAGGGAAGCGTACCCGGGTCTCCTAACTGTGAGGCAGCAGTGCTACCACTGTGCCACCGTGCCGCCCTCATTTGACTTATCTGTTTTAAAATTTATGAACTCAGAGCTTGTTTTTACTTTTGCATGTGACACTACATTTGTTTCTGCTTTTACAAATACTTGGGTGAAATATTTGTTCAGTTCATTTCCTATTTTCTTCTAATTTTCAGTGATTACTCCTTTTGTTGCCCTGAGGTTTCTTAAATTCTCTTTTATTGTCCTTTTTATACTGGAGTAATACTCAAAATGCTTGCTGTTTGCATTGGCTTCACTAGAAATGCATTTTTTCAGTTTTTCTTTTGATGTTTCCAATGCTTTTTTTTTCTCTCTTTTAATCTCTCAATTGTTAAACTGATGCTTATAAAGATAGTAATATAGTCCATGTTGGCCAAATATGAACTCAGTAGCAACAAAGTTGTTTTATTAAGCATTGTCATTTGATAACTATATGAAGTAAAAATGTTTATAGAGGATTATTAATGAATAAATGAATTAGTACACATGTACATATTCTGTGAGATGCATTGATTAATTAAATGAATTAAACTGAATGTATTTATCTATGTATAATATGTATTATTTAATGTAGATTATTATTGTTATGCAACAGGGGGTGTGCTTGTTATAATCTTGTCCAGCTTTATTTATTTGTTTTTGCCTTTTTTTCTGGTTTTTAATTGCTTTGCCAGAAGTTTTTACAAGTTTTTTTGCAAATATTACAACGGTACCAAGAAAGAGTAGCTCTTTATTAGACTTGTTAGACTACTATAACCTTTACATTTTCATATATCTAACATACCCATTTGTCACAAGACTGACACTAACCTATTTCATTTGCAGATTCTGAAGACAAACACAAAAGAGCAAAAAGGAGAATAAGCTAAGAGAGAAGGCTTGAATGCAACTTGAGTGATCAAGGCAAAAGTAGTACAATTTGAATGCATTTTAAAAACACAGACAACATAAGGGCACCACTCATAATAGTGGGAAATTTAACTGACATTTAAAACTTGTACTTGCCCTCAATAAAAAAAAAACTATTGGGGAGGCAAAAGTAGTGCCTCTGTGTCTAAGGATATGCACTGGTATCTAGATGGTTGCTGGTTCCAATCCTAATACTACCATCATAGTCAGCTAGGCCCTTGACCATGGCCCTTAACCTAAAAATTATCCCAGGGATGCTTTTCAATGGTTAACTCTGTGGTTTGACCCCCAAGGCCATGTGAAAAGACAACCTCCTCTTAGGGTTTAATACAGTATATCCAAGTATAGCCTTAATTCGCTGAAAATCCTTGGCATGCACTAGTCTGCAACAGGTTTCTCACACCTTACCCAGGCCAACTAAAGAACACATAATACAGTGACCCCTCGCTATATCGCGCTTCGACTTTCGCGGCTTCACTCCATCTCGGATTTTAAATGTAAGCATGTCTAAATATATATCACGGATTTTTCTCTGGTTCACGGAATTCTGCGGACAATGGGTCTTTTAATTTATGGTACACGCTTCCTCAGTTTGTTTGCCCAGTTGATTTCATACAAGGGACGCTATTGGCGGATGGCTGCGAAGCTACCCAATCAGAGCACGTATTGCATATTAAATAAAACTCAATGATATACGATATGCTTCCTGCGCGGTGCTTCGCACATTTCAAAGCTGTAACAGCCCGTATTGATTTTTGATTGTTTGCTTTTCTCTTTCTCTCTCACTCTCTCTGACATTCTCTGCTCCTGACGAGGGGGTGTGAGCAGAGGGGCTGTTTGCACAGAGGCTGTTTGCTTAGAAGATACGGACGCTCCCTTCATTGCAGCGGCTTTATCGTGGTGCTTTGTTTACTTAAAAGCCCAATTGATTTTTGTTTACTCTTCTCTTTCTCTGACATTCTCCGCTCCTGACGGCACTCCTTTGAAGATGAAGATATGTTTGCATTCTTTTAATTGTGAGAAAGAACTGTCATCTCTGTCTTGTCATGGAGCACAGTTTAAACTTTTGACTAAAGGGTGTTATTTCATGTCTGGAGGGCTATAATAATGTTAAAAAAACGTATTTAGAAGGTCGTAAACAGGTTTTCTATGATCTAACTGTGAAAATATTAGATTTTAAGATTTTAAATAAAGAATACTACTTCGTGGAAATTCATTTATTTGTCTGGAGCGGATTAACTGCGATAAACGAGGGTTTACTGTATAACTGTGCGGAGAATATTTATAAATAGAGTGGGAGAGTTTCTAAGGGCTTAAAATATATAAAAATAACCATACAAACATATGGTTTCTACTTTGTGGATTTTCACCTATTGTGGGGGTTTCTGGAACGCAACCCCCGCAAACGAGGAGGGATTACTGTACAGACTTTTTTGGCTATATCTCTAAGAAAAAGTAAACATATTTGCTCTTTAAGGATGAGTAATACAGAAGATTTCTTTAATGCACACGAAGATTCAACTGTTTGACAAGTCTAAATAAATTCACAGCTAACAATACATTCTGGATTATCTTAGTTGCATTACAAGCGCGGGCTCTTTCCAGAGAAATGCATTTGTGCATGTTTAACTAACACCAATGCCTATGTAGAGTCCAAATATTGGCCCAATATATTAGTTCCTGAATTTATTGATTGGGAAATAATACTAAATAATAAGACTAAAAGGCAAGCATTTCAATGTGTTATCTAAAGAATTTCCTCATGTTTGTAAAAATAGATTTCACTTGTGGAGCATCTCCACACTTGCTAAAAAGGCAAGTGAAAAAGATATTGCAGTATTACTATCATCACTAGTTTAACACTAGTATCCCTGAAGTCTACAGAAAAACTTGTAATACACCATCAGCATGGCACTGCCAGATCTAAACAATAGCGTGGAGAGTTGCTCGCTTACTGTGACTTTAGCTGCAGGTGAAAGTCTAGTTTTACTTATGGTGCCAAGCAGAGTTGTGTTGCGGTGCAGCAGTCTATTATCCAGCAAAAGCACTGTGACAAAGCTTTCTGTTGTTATGGTTCTGCCTTTGTCCAGAAACGGCTCCATAAGCTTTATGACCACAGACTCGGAAAGTCTTTGCCCTGGGTTGTAACTCTACAGTTCTCAACTAAACATTGCCAGATGTTCCAAATCCCAGCAAACCTGTCATTTTTCACATGTTCTGCAAGGGTGTCTTTGTTGTCAAAGTGCAAATGCCTCATTATAGTCTGATAGATCGGTCATGGGACATCATGTCTGTGATTGCCAGTATAACAAATAGTTCTGAGCAGGACATCAACCATTGTGGTCATCACTGCTTTCGTGACAAATACATGTATTTGCCATTTTCCATTTATTGCCCAGAATGGGCCAATTTGTAATGAAATTGAGGTGAATTTTAAGGTTTGAGGGTTGTTTTACTCTAAATGTCTAAAGCACACAACACATCCTGCTCCAAGACAATGTGTTTATAATGAATGCCTTCAATATTGTATTCAAAAATCTCCCATACTGGGTTATGTTATTTTCTACCAGCCATATTGGTCTCTGATTCCATCTCAGGCACATAAAATTTACAGACAGAATTTTACCACCTGCTGGCCTGAAAAGATATCAGAAATCAGAAAATAGATTCTACTGTGTTTTGACGGGTGTAATAATGAATATCACAGGGGCTTAGGAAAAACAGGGGTCTTAGGCTTGAATCAGTGTGTAAGCCCTACCTGGTTGTATTGAGGGAAACAAAGAAAAATAAGCATTTAGTGTTAAGGTTAGGAGCAGTGAGACTTGAATAGCCAACACATAAGAACAGTAAACCCTTAATGAACAGAGTAAGAGCAGGTAATAGGAGTGAGGAGGGGCACAAAACAACAGAAACAGCAACTGAGATTAGGAACGAAATACCGTATATCTTCCAATAGTAGCCCCGGCGTTTATTCAAAAAATTATTCGGACGGCCTGGCGTTTAAAAGAGACCGGCGGTTGTTGGAGACCGGCTATTATTCGCCGGGGTTCATTTGCCACTAAAATACGGTATGGTACCGTATTTACGGTCACAAAATGTAAGCAACAACACCGGATGAACATTTCAGGATTTAATGAAATTATCTGTACAGCAGTACAGTCTTATTAAAGCAGTATACAGTACGGTACTACCGTAAGCATGAAAAACAGGTACGGTAGACGTCAACTTTCTTGCCAATGATGCCACCAGCACTGGCCTGCACCAGTCCGAATTTCGCACAAAAGCGCGCATCAGCCTGACAAGTCCCCTGCGGAACATAAGGAAATGCAATAAGCTCCAAACTCACGCATATACGTATACATTACGACATGAGACTGGATAAGATACAATAAAGTACAGTACTTACCATCTACTCGTCGTCTGAATAGGTAATGATTGCTTCATTATTTGCAAGTTCTTCTTCATCTTCCGTGGAGATGAAAGGGCAAAATGTACACAAAGAAATTTCTTTTTGACTTTCTCGCTTCCTTGATAGCATCCGACGACAAAACATTTTTGACACAAAAATGTACTTACTGTATGATTCACTGCAGGAGGGCGGTAGCCCAGGTGGTACAAAAAGAGGATTAGCGTACGAAAAAGGCGGTGGGTCATTGGAGATTGGCGTTTACTACAGACCGGCGCTTAAAGGAGACCGGCGTCTATTTGTCGCGACATCTCTTCAAACCCAGCGTTTATTGGAAACGGGCGTCAATAAGAAGCCGGCCATTACTAGAAGATATACGGTATACATTATCTAAACCTGTTTATCCAGAGCAGGATCTCAGGAAACCCTGAGCCTACCTAAGCAAGTTTGGATGCAAGGCAGAAAAAATCCCTGGTATGCAATATGCATGATATGGCTGATGTTAAGAACAAAAAGAATATGATATCTCAATTGAGAGAGAAATGGAAAAAGTAGGACAAATATTTTAAAACATAATTCTGCTACTGGATATCAGGAATTTTGAGATGTGACTATAAACTAAAAAAAGATAAATTAATATATAATTTAGCCGTTCACTGGATAAATATATGTGGGCGGCTCGTGGTGGATGACTTTCTGTTTTATAGTTAAAAAGTACAAGAGTTAAAGTTTAATGGCAGGAATATTCATTCAAAAACAAAAACTAAAAATATTTTTAGTAAATTATTATTTTGTTTCAGTTAGTCTTCCCAGCTACTTTAATAGTTTAATTTATTTTTAGTTTTTCATTTTGGTTTTGTTAATTATTTTATTTCAGTTTATGAAAATGTTTCTTTAATTATAGTTCCAGTTTTAATTTTAGTTTTTGTTAACTATAATAACCATGGCTCCTATTACTACTACTATTACAGCAAAAAAATGATTATTTATTTTAAATCGATCCAAAAAAGCTAACTAATAAAAGACGAACACACTGTAATAAAGGAAGTGATTTAAATACATGATTATGATAATTAATAAAATAATAATGATTATAATGACATAGACAAAGAGCGGTTCAACCAAACCTCCTATGAAAAACAAAAACCTTGGACAACGTTTTCCCTCACCCGGACGAGGGTAACCGGGCCCCGCCTCTGGAGCCAGGCCTGGAGTTGGGGCTCGATGGCAAGCGCTTGGTGGCTGGGCCTGCACCCATGGGGCTCGGCCAGGCACAGCCCGAAGAGGCAACGTGGGTCGGTCCCCCCAGCCCCGGGCTCACCACCTGTAGGAGGGGCCAAGGAGGTCGGATGCAGTGCGAGTTGAGTGATGGCTGAAGGAGGGGACCTTGGCGGTTCGATCCTCGGCTACAGAAGCTGGCTCGTGGAACGTGGAATGTCACCTCTCTGCAGGGGAAGGAGCCTGAGCTAGTGCGCGAGGTTGAGAGGTTCCGGCTAGATATAGTCGGGCTCACCTCAACGCACAGCTTGGTCTCTGGAACCAATCTCCTTCAGAGGGGCTGGAGTCTCTATCACTCTGGAGTTGCCCCTGGTGAGGGGCACCGAGCGGGTGTGGGCATACTTATTGTCCACTGACTTGGAGCCTGTTCATTGGGGTTTACTCCGGTGGATGAAAGGGTGGCCTCCCTCCACCTTTGGGTGGGGTGATGGGTCCTAACTGTTGTTTGTGCGAATACGGCGAACAGCAGTTTGGAGTACCCACCCTTTTTTGAGTCCCTGGAAGGGGTGCTAGAGGGCATACCTTCTGGGGACTCCCTCGTACTGCTGGGAGACTTCAATGCTCACGTGGGCAATGACAGTGAGACCTGGAAGGGCATGATTTGGAGGAATTGCCCCCCAGATCTGAACCCGTGCGGTGTTTTGTTATTGGACTTCTGTGCTCATCACGGATTGTCCATAATGAACACTCTGTTCAAGCATAGGGGTTTTCATATGTGCACTTGGCACCAGGACACCCTAGGCCTCAGTTCGATGATCGACTTTGTGGTTGTGTCGTTGGAATTGCGGCCACATGTCTTGGACACTCAGGTGAAGAGAGGGGCCAACTGATCACCACCTGGTGGTTAGTAGGCTTCGATGGTGGGGGAGGATGCCAGTCAGGCCTGGTAGGCCCAAACGTGTTGTGAGGGTCTGCTGGGATAGTCTGGCAGAGTCCCCTGTCAGAAGTAGCTTCAACTCACACCTCTGGCAGAACTTCGACCACGTCCCGAAGGAGATGGGGGACATCGAGTCCAAATGGGCCATGTTCCGTGCCTCTATTGTTAAGGCGGCTGACCGGAGCTGTGGCCGTAAGGTGGTCGGTGCCTGTCGTGGCGGCAATCCCCAAACCCCTTGGTGGACACTGGAGGTGAGGGATGCCGTCAAGCTGAAGAAGGAGTCCTACCGGACCCTTTTGTCCTGTGGGACTCCAGAGGCAGCAGATTAGGTACCGGCAGGCCAAGCAGAATGCGGCTTCGGTGGTTGCTGAGGCAAAAACTCGGGCGTGGGAGGAGTTTAGGGAGGCCATGGAGAACGACTTTTCGGACGGCTTCGAGGAGATTCTGGTCTACTGTCCGGCGTCTCAAGAGAGGGAAGCAGTGCAGTGTCAACACTGTATATAGTGGGGATGGTGTGCTGCTGACCTCGACTCGGGATGTTGTTGGCCGGTGGGGGGAGTACTTCGAAGACCTCCTCAATCCCACTAGCATGCCTTCCAATGAGGAAGCAGAGCCTGGGGACTCGGAGGTGGGCTCCCCCATCTCTGGGACTGAGGTTACCAAGGTGGTCCAAAAACTCCTGGGTGGCAGAGGCCTGGAGTTCCTCAAGGCTCTGGATGTTGTAGGACTGTCTTGGCTGACACGTCTCTGCAACATCGCATGAACATCAGGGACAGTGCCTCTGGATTGGCAGACCGGGGTGGTGGTCCCCCTCTTTAAGAAGGGGGACCAGAGGGTGTTTTCCAACTACAGAGGGATCACACTCCTCAGCCTCCCTGGGAAAGTCTATCCGGGGGTTCTGGAGAGGAGGGTCTGTCGGATAGTCGAACCTCGGATTCAGGAGGAACAGTGTGGTTTTTGTCCTGGTCGCGGAACAGTGGACCAGCTCTACACCCATAGCAGGGTCCTGGAGGATGCATGGGAGTTTGCCCAACCAGTCTACATGTGTTTTGTGGACTTGGAAAAGGCGTTCGACCATGTCCCTCGGGGAATCCTGTGGGGGGTGCTCTGGGAGTATGGGGTACCGGACCCCCTAATAAGGGCTGTTCGGTTCCTGTACAACCGGTGTCATAACTTGGTCCTCATTGCCAGCAGTAAGTCGAACCTGTTTCCAGTGAGAGTTGGACTCCGCCAGGGCTGCCCTTTGTCACCAATTCTGTTCATAACTTTTATGGACAGAATTTGTAGGCGCAGCAAGGGTGTTGAGGGGGCCCAGTTTGGTAGACTCAGGATTGGTTCACTGTTTTTTGCAGATGATGTTGTCTTGTTTGCTTCATCAGGTCGTGATCTTCAGCTCTCTCTGAATCGGTTCGCAGCTGAGTGTGAAGCGGCTGGGATGGGAATCAGCACCTCCAAATCCGAGACCATGGTCCTCAGCCGGAAAAGGGTGGAGTGCTCTGTCAGGGTTGGGAGCGAGATCCTGCCACAAGTGGAGGAGTTCAAGTATCTTGGGGTCTTGTTCACAAGTGAGGGAAGAATGAAGTGTGAGATCGACAGGCGGATTGGTGCAGAGAAAACAGAGATGCGGGCTCTGCATCGATCTGTCCTGGTGAAAAGGAACTGAGCCATAAGACAAAGCTCTCAATTTACCAGTCGATCTACGTTCCTACTCTCACCTATGGTCATGAGCTATGGGTAGTGACTGAAAGAACGAGATCGCGAATACAAGTGGCTGAAATGAGTATCCTCCGCAGGGTGTCTGGGCTTTCTCTTAAAGATAGGGTGAGGAGCTCAGTCATCCGGGAGGGGCTCAGAGTAGAGCCGCTGCTCCTCCACATCGAGAGGAGTCAGATGAGGTGGCTCGGGCATCTGATCAGGATGCCTCCTGGACGCCTCCCTGGCGAGGTGTTCCGAGCATGTCCAACTGGGAGGAGGCCCAGGAGAAGATCTAGGACATGCTGGAGGGACTATGTCTCCCGGCTGGCCTGGGAATGCCTTGGGATTCTCCCAGAAGAGCTAGAAGTGGCTGGGGAGAGGGAAGTCTGGGCATCTCTGCTCAAGCTGCTGCCCCCATGACCTGACTTCGGATAAGCAGAGGAGGATGGATGGATGGATGGATAACTCCTAAGTGCGATAATTTTAATTTGGTTAATATAACGGCATGTCACATGTTAATGAAGCAACGCAAAATGAATTAAAGTCTTTTAACATTAGTAGCTGGTCACCTGCACTTCATCATTTCCTATGTTGTTTCTTGATAATTTTCATACACACATCAGCAGAGCTTGCCACCCGTAACTTATAATACGAGATCTTCCCGTACTGGAACATAAAATACTGCGTACTGTGTTGAACCAATAACGGACAAAATGCATCCTGTATTTTCATACATATTGTTTCATATATACACTAAATAGCTCTTCAGAGTACAGAGAATAACATAATTAAAATTAAACTAGTTATTTAAATGGCATTAATGAGTTTCATTTCTGTGGCATATTAAAGATACAGACAGACAAGCTCTGCATGCTCCATGAGACAGTCAGTGGTGCTGCGTTCACACATTGACAAAAAGTCACATCACACAGTAAAACAGAATGCCCAGAACAAGACAATACATGCATTGTAAACATTACTATAGTAATGTCTGCTAATCCAAGTCTGCCCAAAAAGGAGGAAGTTGAGGCATACGTCTGAGTGGAAGACAGAATATCTGTGGGTCAGCCATGTTCCTAAGGGATATCTGACATGACACAGGACAGTGCAGGTGCTACGCATGTCTGAGCAACTAAAGAGCAGATGATACTGAGTGGAAGTGCACTATTCCTTACACCTCACTCACACTTCCCCAAAAGCAAACATGAAATGCTGTTGTTTAATTAATTATATGTTACCTACTGTGAGCATATATTATAACCTACATTAGCCTATATTATACTGTGTAGCCAATAAAAATGGGCAATAATCAGAGCAAATTGATCATGCTCCTTTTGGAATGAATGTTAAGATAGTTAGACTTAATTTATAATTCAGAAATTATACATTCTGTGTCCATCCACAATTTAAAACATGTAAATAAACAGCTATATCAGGCTATCTTGTATAATCCATAATCTTCATACATATTTAAAAGTTTTTTTCAGTTTGTACCACTTTATGTTATCATCTTTCTTGATCTGGAAAGAAGTAGTAATGAATGTTGTAATATTCTTCTTTTTTGTTTGTTCAAGAAAATAGGTTTATTTTAATTACAAGTATGGGTTTCATATCTGTACTTGAAGAAAAAGTAAGCACAGTTTGTAATGCATTATACTTTATAACTATACAACATACTGTATAGTAACACTCAAGTAATGAGAAATGTAATTTTAAAGGTAAAGTTTCCCAACACGGGTCCCTTGTGAACATTTGTATTCTATATCTGGATATCATTCCTTGAACAACTAGTGCAAATAAACTGTAATGCTTATGGAACTGGCTGAATAAATCAGCAATGTCTTATTTTTCATCTTCATATTATTTTAAAGGCAGAATTATTGACAGAACCAATAAAAGTGCTACAGTAATTTTCATTGTGATGTGGCTCAATTTAATAAAAAATAAAAAAAAAACTTACTTTGACCTGTTTACCGATTAGTGTTTCACTGTTTATTCAATTGTTTCTGTTACATAAAACTGTTGAATAAACTAATGAAACAATTACATAGGCAAGTGATTAATAAAACTATTTGTACTGAAAAATAATTAGTGAGTTGTTTTTGCTTTATAGAAACATACTATAAAATACAATAAATTGTGATTAATATGCAGTTAATTTGGGGTAAAAATTGTAATTATGTGATTAAGCAAACATTTTTTAAATCCAACAGCAGCCCAAGTAATAACCAAACTGAAAGTATATGTTTCTATATAAATGTTTATATAGAAAATAAACACTGATTGAAATTATTTCATACATTAAATTGCTTTTTACAGTGTAGTGAAGAAGCTACCAAAAAAAAAGCAGCAGTACTACTTACAAGGGTTAGCTATATTTTTCTCCTATTATCTAGTCCTGACAAATGAATTTTCATTTTCTGACTGACCTAAAACCACAAGGTGTGCATTCATCTAATAAAAATAACTTAATAAACAAATATTGTAGCTTATTTTTCATCTTTACATAAAAGTGCCTCAGAAGGATCGTGCTCCTCTCATTCTCATCCCACTCACTGTTCAACCACATAAGAGATGACACTGTAGGACCCCTTACTATTCATTTAGGATGCTTGTATAGCCAATTATTGCACAAAACATTTAAAAGGCATCAGCTTACTAATGAGTTGTTCAAAACTATCATTTTTGAACACTATACATTTAAAACACTGTATGTGTGCCCCTGCTTCTAAATCCATCTCCATTTTGTTGAGCAGAACACACAAATTCAAGTATGGTTTTATGTAAACAGATTATTTCTTACCAGCAGGAGAATATGTACATTTACAGAATAATAAATGTAAATTGAGCACATGTATTCAGCCTTTCCTGAACCGAATCTTCTAAAAAGGGACTCATAGTCGCTACTGGCTGCTTGGTTGTCTGTATCATAAGTAAGGCATAAATCGATACTGTTTAACACACACACATAACAACAGTTTCTTTTCTTAACTCAGTGTTAGCAATATAGTAGGGAATACAACGCAAAATAAAAATTTACCAAAATGTACCATAAAGAAGTGTACATTGTGTGCCCATAGGTGACCGGTTAAGGGCTCTAGAAATTGTAATTGTAATTACCCACTACTCCAGGAATTGGCACTGTGTTCTAATGCCTTTTCTCCTTCTCCCTCTGCAGACCGGATGATTGACAGTAGTAACATCTCTGACTTCACTTCTGATGTCAGAGCAACAGGATGTTATGCCTTTCGTCCATTTTATGGTAGTGGAACTACAAACAATTAACTGGCTCAATGGGCTTATTACGACTTTGACAAACAGGCTGCTGTAGATTACGACCAACTCAAAGGCAAGGTTCTTCTGAGGTATGATGACAGTCTGGACCAGAAGGCAAGAGGCTGAAAGAAGAGGAAATTCAATGCAGAGAGGCCAGCATGCTCCCATTCGATTTATGGGGCACAGTCTGGCACTGGCTAAAACCAGGGAACAATAATTAAAAAAGGATGGTCGAACTAGTATCATGTGACTTCCTGATAAATGCCCTCCCTGATTTCCTTGCCCTGTTAGTTAGGTGATGGAAATATAAGTCTATGGACACCTTAATGGCAGTCCTCAAATGCCCCTAGGTGGCCTTACAAGTGAAGCATTCAAAACATTCTGGTGCTTGCCGCAAGTCTCAGACAAGATGTGTTGCTATTCATGAGCCCACCCATCACGAGATGGATACATCAGTCAACTCGACGAAGATACACGCATTCCTTCATCATTGTTTCAAGTGTGGGGAGATTGGCCATACCAGCAGGTGAGCTGACATAGTGCAACCATGTACAAGGAGAAAGGTATTATTTCGCCGTCAATCTCTTGTCTCCTCCCTTAACAATGGGGTGGCTGTAGTCAAAGGGCACAAAATAACAAAACTTACTGACTCCAGCAGCAAACTTTCCATTGTTGCATTCTGTTACGTGCTTCTGCGACAGTGGGAAATCAGTGCGACCAGTCTAACCTGTATGCACAGGGACACTCGATGGTATAGGTCTGCCTTTTGTATAATTATTTATTAGTGGGTAATGCATTAAATAAAGGTGGCTGTCATGCACAGTCCACCTTATTCATTGATACTGGGGTGAGACTGGTCACAAGTCAAAAGCGGAGAAGCACTGACCAACCTAAGTTAAATACTGGGCCTTGCAATAGATGGTGATATTCCGTCTCAAGTTGTTTCCACATTACGCCGTCAGACAGCTGCAGAGCTGAATTATGTAGCCACCAGTATGATGTGAGTGACGCAATGCCATCCAGCACTGAAGTCTCCATAGAGGGGATCTTGCTGACAAAGCCCAATTCAGATATTCCCAGAGCATCTTGATGGGATTCCAATCAAGGCTTCGACTTGGCCTTTCCTAAATAATCTATTACCTTCTTTTCCTTGGTGGATCATTTTCAGGTTGTAACAGTGGTGCTTGAAAGTTTGTGAATCCTTTAGAATTTTTTATATTTCAGCATAAATATGACCTAAAACATCATCAGATTTTCACTCAAGTCCTAAAAGTAGATAAAGAGAAACTAGTTAAACAAATGAGACAAAATATTATACTTGGTAATTTATTTATTAAGGAAAATGATCGAATATTACATATTTGTGAGTGGCAAAAGTATGTGAACCTTTGCTTTCAGTATCTGGTGTGACCCCACTTTGCAGCAATAACTGCAACTAAATGTTTCCGGTACCTTTTGATCATTCCTGCACACTGACTTGGAAGAATTTTAGCCCATTCCTCCATACAAAACACCTTCAACTCTGGGATGTTGGTGGGTTTCCTCACATTAACTGCTCGTTTCAGGTCCTTCCACAACATTTCGATTGGATTAAGGTCAGGACTTTGACTTGGCCATTCCAAAACATTAACTTTATTCTTCTTTAACCATTCTTTGGTAGAACGACTTGTGTACTTAGGGTTGTTGTCTTGCTGCATGACCCACCATCTCTTGAGATTCAGTTCATGGACAAATGTCCTGACATTTTCCTTTAGAATTCTCTGATATAATTCAGGATTCATTGTTCCATCAATGAAGGCAAGCCATCCTGGCCCAGATGGAGCAAAAGAGGCCCAAACTATGATACTACCACCACCATGTTTCACAGATGGGATAAGGTTCTTATGCTGGAATGTAGTCTTTTCCTTTCTCCAAACATAACGCTTTTCATTTAAACCAAAAAGTTCTATTTTGGTCTCATCCGTCCACAAAACATTCTTCAAATAGCCTTCTGGTTTGTCCATGTGATCTTTAGCAAACTGCAGACGAGCAGCAATGTTTTTTTGGAGAGCAGTGGCTTTCTCTTTGCAACCCTGCCTTGCACACCATTGTTGTTCAGTGTTCTCCTGATGGTGGACTCATGAACATGAACATTAGCCAATGTGAGAGAGGCCTTCAGTTGCTTAGAAGTTACCCTGGGGTCCTTTGAGACCTTGCCGACTATTACACGCCTTGCTCTTGGAGTGATCTTTGTTGGTCGACCACACCTAGTGAGGCTAACAATGGTCTTGAATTTCCTCCATCTGTACACAGTCTGTCTGACTGTGTATTGTTGGAGTCCAAACTCTTTAGAGATGGTTTTGTAACCTTTTCCAGCCTGATGAGCATCAACAATTCCTTTTTTAAGTTCCTCAGAAATCTCCTTTGTTCGTGCCATGATACACTTCCACAAACATGTGTTGTGAAGAGCAGACTTTGATAGATCCCTGTTCTTTAAATAACACAGGGTGCCCACTCACACCTGATTGTCATCCCATTGATTGAAAACACCTGACTCTAATTTCACCTTCAAACTAACTGCTAATCCTAGAGGTTCACATACTTTTGCCACTCACAAATATGTAATATTCTATCATTTTCCTCAATAAATAAATTACCAAGTATAATATTTTTGTTTAACTGGTTTCTGTTGATCTACTTTTAGGACCTGAGTGAAAATCTGATGTTTTAGGTCATATTTACTCAGAAATATAGAAAATTCTAAATGGTTCACAAACTTTCAAGCACCACTGTAATGTCCATTTCTGGTTAAGCTTCAATCTTCTGACATATGTTCTCATATAATCGTCAAGCACTCTTTGGTACACTCTTAAAAATAATGTTTCTTTAATGGTAGTTTAGTGGGTTGTGTGATTTCTCTTAGAATCTTTACTGGACAAAGAACCATTTAATTCTGGGAAGGGTTCATTGCACATGAAATTGGATCGTTGAGCTTTGAAAAGTGTCCTGATTGTGGATAAAACCGAAATCTTTAATGGATAGTAAATTACCTAGCAAGATACTAACAGATCAACAAAACCTGAACTTGACTTGTGCTACCGCATGCCAAAACAAAATCTATTCATGGCTTCTTATGGAATTTGTTTGAGATCTAAATAAAATAAAGGTTCTTTTTGGAACTTTCTTGTGGATAGTTCTTTTGTGAACCAAAATGGTTCCATTTGGCACTACATTGAAGGACCTTAATTTTTAAGTGTATGCAATAAATTTAGAGTGTATTTTGTGATGGAGCATTGCTCAGGGCCTAATGCAGCAAATCAGCCACCAAAACCGTCACCTTGCCAACACTATGCTTTACAATTGGCATCAGGTTCTTCTGGCCAAACACTGCCTTTGGTTTCTGTTAAAATAGTTGTTTGGTTCTGTGGCAAGAAGACTTTCTCTGTGCTTCATCTGTCTAAACCACACTGTTCCAGAAGTCCTTGTTTCTGCATAGATGTTCATTTGCAAACTTTAGTCTTGGCACACCTACCATGTAGATCTAATTGGTTCAGCCCCTTTCAAATGGTAGACTGCTGAGCTACTTATAGATCCCAAGAAGAAATTCTGGGGTTCTTTGATACCTCTTTCAGCATCCTGCATTCTGCTCTCAGGCTGAATGTACTAAGGAAGCCTGGCCTGAACAAGTTGGTAGTTGCTTGAAATCTTCTCCATTTGTAGATGTTCTGGATAGTGTAATTTTTGATTTCCAATAGTTTGGATACGTTTTTAAATCCCTTACTAGACTCATAGGCATCTATAACCTTCTCTGTGAAGGCCATTGAAAGCTTTTTTTGATCTAGACAGGGTAACAACACACACTGCAACAACAAAAAGAAAACCACACTAAATGTATAACAACAAGTTCCTCCAAGATCACCTATAATGATATCCAAATCAACTGTACCTGTTCTGGTACACCTAATTCTAATATGAGGATGTGATAATTGTAAATGTGTGCCTAATTTTTCCATATGCAAAATATGCATTTATGTCTATTTTAATAATATAATGGACTACAAAATGTACTGTAAATGTGGTATGATGTTTGTGTTTAAATAACCTTTAGCTATAGATGTTCTTTCAATGAAGATTAAAACCTAATATGTCCACATATGTTAAAAAAGTTAAATCATTTCATGGGGTGTACTTACTTCTCCTCATGTATTTGGCTGAAAAGATAGGAAGCTGAAAAATGACATTCATTTTGTTTTTTTGGCAAGAGCGATGCTTGATATTTGAGTGTAACCCTTAGTTTATTTCATGCCCTTTCCTGCCATCTAGTGGAAAAAAACAAACAATCAACTGTTTTGGTGTCTTTATAGGGTTACATTTCAACCTTCTAGCCCTTTATGTTGACTTCTATTGACATCTGCCTCGAAAGAGTTCAGATATATTGGCTATTAGTTTTTAATCATAGTAATATTAGCGATTAGTAATACAAATTATCTATAATATAGAAATTTACATTTCTAATGAAACACTCTACAAGACACAGTTAGATTACTGTTTCAGATTAACAGGTGAAAATATTAATAATTCTAAAGTTTTATTTTGACCAATGACAAATAGGAAATCCAAAATATTTGACATAATTCCATTTGATTCTTATCACTTTATAAATTCAGTTAATAGTAAAGCAGAAAACAGACATTTATACTTTGTAGATTAAGCAATACCCCAGGCCTACTAGCATTGTATTACAACATACCATTTTTTGCACCTGTCACTTTAGATTGATGCAATTTTACGTTTATTTCCAGCTGAGTTGAAATGAATTTTTCCACCAAATATGATTATTTTTCTATTTTACTCACCCTGTGTCTTCCATTCAAAATATTAATCTCTTATGACCATGCTAGGTTTGCCAAACATTTAGTTTGTGCTTTAAGATCCAACATGTCCTTCCAAAATGTGTTGCCTCACTGACTTTTGGAATAAGAAATGTACAGGAACACTCCCCTAAAGTAAAATAACTACAAAATGTTTGTGCTCAATATGGTCATGCTAGCAAAATGCGACATGCTTGGACAGTGACCTCTTGTAGTATTATAACTTCCTAGAAGTTATAGTACACTTATCACTGTCCACATTCACAAGAATCATTAAGGTGGCTAATAGGATATTGGGTTAGACATCATGTTGTGTTGAGTACAAGTCAAAGGAGATTATTCTTAAATTATAAAATAAGTTGTAAAATGCACTTGAAAGGTCACGTGGAATTTTTTGCGCATTTTTGATCACTGTAATGTAGAGAGAAAGAAAGTTCTGAGAAAAGTAGGCACAACCTTCACTAAAATGTCAGTGATGATTCGGACATGGGATCAAGAGCTGGGTTATCAGCCTGGCAATCCCCTTTTAACAGACAACAGAAAATAACAGGCTCTAACTGCATTTGTATTTCCTTTGTTTTAACTTTCTCTCTTGTGTTTGCAGTTTTATAGTTGCACAGTCCTCCCTACAACGTCTCCTTAGAATTGATTGCCTTCTTAATTTCTGGGGCTGAATTTATATTAGCCAACCTGGAAGGGCTTAGACATCTGGAGCTTTGGGCGTGGTTAGGTTTTAATTGTGTGAATTTGTAATTTCTTCATGAGCATTTTCTATGCAGAGATGGTGCTCAGTCAGTTTTAAACTAAGGACTTCTTTATGAAAACCAACATCCTGAAGAGAAATTCTCTGTCTTTGCAATTCCTACAAATTGTTAATTTGTCACAAAATAGAATCATGTGTTAAATGATCTATTTCGATTTAGACTAATGATTTTAACTGCCTCTGCATGTTCACCAGTCGGAATGCACAAAAGTAATTCTAAGATCTTTGCTATTCTATACTATAGCCTACAATCAGGGAAAAATTATTGGACAGCAAAGGATTAACTAACAAGAACAGATTCAGCAGGGTCATCTTTGTTTTGGTTGACAAGTTACAGAACATTAAGGAAAATAAAAACCTCAGGCTTTAAAAGACCTATTTGGAATGTGCCAAATGGAAAAGATACTGTGAAATTAAACTATCTTTAAAAACAAGGCCATTTTGAAATAAAACCTGTAATGATAATAAAATAATGATCAAATAAATAATAAATAATGATAAAATAATGGCATGCAATCTAGACTAGGTGTAGCATATTGACAGTATTCTGTGGCAGTCTGGCAAGTGGAGTTGCTTTGTATTGTTCATACGGCATTCCATTTTGGTTTTATCTTGGTGCTTATTAAACATGTTCTGCACTTTTTGTGATGGGTGATCATAAAGAACAGCGAGTCTGTGTTAAATTTTGTTTTCTTTTAAGGAAAACAGCTGCTGAAACCGTAGTGATGCTTGAAACTGCTTTTAACACTAGAATTACCAGAGCCTAGGAAAAAAAAAGTCCCACCTTAAAATGCTTCACACCTCTCCGTCGCGTATTTTGTCTTCTAAATTTGTGGCTAAGCAGCAAACAGCAAGCAGCCTACTATCACATCCACCACCAGCGCACAGTTTTCTCAGCTCAAGTCTGTTTACCTGCGTTTCAGTTGCTTGGAGTTGTATTGCGTGAGAAGTCAAGCAAAATGACACCTTTTGTAAATACTATATTGTTACTTGGAACACTTGCGTTTCATGTGTGTTCCATGTCTACATAGATCTATGTACACACATCATCAAAAAAGAAACATTTTTCATGTTTTAGTCATAATTGACAAAATGTAGACATTAAGTTTATAATGTGTGAAGCCTGAAGTCCAAATATCACAAAAAGTACAAATATGATAGAGTGTGCTTTTATTCAAAAATATACGTACAGAAAAACAACCTGCGTTAGAGTGCAATAATAACACGCATTTGTTGAGAGTGCTGTGGTGGTGCAACGGTATCAGCTCTTGACGGGTAGTCTGAACTTCACGGGTTCGATTCCAGACGAGTCCATTTTGAAAAGTGAGCTGCACATATTCTTACTACTAGCAAAATACCCGCGCTTCGCAGCGGAGAAGTAGTGTGTTAAAGAAGCAATGAAAAAGAAAAGGAAACATTTTGAAAATAACGTAACATGATTGTCAATGTTATTGTTTTGTCACTGTTGTGAGTGATGAGTGTTGTTGTCATATATATATATATATATATAAATATAAAAATATATATATATTTACACACACACACAAACATATATATATACATATCTATACATATACACATACATATACATACATACATACATACACACACATATATACACACAAATACATATATATATATATATACACACACATATATAAACATATATATACATATACATACATATCTACATATATACACACACAGCTATTTCAGTATCAGTGCAATACGCTGTTTGTTAAAACGGATGACACCGCTCTTACGTGCAAGTCTGCGTGGATATTATGAACTATCGTATTTGTTCAAGTTCTATTTAAATTTTAAATAGAAGGAATTTTTATTTAGTCGACAGAAATATCTTTGGTAGGAATGGTAAAAACAGACAGGAATATTATTCCTGAATAAATCAACTCAAACCTTAAACAACTTATAATATTTTGCTCTCCATAAAATATATCCTGTCTAAATTATACAAGTTAGAAATAAAGTAAACATTAAAAGAACAAACATTCAAATTTCTTTACTCTTATGTAATTTTATATAAAAAATAAACTTAGATTTTAAATATCCCAAAAGATTTTGCTCTCCATAAAAATATATCCTGTCAAAATTATACAAATTCAAATATGAACATGCTGCATAACAAAACCTAGAAATATAAATAAAATGTGTTCCTTTCAGCAATAACAAATCAAATCATTCAGTTGTCTTTGCTCATATGTCATTTTAGAGCTGGACGCCTGGCATCTTTTTGGCAACAGGTTCGTTTCTGTTTGGTGTGAGGTTCTGTGTTGTGGAGATTCTCAGGATGGATTGCAGGTGCTCATCAGTGAGGCGACTCCTGTGTGCTGTTTTGTTAGTCTTTATCACTGAGAAGAGCTTCTCACACAGATATGTGCTACCAAACATGCACAAGGTTCGAGCCGCATGTAGACGGACTTTTTTTGTTCTTCAAAGTCACCAAAGCGCCGTGCAAACTCAGTGCGCTCAGTTTATCAGCAAAGTGCGTATTTGGGAACACCGTAGTGGCGACTTGGTTTAACATTACTTGGCAACAGGGAAAGTGGGGCAAGTGGTTGTGTCTCCCATAAAAGCAGCCTCAATTGAAATCACTTTGTGATTGTGCACGGTAAAGCGTCCGCTGAAGTGTCAGATTCTTATTTAATTCTTCTGCTTTCTGTATCTTCTGCATTGCATTCAGGTCTTTCAGGTTACCCTGATGTTTTGTTTTATAGTGCCGTCTTAGATTAAATTCTGTAATTACAGCCACATTAGCTCCACAAATGAGACACACGGGTTCAGTAAACATATACTCAGCCTCCCATCGGTTTTAAAGGCTCTATTTTCAGAATCAACTTTTCTCTTCAGCATCGTGTGAGCTAGCTTCGCAATAACTTGCAGCATCATTAAGCTACACTTGATTAGCGGTAAGTGTTGGCAAGGCAGCTGAAGCGCTGCATTATGGGATCTGTAGTTTATTGTGTTACCAGCGCTTCATATACCGGGCTTTAATAACAATAATACAGTATATAAAATGATCTCGGGCGGATATAATTACGCCGGGCGGATGTGTATGACCCTTGAGTTTGACACATATGGACTAAATAGAACTTGAAAAGATATATTTTTCAAATGTGATCGCGCAATTCAGATAGAGTTGCGCACTACAGCCTGCATGCCTCAATAAGTCATCCTCCCTTGCCCTTACTTTTTACCGTTCATCTAATGAATACACTGAGTATGGCTTTACCAAAACAATCATTGATGGCGAATAAAGTATCCATTATTGAGTATGTAGATCGGGTTATATATATATACATATATATATATACCGCGTATCTGTGAGAAGTAGTGTGTTAAAAAGCTAGAAAAGAAAAGGGAACATTTTAAAAATAGCGTAACATGACTGTCAATATACAGTATTTGTTTTGTGAGTGTTACTGAGTGTTGCTGTCATCAAGGATTTGATTATCATTATTTCTTTCAATCAGGTTCGTATTTGTAGGATGTGTTGTGTTCAAGTTACATTCCGTGTTTGTCAATCGTTGTAAAGATGACAGGTTTCATTCATCGATTCGTTTCTTACTGCATCAATAAACAGCTCGTCTTCTTCTTTATCTGAGACCTGACACACTGCATGCGGGTTTTTACACTGTCTTCCTTTAGCGGGACATTGACTTTTTCCACGTGTGCTTTGTTTCGCAGTAGTTGGATTTATGAATATGCTTGTATGTATGAGGCGCTTCATATTTTTGCTGCCTTTTCAATTGTGTAATTGGTTTTGTTCAGCTCTTTGGAACTGTTGCCTTTTATCTGTGCACTCGTCAGTTCCGTGAGCCACTCGGTGTACATGCATCGAAGGTTCCCAGCTGTGCTGGTGCCATCTCGTGCTATGTCCATGGCTGTATTTAATGTTACCTTAGTCCTGGCACTTAAAACTTTCTCTCGCAGTTTAAGCTGAGTTTGTGTCAAACACCACCCTGACCATCTCATCTTCCTCTCCATAAGCACAGTCCTTCACCCGTGAATATTTACCCGTGGCAGTTTGCTATTGGATTGCGCTGACGGACGGCCTTATATGGGCAGGCACTAAATTACAAACGCCAGCGGCAGCCTGTCTATGAAATTAATTTAAAGTGTACGTTTACATGTGCTTTGTTTCAGTAGCAGAACTCATGAATATGGTTGTATATGTCACTCGCTCGCTTCTTATTGTTTCGCTGCCTTCTCAATTATATAATGCATGTTTTCTTCAGCGCTTTTTGAGGTCTTCCTGGTTTTCTATGTACTGCGTGATTACGTGGGAGGCGTGATGATGTCACACGAAACTCCGCCCCCCGGCGTTGAAGCTCATCTCCATTACAGTAAATGGAGAAAAACTGCTTCCAGTTATGACCATTACGCGTAGAATTTCGATATAAAACCTGCCCAACTTTTGTAAGGAAGCTGTAAGGAATGAACCTGCCAAATTTCAGCCTTCCACCCACACGGGAAGTTGGAGAATTAGTGATGAGTCAGTGA
Organism: Polypterus senegalus; assembly: GCF_016835505.1. Lineage (NCBI taxonomy): Eukaryota > Metazoa > Chordata > Cladistia > Polypteriformes > Polypteridae > Polypterus > Polypterus senegalus. Next base: position 164,920,878 of record NC_053155.1, read on the forward strand.
GTGAGTGAGTGAGTGAGTGAGTGAGTGAGTGAGGGCTTTGCCTTTTATTAGTATAGATTTAAAAATAAAAACATACATTTGATTCCAGTCTGTAACAGCTGGTGTAATTTATGATACTTGTAAAGGTTAGCTTTTTTTTTTATTGTGTTATTCTCTCGGCCACATTCATGATCCCAACTCAAACCCTGTTAAAAAGCATTTGACACTGCTGTTTTCACAGACACGTTATAACAGAGACAAACTCAGATCATGATGACTGTTCTACATCGGATCAAGAATGCACTTTTGCCACCGCTGTACTTTGTATATGTACATGTAAGGCTCGTGACTTTATGCTGTAGGAAGTAAGTAAATAAACAGGCAATTGTCGGAATTTATAACCTCGTTACCTGAATATATAAATTTAAAGTCAGGTTATATTGATATTGATTGAAACGACTCAGGCACATTTTTAGTAAACGCAATGAGTTCCTACTACAACTTAATGAACTAAGTTAACAAAAACATCTTCAGAAAAATATTTTTAAAAAATCCACTGTTCAGTTAATTCATTCAAAATGATTTATGTGCCCGGCATTTTGAACACTATATTTATTTATTCTTTTTGTATGGCCGCAATTTTGGATGAACCTCACAAGCCCGATCGACTCTGAGTGGCTTCTGTCAAAGTTTACCTTTCACTAGTACGAGTGAAAGGTATATAAATAGATAGGAAGGAAAGCTACTATATGATAGGCAGACAGGGAAGCTGCTATATAATAATAAAATTAGCTGTTATTAATATATAGATAGACGGGGAGTTCAGGCAGGCAAAACGGCGAAGGTTAAAAAACATTTTCTCCCCAGCGGGGAATCAAACTCAGGTCTCTAAGGTACAGTATGTGTGCTGCACTCTGAGTGACGAAATCTTACCATTACGCCACGGAAGGTTTTGTGACGTTCTTAAACCTTTTGTGAAAGTGTTTATTTGATCTTTGGCCTTCAGGCTTCACACATTCTATAATTTATGCCTATATTTTGTAACATTTATTACCAAAATATGAAAAAGTTTCTGTATTAATAATGTGTTTACACAGATTACTGTACAAACGGAACACACATGAAATGAGTGTGTTCCAAATAACAATCTAATATTTCCACTCTAAATCTCCACTTCACTCCCAGGTAATCAATCAAGACATGAGCTGGGACAAGTTTGTGCACGTCCTAAGTCGGTGGGGGGATGGAATAGCCGTCTGCTTGCAGCTTGTGTTTATCAGCACATTTAGATGAACAAAAGACGCTGGCGGATAGGTGAGAACGGTTTTAAGAAGCGATTTAAGGTGGGGCGGATCTACAGGTTTTTTTGTAGGCTCTGGTAATTCTAATGTTAAAGAGGAAGCTTTAAGTAAAACGCAAATGTCTATGAGTGGTTTATGCATTTCAAACATGGGGAAATGTCACTTGAAGACCAACCAAGTGTCTGGCCAACATTCCACAATAAGCAATGACAAAAATCTTGAAAAGTTCACAATGCAATTTACAAAAATCGTTGTCAGACTATTGAAGAGATTTCTAAATTGAACTGTGTGTCTTGGAGTTCTTGCCACCTTCCCTACTCACCTGATCTTGCTCTGTGTGACTTTTTCTTGTTCTCACATATGAAAAAAAAGAACTGAAAGGAAAGTGTTTTTGTAAAGTGGAGGAAGTGAAAGAAAAATCGCTGTAGGCATTGCACAACGTTCCGCTTCAGCAAAGTTGTGGAACCATTGGGACAAGTGCATTTATTCACATGGAGAGTACTTTCAATTCCAGTTATTTTTGGGTACCCCCTCGTATATGACTCATATATATGTATATCTCACTATACTTTTTCATGCGATTTTTTTATTTTATAATTTCCATTTTCCATAAAAAGAAGTGTTCCACCCTCCCAGAAATAGAAAGTTCCAGGAAGGGGCTGAAGTTATCAAATAGGAGCACCTAAACAACTTGGAGCAAACATTTTTGATATAAGTAGAATGACATTTAACATGAGAAACAGATCATGTTGCAGATAGAAAGAAAAGGCTGAATCATCATTGCCAAACTTTTGTAAGAATATTATTTTTATTATTACTAGGGGCTTTGCTCACCAACCCCCAAAGCTTGCATTGCGCGTCAGCCACTTCGTGTCTCTGCCGCTCGCATTGTGAAGAGGGGGGCTGAACGCACACCAAGGAGACGCGGTCGCTCCTTCGAAACCCCGTCTTAAACGGTGATACAATGGGAAAGAAATTAAGTTTTTTTGTTACCTCCTCTTTGCTTGATCAGCTCCTGGCTTGCTGCGACGGCCATGTGATCTGCATCTTGCGCTGAGCTTTGAACATTTAAAAGCCTATACAGCAGCTGTTCTTTTCTCTCACTATGCTGTCTCTATTCTCCCCAAGACATCCTCTACTCCTGTTGGGAGTCCCGCTCCAATTCTTTTAATTGAGAGACAAACTGTCCCCTCTGACTACACATTGACCTCGATTCACTGCTGAAAGAGACTTATGTTTGTGCATCTTGCGCAGTGCTTCGAACATTTAAAAGTCTATACAGCTGCTGTTCTTTTCTTTCACTGTGGTGTCTCTCTTCTCCCCAAGACATCATCTGCTCCTCTTGTGGGTCACGCTCCAATTCTTTTAATTGAGAGATGGAACTGTCCCCTCCGACTACACACGGAGCTCGATTCACTCCTGAAAGAGACTTATGTTTGTTTAAAGTGTCTGAATAACATTTCTGTCTCTAAAATCTCCTGTGTATCTGTGCAACTCTGTGACCCAAGCGTGACAGCGTATGTGGATTTCACTTTCACCAAACAACAAATCCTTTAATTTTCGTGGATACGCCTCTTCATTGGGAAGAAACACTACTTCTCCCTGATAGCAACACAAATTAGATCTACAATTCTCCAACTTAAAGTTTAAATCCAAGCGATATATTCTCTTTTTGCTGTTCCGTTATTTCACCGAGTAATAAATTCTGTTTGTGCGCCCTAACGCGATCTTAACTATCATTTTTTGGAGACTTTCGAATATTTGTACTTCCATTATATCTAACCTGCACTGCATGTGTATCGCACCAACATTTTTGAATTCTTTGTTCTACTTGGTCATCTACTCTTTGTCTCATGGTACATGAAAGTGTCTCTCTCTCTGAGAAAGTCACATCTCGTCTCTCTGAAAAAGTCTCATCTGTTTTTTTTATATAATAAAGAGACATATTTTGCATTCAGTCATTTATCTTTGTGCTTTATTTGTATGCTTTAATAAATAAGCTAAACTGTATATAATTTGATCAATATTCGTGCATTTTTTACAGTCTTAGAAGTTTAGCAGGGGTTTCACTAAAGGGCTAAGCGGGATTAAGGATATTAAAAACAGGCCTGTGAGACACTGGACTGCAACAAGTAACCAAACCTGTTAAAATCTAAACACCAGGAGCTAGCCCTGATAGATGGAATTGCAGGGTAAACCTAAGGGCCCCTAAGGTCAAACTGTTGTCACTTAGCCTGGGAAAGAAATACAGTTGTATTTGTTTTTGTTGTTGTTGTTAACCTAGGTATCCCTCCAGAACAGGTTATAGATATGATAAGGAGTAAACCAATCATGGCACTCTTTTAGATTTTTGTTGAATATTGGTTTCCTAAATTCTGAAAGAACCTCAAACTCTTATTAACCTTCAGGAACAGGAGAAAAAGAAATCTAATAAAATAAGTAAATAATTTAAGAAAGAAAACATTATTTTCAAAGCAAATGGAACATTACATAGCTTCGGAAATAAAAGAAGAAAAAAATGAATAACATAATGTCTTTTTTTTTTACAGTTTGGGACAGTGCTGTTTACAGTTTTTCTTTTAAGCAAGTAGATTTTGTGAAGTCACATCTGCAGTCACACTGGCTTTTCCTGTCAATCAAGTATGTCTATTCTCCAAATATAGAATCATATCTAGTAAATATATTTGTTACTTATATCAGCAAGGAAAATTAATGGAAGGAATTATTAAGTATAAAATTGATCAACACATGGCAAGAACAAGAGTTTTACTGAGCAGTCAGCAAGGATTAAGAACAGGGATGTACAGGGTATATGTTTTATTAACATTCTGGAATTCTATGAGGAAGCAACAAAAGGGTATGATCAAAGTGGAGCGTATGATATTTTTCTTGACTTTCTGAAAGCATTTGGTAAGGTGCCACATGGAAGATTGGACATCAACCTAAAAGAACTAGGAGTTCAGGCTAACGTTTGAAGATAAGTGCAGAATTGGGTCAGACACAGGAAGCAGATGGTTATGGTGCAAGGAACCCTATCAGACCTGGCTGATGTTAAGAGTGGTGTTCCACAAGGAGCAGTGCCAAATCCACTGCTTTTTTAATATATGCATAAATGATTTGGGTAGGAATATAAGTAGCAAGTTGGTTATGTTTGCAGAAGATACCAAGAATGGTGGATTGGCAGATAATCTAGAATCCATTGAATCATTACAGAGGCACATGGACAGCGGACACTCTTGGGCAGATTTGTGGTAGATGAAATTTAATGTAAGTAAATGTAAAGTATTACATGAAGGAAATAAAAATGTTAGGTTTGAAAACACAATGGGAGTTCTCAAAACTGAAAGTACACCTTATGAGATGTATTTAGAAGTCGTTGAGGACTTGAAAATATCAACTGCCAGACAGTGTTCAGAAGCTATTAAGAAGGTTAACAGAATGTTAGGTTATATAGCATGATGTGTAGAGTACAAGTCCAAGAAGGTTATGCACTGGTGAGGCTTCATCTGGAGTACTGTGTGCAGTTTTGGTCTCAAGGCTACAAACAAGACATAGCAGGGCTAGAAAGACCAGTGAAGAGCGTCTAGGCTGATTCCGGGACTACAGGGAATGAATTATGAAGGAAAATTAAAATTGCTTAAACCTTTTCAGTTTAAGCAAAAGAAGATCAAGAGGAGAAGTGATTGAAGTGTTTAAAATTATAAAGGGAATTAGTACAGTAGATCGAGACTGTTATTTTAAAATGAGTTCATCAAAAACACTGGGACACGGTTGGAAACTTGTTAAGAGTAAATTTTCACCAAACATTAGGAAGTTTTTCTTTACAAAGAGAACCATAGATATAAGAAATAAGCTACCAAGTAGTGTGGTAGACAGTAGGACTTTAGGGACTTTCAAAACCAGGAACAAAGAAGTACAAAATGAACAGGTCTGGCAAGCTTTGGGCTGAATGGCCTGCTGTCATCTAGATCAGCGGTTCTCAAACTTTTTCAGTCCTGGGACCCCTTTACAAGCCATATGATATTCGCAGATCCCTGATGCGGCCTGATTTGTCAACCCAAATTATAATAGCATAGCCACAGGCATAAAGTGTAAACTTCTTTTATCTGAAGTCGACTTTATAAAATAAATCATTCTTTGTAGTCATATCATAACACCACCAACTATTGACAGTCAATGATACAGTGTCATACGACAGTCACAGGCTAAAGCCTGCTTAGTAAAAACAAAAAATGCAAAACAACTACAACTACAACTACAATATTTAATTCTTAATACTCATACTGCATAACTACAATACAACATTGTTCATTTAATAATAAAGAGTAAGACTATTAATTTTACGGCTACCTACCAGTGGTAAACGTTTTAATTATTTAATACATTCAAATGTATTACAAATACAATTACATTAGACTCTAATACTCATAGAAACTAATAAGATGTGTGGGCTTGCTTTTGTCGGCAGAGAAGGTCTATCTTTGGTGAGATTTTTGATAGACACACTCGAATGTCATCTTCCACCTGGAGACGTGATCTAAACTTAGATTTTTATCACAGCTAATGCTGAGAACGATGCTTCGCACTGGTAGGTAGTTGCAAATGGGACCAGCACAGTCAATGCTCTCTCAGCTAAAAGCTTATATTCGTTCCTAAAGTTGCACCAAAACGCGGTCAATGTTTGTTCTTGAAATTTAAGTTTGAGACTTCTGTCACTAGACAATTCAGCCAACTGTTCTTCTTCCTTCCCGGTCAAGTCGGTAAGCTGACAACTGAATGGATTTCTGATCCAGTCATAATCTGCAATGTTATCTGTTGGAAAGTACCTGTCAAAGTATTCTTCCATCGCCGACAAATGGTCAAAGATATCTGTTGCCAAGTTATCAATGGCCATATTGTTTTCATTCAGAAATTCAGTTAACAGTTCAAACATATCACAGCTTTTACTTTCTACTCGTGTCTTCCATATTCTCAACTTTTTCTTGAAGGCAGTTATCTTGTCTGTTGTTTTCAACACGCTTGAATCTCTGCCTTGCAGTGATGTGTATTAAGTTGACAAAAGATATCAGCCAGGTAAGCCAATTTTGCAAGCCATACATTATCTGAAAAAACTTCACCAGCTCTGAGTTTTTATCCATCAAAAATGATGGCAGTTCACTGCGAAGCTCAAAGACGCGTTGAAGTACCTTTCCGCGTGACAACCAGCGAACCTCTGTGTGTAGCAGCAGATGTTGATGATCTGAGCCGCTTTCTTCGCACAGTGCAGCAAACAGTCGTCCATTCAATGGTCTGCACTTTATCCAATTAACTAGTTTAATGCATGTATTTAGCACTTCACCAAAGGATTTGTTTAAATTCTTACTAGTAACAGCTTTGCGATGAATCATGCAATGTGTGGAAGTAATATTCAAAGAAACAGTTCGTATGCGTGCAACAACCCCACTTTTATGATCCGTCATTGCTGCAGCTCCGTCCGTACAAATTCCAATAAAGCTGGACCACTCAAGCTTGTTAGCAACGAAGAAATCATTTAGCATTGCAAATATATTTTCACCTGTCGTTCTTGGCACAGGTTTGCAGAACAGAAAGTCCTTGACCACATCATTGTCAAAGCAATATCTAACGTAGACCAGTAACTGCGCTTGGCCTGCAATATCGGTACTTTCGTCCAACTGTATGGCAAATGTACTGCTTTGTAGGCTCCTAACCAATTGTAATTGGATGTCATTGGACATGTCGCAAATTCGCCTTCTGATGGTATCGTTTGATACTGGTATAGACAGTAATTTTCGGCTGCTCTATTTTCCTAACATTATCTCGCATATTTCTAAAGCCGCTGGCATAATCAAACTCTCCGCAACCGTGTGTGCTTTTTTGCTCTTAGCTATTAGCATTGCCATAATATACGAAGCCTTAAAAGCTTTTTCATTCACTGTTGTCGCAGTGCTAATAATTTTCTGCTGATTTGCATACACTTATGCTCAACATTTGAAGAAATCAACGGGTTTGTCTTTATGTCATTATGCTTTGTTACAAGATGGTGCTTCAGTTTAGCAGGTTTCAAACTTTCGTTCGATAAAATGTTTTAAACAAATGACACATTGCGGCTGATCACTGTTGTCTTTGTACGGTATAAATCCGAACTGTAAATATTCAGGATCATATTTACGTAATTTTGCCTTATGCGGTGCAGACTCTCTTTCGGCATCATGTCTCAGTTCATCGCCACTATTTCCATTACCACTGTGCTCTTCTTCAGATATCCGCTTACGCTTCAAATATTTATCCATACGTTAGTTGGGCATGCGAAAAGCAATTTAACAAGCAAGAATTACCACTGTATAACTTAATAATCAATCATAAACTGTGCGCGATTACAGGCTGCATCTATAATGATGTCATCATAGAACAGTTCGTAATAGACATATATTTTAATTGAATCTGCGCCTCCGGATTACAGTTTTACTCGTGCAGACCGCCAGGGAAAAAGGGGAGGCGGTTTGGCAAACATTTACTCGAGCCGGTTAAAATGTAAAGATATCAGTTTTGGTAAGTTCAAGTCCTTTGAATATCTCGCCGTTGTTATCCATGGAGATTCTCAAGTTCTAGTACTATCCGTGTATAGACCTTCAAAATTCAACGCCATCTTTTTTTGAGGAATTCTCTGACTTAATGTCAATTTTAAGTACTAACTATGACACACTCCTAATAGTTGGCGACTTTAATTTTCATATAGATAATCAGTGTGATCTAAAAGTAAAAGAATTTATGAACCTCCTGGATTCTTTTGATTTGAGGCAGCTCGTAAATCAGCCTACACATAAAGCAGGTCATACGTTAGACTTAGTGATTACTAAAGGACTGAAAGTTGATATAAAACAGATCATTGATATTGGTGTATCAGACCATTTTCTTCTACTTTTAATATAGAAATAATGATAAAAAACACCCATGAGAAGCATATTGTTAAAAACGCTTCTTTGACTCAGCAGCAGCTTTAAAACTTACAAACATTCTAAGCAATCAGTCCGTTATACTGCCAGCTATAATAGTGAGGATAATGTAAATAGTAAGGTGGAAAATTTAATACTAAAGTGAGAGCTGCTGTTGACATAGTTGCACCTGAAAAGACAGTGAAAAAATCTTCTAGCATTGTTATACCATGGAGTGTCGGATTTAAAGAGAACATGCCGCAGACCTGAGCGTAAATGGAGGAAGACTAAACTAATTATCCACTATGAAATATTAAAAGTCAAAATAACAGAATACAATAACACTGTCCGTTTTGAGAGTCTCCAAGATTATAAATAACAATGCTAGTAATCCCAGAGTCTTATTTTCTACAATTGATCGCCTACTAAACCCAGGTAACTCAAAGGAATGCCTCCTAAGTACTTCCAGTAAAACCTGTGAGGCTATCGCTGTATTTTTCAATCAAAAAATTAATGATATTAGAAATAACATAGTATATCCCTCCAACACTAAGGATCCTCCTAAACCCCAGCATCCTGTTATAAACAAATTAAACTCTTTCACTAGTATAGATTTACAAAAAATAATCTCTCAATTAAAACTCTCCACCTGTGTCCTTGACCCGATACCAACAAGGTTTTTCAAAGAAGTATCAGGCGTGCTAATTGATAATGTTCTGGACATAGTAAATTCGTCATTAGATACGGGGGTCTTCCCAGACTGTCTTAAGACTGCTGTAGTTAAACCCCTTCTTAAGAAACATAATCTTGACCCTCTTGGCTCTTGAAAATTTTAGACCCATCTCTACCCTGCCTTTCTTAAGTAAAGTTCTGGAGAAGGCAGCCATTATGCAGTTAAATGACCACCTCAATAAACATGCTATTCTTGATAAATTTCAGTCGGGTTTTAGAACAAATCACAGCACAGAAACTGCACTCGTTAAAGTAGTAAATGATTTGCGAGTGAACGCAGACAGAGGCCATTTATCTGTTCTCATCCTCTTAGATCTGAGTGCTGCATTTGACACCATTGATCATAATATTCTTAGAAATCGCCTTAGTCAATGGGTGGGCCTCTCTGGCAGTGTCTTAAATTGGTTTGAATCCTACCTGACAGGGAGAAAATATTTTGTTAGTTGTGTAATTACAACTCGAAGACACATGATATCCGATATGGTGTTCCACAAGGCTCTATCCTGGGTCCGCTGCTCTTCTCAATCTACATGCTTCCGTTAGGTCAGATTATCTCAGGGCACAACGTGAGCTACCACAGCTATGCTGATGACACACAGCTGTACTTATCAATAGCACCTGATGACCCTGATTCTCTTGATTCACTAACACAATGTCTGACTGGTATCTAAGAATGGATGAATAGTAACTTTCTCAAGTTAAATAAAAGAAAACTGAAATCTTAGTGATTAGCAATAATGGATACAATGAGGCTATTAGAAATAAACTGGATACATTAGGATTAAAAGTCAAGGCGGAAGTAAAAAGCTTAGGGGTATTGTTGACTGTAATCTGAATTTTAAATCACATATTAATCAGATCACTAGGACAGCATTTTTCACTTAAGAAACATAGCTAAAGTTAGACCTCTTATATCAATGAAAGATGCTAGTTCACGCATTTGTTTTCAGTCGACTAGATTACTGTAACACACTCCTCTCAGGACTACCCAAGAAAGACATAAATCGTTTGCAACTAGTGCAGAATGCAGCTGCTAGAATCCTAACTAGGAAAAGAAAATCTGAACACATTACTCCAGTTTTGATGTCACTACACTGGTTACCTGTGTCATTCAGGATTGACTTTAAAATTCTGCTTATGGTTTATAAAGCCTTAAATAATCTCGCCCCATCTTATATATCGGAATGTCTGACACCTTATATTCCAAATTGTAACCTCAGATCCTCAAATGAGTGTCTCCTTAGAATTCCAAGAACAAAACTTAAAAGAAGTGGTGAGGCGGCCTTCTGCTGCTATGCACCTAAAATCTGGAATAGCCTGCCAATAGGAATTCGCCAGGCTAATACAGTAGAGCACTTTAAAACACTGCTGAAAACACATTACTTTAACATGGCCTTTTATAACTTCAATTTAACTTAATTTAACTTAATCCTGATACTCTGTATGTTCAATTTCCTCATAATAACTATTCATGGTGGCTCTAAAATCGTACTGACCCCTACTCTCTTTTCTGTTTCTTTTCCGGTTTCTTTGTGGTGGTGGCCTCGCCACCTCCACCTACCCAAAGCTTCAAGATGCTTCAACAATGATGGATGGATTAAAAGGCAGAAGTCTACGTGACCATCATCATCAAGCCCTTCCGTGAGAACCCTAAATCCAAAGAGGACTGTTTCATTTATGTTAGGTAGAATGCCCAGAGGGGACTGGGCGGTCTCATCATCTGGAATCCCTACAGATTTTATTTTTTCTCCAGCCGTCTGGAGTTTTTTTTGTTTTTTCTGTCCCCCCTGGCCATTGGACCTTACTCTTATTCGATGTTAATTAATGTTGATTTATTTTGTTTTCTTATTGTGTCTTTTATTTTTCTATTCTTTATTATGTAAAGCACTTTGAGCTACTGTTTGTGTGAAAATGTGCTATATAAATAAATGTTGTAGTTGTATATACTATATATAGAATATACACTCACCTAAAGGATTTCTCATTAATGCAATTATCTAATCAACCAATCACATGGCAGTTGCTTCAATGCATTTAGGGGTGTGGTCCTGGTCAAGACAATCTCCTGAACTCCAAACTGAATGTCAGAATGGGAAAGAAAGGTGATTTAAGCAATTTTGAGCGTGGCATGGTTGTTGGTGCCAGACGGGCCGGTCTGAGTATTTCACAATCTGCTCAGTTACTGGGATTTTCACGCACAACCATTTCTAGGGTATACAAAGAATGGTGTGAAAAGGGAAAAACATCCAGTATGCTGCAGTCCTGTGGGCGAAAATGCCTTGTTGATGCTAGAGGTCAGAGGAGAATGGGCCAACTGATTCAAACTGATAGAAGAGGAACTTTGACTGAAATAACCACTCGTTACAACCGAGGTATGCAGCAAAGAATTTGTGAAGCCACAACACGCACAACCTAGAGGCGGATGGGCTACAACAGCAGAAGACCCCACTGGGTACCACTCATCTCCACTACAAATAGGAAAAAGAGGCTACAATTTGCACAAGCTCACCAAAATTGGACAGTTGAAGACTGGAAAAATGTTGCCTGGTCTGATGAGTCTTGATTTCTGTTGAGACATTCAAATGGTAGATTCAGAATTTGGCGCAAACAGAATGAGAACATGGATCCATCATGCCTTGTTACCACTGTGCAGGCTGGTGGTGGTGGTGTAATGGTGTGGGGGATGTTTTCTTGGCACACTTTAGGCCCCTTAGTGCCAATTGGGCATCGTTTAAATGCCACGGGCTACCTGAGCATTGTTTCTGACCATGTCCATCCCTTTCATGACCACCATGTACCCATCCTCTGATGGCTACTTCCAGTAAGATAATGGACCATGTCACAAAGCTCGAATCATTTCAAATTGGTTTCTTGAACATGACAATGAGTTCACTGTACTAAAATCCCTTCACACCTCTCCACCAGCGTCCTTTGTCCTCTAAATGTGCTGATAAAGAGAAGCTAGGAGCAGCCGGCTATTCCATCCCCCCACCAATTTAGAACGTGCACAAACTTCTCTCACCTCATGCCTTGATTGAGTATCTGGGAGTGAAGTGGAGTTTTAGAGTGGAAATAATAGATCGTTATTTGGAACACACGCATTTCATGTCTGTTACGTTTATACAGTAATCTGTGTCAACACATTGTTAAAACAGAAACGTTTTTTATATTCTAGTAGTAGATGACAAAATGTAGGCATAAACTATATAATGTATGAAGCCTGAAGTCCAAATAGCAAAGAAACATATAGCGCCGAAGTTACTGCTCTTTACCATTCTTTCCTCTGCATGTCGTGGAATACAAAAGAAACAGCATACAGCAACATGCGGGGACTAGCAGGAACACTCAATAAAACTGAATAAAAAGAAAATCAGGTGACGGTGAGATACAAAGAAGGCAGCTTTGCCAGCGTTTGTGTGTCAGAACCCGGTTGGGTGGGGATGGTTGTGGGGTGTTAGAATGCATCGTGGTACACTGCAGAGCTATAGCGCGTCTTTAGTGAAAACAGCCGTGTCAGATGGGGTTGTATGGATTGATTCTGAACGCGACTCAGATAAGGAAAAGTGAATTAAAAAGGAAAAAAGTTAACCTTTACAAGGATCATAAATTGCACCGGCTGTTACAGACTGAAATCAAATGTATTCCTTTATTCTAAAATAGTAAGACTAAGAGCAGTTTACTTCTCAAAACGGAGTAGTGCAGGATCGAACTTGCGACCTTTTGATTCCAAGGCGAGAACTGATTCTATTGCACCACGGAGGCAGTTACAATAAATGGCTGTCAATGTCGCATGTTAAGGTGGCTTTTTGTTTCTGCAGTTATATTTTTGAATAAACGTGCAATTGTGTTATATTTAAAACCTTTTGTGAAAATGTTTCTTTGTTATTTGGACTTCAGGCTTCATACATTATATAGTTTATGCCTACATTTTGTCATCTACTACTAGAATATAAAAAACGTTTCTTTTTTAACAATGTGTTGACACAGATTACTGTAGAAACGGAACAGACATGAAATGCGTGTGTTCCAAATAACAATCTATTATTTCCACTCTAAAACTCCACTTCACTCCCAGATACTCAATCAAGGCATGAGGTGAGAGAAGTTTGTGCACGTTCTAAATTGGTGGGGGGATGGAATAGCCGGCTGCTCCTAGCTTCTCTTTATCAGCACATTTAGAGGACAAAGGACGCTGGCGGAGAGGTGTGAAGGGATTTAAGAAGCAATTTAAGGTGGGACGGAATTACGAGTTTTTTCGTAGGCTCTGGTAATTCTAGTGTTAAACCCAGGCTGAAGACTCAATACTTCAGTTTAGCATATTCTAGCTAGAGCTGTTGATGAGCTGTGCATACTGCATCTCTGTTGTTAGTCATTAGCACTAAAATGATATTTATAAACTGTTACTAACGCTCGTCTATTCTGTTTCAATTCTCTGTATTCTCATGTGGTACTTGGTGCCACTACTCTACTGCCAAGTTCTTTACCTGCCTATGAAAAATATACCTCTGATAAATGGGAGCTAGGTTCACGGTAAAAGAGTCCTTTCATCAGATCGGTCGGCCCAGCACTGACTCAGCTGGGGAATGGCCAGTAGAGAGGAGATCGCTTGATGGCCAAGGTCTCTAGGACTCTGACTGTATCTGGCTTATTTGACTCCTTTTCCACAATCTGGAAGTGGTCCTACAATTAGCTGATTTTTTGATGCATTTGAACAAATCTGTATCTTCAAGTATTATAGTTCTGTGTGTACTTGAGTGGTATAATCTATTGTTGAATTTTGCCTTGTAGTTTGTACTGTTGTATTGTATTTCTGAGGTAGCAGTGACAGATTGGTCATCTAGCTCTATGAAGAGAATTACTTGTGTTCTGTTTTGTGTACTATATTTGTAGAAATGTTCATATGCCAGGTTACATCTTTTTTGGCATTTGAACTTTTTAAGCTCAGATCCACACAAAGTGTTATAAATGAGACCCCTGGTGCTTTGATCACATTCCTTTGTGAAATCAGTCTTGTCAGTTTTAAGTTATCCATTAATTCAGAACTCTTGTGGTGCTTTCAAAGTATCTGGGATGAGTTATCAAATTTTGTTATTATTTACCCTGTGTACAAATAGGGAATTAGAAAATTAACTGGACTGATTTTACCTGTAGTAAATAAATATTAACAATTTAAACACACGGACATATCTGATTTTATTACGTTATGTTACTACCACATTTTAGGGCTTATACTCATTTGCCTTCAAAACCAAATGAATGGCGCACATTTAGCATTTTTATATTTGTATTCAACAATGAAAGTATGCAATGTTGCCTGTCCTGCTAACTGCTTATCTCGGCAAATATGTGTTTCTATTAACACAGCAGACATTGAATTAATAGGGGGACTGCTTTGTGCTTTAGAGCACTGAAACAATGTAGCATTTGTTTTTATTTCCAGTGTAGACAAGCCAAATAGCCAATACATTTAAAATTTATCTTGACTTTTACTTGCTGCTGTTGTTAGCGCTGCCAATGTGCAGTTTCCCACAGCTCTGTTTGTGTAATAATGAATAAAATGAAGTTTCCCCACAACCCTGAACAATATATGTGCATCTTGGGAACTGCAGGTCTGACATTGTGTTCAGCAATACAGGGGCGCCGCAGGGGACTGTACTTTCTCCGGTCCTGTTCAATCTATATACATCAGACTTCCAATATGACTCAGAGTCCTGTCACGTGCAAAAGTTCGTTGATGACACTGCTATTGTGGGCTGCATCAGGAGTGGGCAGGAGGAGGAGTACAGGAAGCTAATCAAATACTTTGTTAAATGGTGCGACTCAAACCACTTACATCTTAACACCAGCAAAACCAAGGAGCTGGTGGTGGATTTTTAGGAGGCCCAGGCCCCTCATGGACCTTTTGTCACTGTCCTGCTCCACTGACAGACTGAGGAGATCGTTCCTCCCCCACACTATGTGACTCTTCAATTCCACCCGGGGGAGTAAATGCTAACATTACTCAAAGTTATTGTCTGCTTTTTTTATTTTTATTTATTTTTTTCATTTTTATTACTATTTAATTTAATATTGTTTCTTTGTATCAGTATACTGCTGCTGGATTATGTGAATTTCCCCTTGGGATTAATAAAGTATCTATCTATCTATCTATCTAACTAGTTAGAAAATGAATGAATGCTTGAGCAGCCTTTCTGTAGACACACTCCTAGGGGAACTAGGAATATGCCAAACCTCTTTTTCTTTATCAGAACTCTGTAGGAGACAATAGTCTTCCTATTATTTCACCTCTTCTTACAAAGTATTTCAAGACATGACTTCTATGGTTTTCCTTTTCAACATGAGGATGTGGTGCTGTATCATTACAATTGTGAGCCATTTTTATAGTTTTTCCTCATATGTTACTGTGACTTCTAAAGTAATACTTGCAGTCATGCATGAATGCAGTACCAAATCTCACTCAGTATTACCAATATTTTAAAAACATTAGTAGCGTTATGTTTTCGGAACATAATTTATATCAACTTGCTACTGAAGCATTGGTTAAGGTGACATCCCTAGTAGGAAAAGAGGCTCACTTAATCTTATGGGCAATGATGCATGTTCCTACAATCTCTTTCCTGTGTACTGTAGGTACAGGCACTTTTTAATTTTTCATGGTCAAAATTTTATACAGTAATCCCTCCTCGATCGCAGGGGTTGCATTCCAGACCCCCGCGATAGGGGAAAATCCGCGAAGTAGAAACCATATGTTTGTATGGTTATTTTTATATATTTTAAGCCCTTATAAACTCTCCCACACTGTTAACATTATTACAGCCCTCTAGACATGAAATAACACCCTTTAGTCAAAAATTTAAACTGTGCTCCATGTCAAGACAGAGATGGCAGTTCTTTCTCACAATTAAAAGAATGCAAACATATATTCTCTTCAAAGGAGCCCCGTCAGGAGCAGAGAAGGTCAGAGAGAGAGCACTCGCTAATAAAAGCAAACAATCAAAAAATCAATACGTGGTTTTAAGTATGCCGATGCACCACGATAAAGCGGGATTTTGTAGAGGAGCGTCCGTATCCTCTAGGCAAACAGCATCTGTGCAAACAGCCCCTCTACTCACACCCCTCCGTCAGGCAGAGAGAGTGAGAGAGATAGAGAAAAGCAATCAATCAAGCACGGCACGGGAAGCATATCTTATATCATTGAGGAGTTTTAGTTAATATGTAATACATGCTCTGATTGGGTAGCTTCTAAGCCATCCACCAATAGCGTCCCTTGCATGAAATCATGTACCATAAATTAAAAGACCCATTGTCCGCAGAAATCCGCAAACCAGCGAATAATCTGTGATATATATTTAGATATGCTTACATTTAAAATCCGCGATGGAGTGAAGCCGCGAAAGTCGAAGCGCAATATAGCGAGGGATTACTGTATAACTAAACTGAAAATTAAATGACAGATGAAAATAGCATACAAATAAAAAAAGGAAATTTAACTATAATAACCTTTGTAAGGGTGAAGCAGCAAATGCTCCAACTATGTAATTTTCTACAATTCACATGTAAAAAGGTCAATGGCCTCCCTGTGGGTATACAGACTATTAAGGAGGTAGTCAGTGATTTAGAAATTATAATGAGATGAGTGCAGATTGCAGATTAAAAACATTGACACTAAGCAAATCATCAGAACCAGATAGTATTTATCCTAGAGTGCTTAAAGAGGTTATTGAGTGCATATATAACCTATTGACACATATTTTTAGAAAACCACCACATACTGGAGAAATTTCCAAGGACTGGAAGCTAGTAATGACCAGTCTCTCCACACCATCAACAACTCCTACCATGTCAACCAGAATGGCTAGTGACAAGTCCAACTCTGACCATCAGTGTGAGGAGACAACTGAGGAAGCTACAAAAAGGAAAGGGGAGGGAGTCAGTCCTCAGGTTCTTAAGGCATGAGGCCACGTTTTTTGGTGTCCTCTGTCATCTGTTCAATATGTCCCTAAAGGTTTCAGAAAATACCACTGCTGTAGAAATCATCCTCCACTGTTCCTGTTCCAAAGCCAGGTGCCTCCTCACTTAATTACTACAGGCCAGTGGTGCTAACGCCTCACATCACAAAGACCTTTGAGAGACTAGTCCTGGACTGTATGAGTCCTCTTGTGCTAGGCTACCTGGACCCACTGCAGTCTGCCAAAGAAAAAGACCGGAGTGAAGTATGCAATTATCTATCTGCATTATAAGACTTATTCTCACCTGGACATAGCTGGCAGCACTGAGGATTATGTTTTTTTGATTTCTCCAATACCATCCAATCACCACTGTTAAAGGATAAATTCAGAGATGAAGGTGGATGAGACTACGGTTTCCTAGATGATGGACTATTTACTGGGCAGACCGCACATTGTGAGACTCAAGGACTGTATTTTTGAAATGGATGTGAGCAACACTGGAGCACCAAAAGGAACAGTCCCATCTCTTTTTCTCTTCAATCTGTACATCTCAGACCATAAATATAACAGAATGTAATGTCACTTGCAGAAATTATCATATGATTCTGCACTTATGGGGTTACTGATAAAGGGGATGACACAGAATAAAGGAGTTACATGGAGACATTTGTTTTTTGGTGCAATAAGAACTGTCTGCATCTTAACATCAGCAAAACCAAGGAACTAGTTATTGACTTTCACCGCATCAAAGAGCCTCTAAATCTAGTCAATATTCAAGGAGTAGATGAAGAGATGGTCCACTCCTACCAGTACTGGGGGACAACATTAATAACAGGTTGGACTGGTCTCGGAAAACAGAGGAACTATATAAAAAAGGGTAGAGCATCTATCTCTCTATCTACTGTATCTATCTAAAAAGGATGATTGGAACAACCCAAATAATTATAGGCTTCACCCTCTTTATAAATCTAATATGCTGTTGAAAACCATTTCATATTGTGAATGTTTTTAATGTGAATGTCAAATTACAATTAAATTAAATAGAACAGGTTTTTAAGCATTCTCTGGCTCAAAAAATTACCTCCAATATTTTTCTAATAATGCCAAAGTATGTGAGCAGCACACATAACAGTCTGAATGCACAAATCACCTCACTGTATTCTGTAGATCCTGTTCCACACTATTTGACAGTCTCTGAACATCAGCTGTGAGAATGACTGAGACTGTGTGACTGAGAGTGTCATTAACATCTAGTCTAGTCCTGCCCCAAACATCCAGTCATGTTCATTTCATCAAGTGTATTTGGAATCATTACAAAATTGACTAGGTGTTAGCACTAGCAAGAACATATTTGAAAACCATTCCAGACTCAGTTTTAGGAACAGTAAAAAATGTGTGTTATATAAACTGAAAAATGGCATTAGAAGACTTTCTTCATATGTTTGAAATTTTCATAAAGCAATTGTTCATAATTTAGGGGAACCCTGTAGAGGTTGGCTTTCTTTGCTTGTGTATACATCTGCTGTAAAAACTTGTGTTTGTTTGATTTAATATGTGTGAGAATATGTATGTAGTTCAGTACATGTGCCAGGATTTCAATATAACTGTACTCAAATCATTCTTTTTTTTTCTAAAAGGCACCTCATTTATGGCCAAGTCAAGTTCAATCTGTCCTTCCATGTCCACAACGAAAGGCCACTCTTCGTTCTCACATTTGCATACATCATAGGGTCTGTGGAAATATAGCAAACTAGCTGAAGCCCGCTGTAGCATATGGCGGTGTAAGAATAGGAGCGGAAAATGGTGAGAATGGAATTCAGTATAAGAAAGGCTTAGAAAACCACCGTCGCAGTATAACGAAAATAGCATGGATCGAAACAAATGCCAATGGTCGAGAGAGTACCTTCCTGTAGCAGGCTACGGAAAACATAGACATATATAACAACAACAACATTTATTTATATAGCACATTTTCATACAAACAGTAGCTCAAAGTGCTTTATATAATAAAGAATAGAAAAATAAAAGACACAATAAGAAAACAAAATAAATCAACATTAATTAACATCGAATAAGAGTAAGGTTCAATGGCCAGGGGGGACAGAAAAAACAAAAAAACTCCAGACGGCTGGAGAAAAAATAATATAGATATACATAGATAGATGCTGTATTCACTGTGTTGCCCAGTCGACACGATAAGTCAGCGCGTCCGCCCTATTGCGAGTGGTAAAAGTGCCATTTAAACTAATACAGGTAGATATGAAAACTGGGTTTTCTGATGAAAAAACATTAACGTTTTAAACAGTATCGTTTACATACAACAGATTTTGGCAAATCGTTTACATGCAATTATTTATATCCATTTATACACTAATAATGGCAATTATTAAATAATAATAATAATAGTTATTATTATTATTATTAAATAATTCCTCCCGTATAAGTAACATTTCTCAGACTGCTTTCTTTCATCTCCGAAACATTTCTAGACTTTGTCCTGTTCTTACACAACACAGTACTAAAGTATTGGTTAATGCCTGAGTCACCTCACTTATAGATTACTGTAATGGTATTCTATCTATCATCCCACAAAGACGTAATTACAATTTATTCAAAATTCTGCTGCCAGGAAAATAACCTGCTGTTCTAAATCCACTGAACATGCTACACCTATTCTCTCTCAACTTCACTGGCTCCCTGTTAACTACAGAATACAATACTAAATACTGCTCTTATCATTTAAGGCACTCCACAACCTCACTGATCTCCTACAAACTGACACTCATCTCGCTCACTCTGATTCTCACCTGCAGCTGTACTTTCTGTACCACACATCAAACTCTGTGCTATGGGAGCTCGAGCTTCCCTCTTAGTACTCCTCCAGTCGTGAATTCTCTTCTCTCTCATATACATCAACTCGATTCAATAACACATTTTAAAACTACCCTCAAAACTTATCTTTTCAAACTGGCATACCAATTGTGGATTTTGCACTGTTACTGCCAGTTACTTTGTTTGTTTGCTAATTATTGCTGTTTGATCGAGAGCGAAAGTGGACGCGGAAGTAGGATTAGAGATGGCGGGCGGGCTCTGTCGTGCGTATCCCATGGTCTTAGTGTTGGTGGGCGGGGCTCTGTGAGTTGGCGGGCATGGCTCTCTGTCTTGCGTGCGCTCTCTGTCTTTCTTGCTCTTAGTTAGAGTTGGTGGGCGGGGTTCTGTCGAGTGTAGATCATTAGAACAATCTAGACAAGACAGCTCGCCAGTCCTATCCACTTGTTTCCTCCAAGAAAACATCAAGTCGAGTTTTGAAAGTCAGTAACGTCTTACTGTCTACCACACTACTTGGTAGCTTATTCCAAGTGTCTATCGTTCTTTGTGTAAAGAAAAACTTCCTAATGTTTGTGCAAAATTACCCTTAACAAGTTTCCAACTGTGTCCCGTGTTCTTGATGAGCTCATTTTAAAATACAAGTCTCGATCCACTGTACTAATTCCTTCATAATTTTAAACACTTCAATCATGTCACCTCTTAATCTTCTTTTGCTTAAACTGTAAAGGCTCAGCTCTTTTAATCTTTCCTCATAATTCAACCCCTGTAGACCTAGAATCAGCCTAGTCGCTCTTCTCTGGACCTTTTCTAGCGCTGCTATGTCCTTTTTGTAGCCTGGAGACCAAAACTGCACACAGTACTCAAGATGAGGCCTCACCAGTGCATTATAAAGGTTGAGCATAACCTCCTTGGACTTGTACTCCACAGATCGTGCTATATAACCTAACATTCTGTTAGCCTTCTTAATGGCTTCTGAACACTGTTTGGAAGTTGATAGCTTGGAGTCCACTATGACTCCTAAATCCTTCTCATAAGGTGTACTCTCGATTGCCATTGTGTATTCAAACCTAATATTTTTACTTCCTATGTGTAATACTTTACATTTACTGACATTAAATTTCATTGCCACAAATCTGCCCAAGCCTGTATGCTATCCAAGTCCTTCTGTAATGATATAACGGATTCCAAATTATCTGCTAATCCACCTATCTTGGTATCATCTGCAAACTTAACCAGCTTGTTACTTATATTCCTATCTAAATCATTTATATATATTAAAAATAGCAGGCCCTAGCACTGACCCCTGTGGAACACCACTCTTAACATCGGCCAGTTCTGATGAGGTTCCTCGCACCATCACCCTCTGCTTCCTGTGTCTGAGCCAATTCTGCACCCATCTAAAAACATCACCCTGAATTCCCACTTCTTTTAACTTGATGCCCAACCTCTCATGTGGCACCTTATCAAATGCTTTCTGAAAGTCCAGATAAATAATATCATAAGCTCCACTTTGATCGTATCCTTTTGTTGCCTCCTCATAGAATTCCAACATGTTAGTAAAACACGACCTCCCCTTCTGAACCCATGCTGACTGTTCAGAATAACTCCTGTCCTTGTCATGTGTTGCTCAATCTTATCCTTAATAATTCCTTCCATTAATTTTCCTGTGATGCTTGTTAAGCTTACTGGCCTATAGTTGCTTGGATCTGCCCTGTCACCCTTTTTATATAATGGGATGATATTTGCCATTTTCCAGTCCTTTGGAATCTCTCCAGTGCACAGTGACTTCCTAAAAATATGTGTCAAGGGTTTATATATGTACTCACTAGCCTCCTTAAGAACACGAGGATAAATATTATCTGGGCCTGGTGATTTGTTTGATTTCATCTTATTTAATCTGAGCAGCACTTCTCCCTCTACAATTTCCAAATCCCTCAGTACCTCCTTAGTAGTTGTGTTTACCTCTGGCAGGTTATCCACTTGCTCACTTGTAAACACCTCAGAAAAATGTAAGTTTAGGGCATCTGCTATTTCATTGTCTGTATCTTTTAATTCCCTTTACTATTCCTGATGAACTTGACCTCCTCCTTAACTGTTCTTTTACTACTAAAATACTGAAAGAATCTCTTGGGGTCTTCTTTCGCCTTATCTGCTATATTCCTCTCCAACTGTCTTTTAGCCTCTCTGATATCCTTCTTAATGGTTGCCCTCATGTTCTCATACGCTACGGTTCTCTTTGCAGTCATTAGTCTTATATGCCTTATACAGCAGTTTTTCCTTTGCAACTTCTTTTTAAATCTTTATTAATCCATCGTGGAGATTTTTTAGTTTCCTATTACTTCCAAATTTAGGTATGTATCTGTCCTGCATTACATGTAAAACATTTTAAACCTGTTCCACTGCTCCTCGACTGTCTCCACATTTAAAAGCTTATCCCAGTCTATCCTACTTAGACTTTGTCGCATCTGCTCAAAATTAGCCCTACTAAAGTTCAACTTAACAATTTTAGTCTTTGCATCTGTACTCTTACAAAATACTGAGAATTGTATTACATTATGGTCACTTGACCCTAGTGGTTCAATCACCTCTACACCCTCAATTCTATCCTGATTATTACAGAATACTAAATCCAGATAGGCTTCACCCCTTGTTGGTGCTTTAACATGCTGTGTTAAAAACAGTCGCTGATTACTTCTAAAACTCCTGCTCTTGTGCTCCTCCATCTGTAAGGTTATCCCAGTTAATATTTGGATAATTAAAGTCCCCATGACTATAATATCCCCTGTAAACTTGCCTTTTGATATTACTAAAAGATGTGTGTTGAAATTACTGTCTGAATTGGGTGGTCTATAACACACTCCTAAAATGAGACCTTTTTCCCTAATATTTTCCAGGCGAAGCCACATGTCCTCACTAAGATGGGGCTCATCATCCAACTGAAGATGACTTACATTTAATTCCTGTTTGGCATAAACAGCAACCCCACCTCCTTTTCTGTTCTGTCTATCCTTCCTAAAAATGTGTATCCCTCTATGTTACACTCATCCCCATCTTTGTTATTTAGCCAGGTTTCCGTTATTGCTATAATATCATAATTGTGCTCTGCTACATACAACTCCAACTCACTTACCTTATTTTTGATACTTCTAGCATTAAGGCAAGCTATTTTTAATGTGTTAATCCTTCTATCTTTACGTGTTTGCTTAAAATTTACATTACTATGCATTTTTATTTCTACACCATTGTTTGTTCTTCCATGTATAGATCTAAATCTGGCCTGTCCTAAACTCCCTGCCCCCATTCCCTAGTTTAAACAATCCTCGACTAGCCTACACATACGCCTCCCCAATACATTGGTGCCCCTCCGGTTCAGATGTAACCCCGCCACGGCGAACAGGTCCCATCTGTTCCAAAAGGAGTCCCAATGCCCCATAAACCTATACCCTTCTACCCTGCACCAAGATTTGAGCCACGTTAAGCCTTCTAATCTCCTCAATCTTACCTGGACTGGCGCGTGGCACAGGCAGAACTTGGAGAAGACTACCTTGTCAGTTCTGCTCCTCAGCTTGGTACCTAACTCTTTGAATTTGGATCGCAGAACTGACAGACTACCCTTATGTATGTCATTTGTTCCAACGTGGACAATGACAACTGGATCCACCCGCTCTGGCCAAGAGCCTATCCACCCTTCCAGGAGGTCTCCCACCTGTGCTCCCGGAAGGCAACACACCGTGCAGACTCTCTCTCTCTGGAGCACACCTGCGCTTCAATCCCCCTAATGATTGAGTCCCCAACTATCACTACCTCTCTCTTTTTGGGAACTGGTTTTGAGGTGGCCCGTTGGGGCTCCTCAACCCTGCCTACCACCTCAGAATTATCAGAGTCACCGTCCAGCTCCGCCAGGACATGATAACGGTTAGACACTTCTAATTCTGGGGTTGATGCCCGGACAGTGTGCACCCTTTACCTTACGCCTTGTGACCGTGACCCACCTATTCCTACCTGTCTGGTCTGGAATCTCCTCCGCGCCACCTTAGGGGTGCACACTATCTCTCTAAAGGACACCTGGGCCAAGTCCGCCAATTCTCTATTACAACGCAGGTCAGCCAACTCCTCCTCCAGTTCAGCGACCCTGAGCTCGAGGTGCTGGATCAGCTGGCATCTCTTGCAGATGTAGCCCTCATAGACAACTGGCTCTTCCAAACCATCATCTAAAAGTCCAACATCCAACAGGACTTGCATTGCACTGGCCTCATTATTAAAATTTGATTTGGGATTACTAAGCTGCCTTAACTATCTAAAATTAAATTTCTTCTTCTTTCAGCTGCTCCTTAACTTAAATGGTAACACTAAGATCTGCTACAGATATTTTACACCTTTTCCCCTTAAGCTCCTGTACTGTTCTCCCTCTCAGCTGCCTGCTTTGCCTTTCTATGAGGTTAACTTTACTTTTCTCTGTCTCTTCTAGCTTTGCGCTCTTCTTACTTATAAGCTCTTCACTTGCACTGTTTGTATTCCCCCGTATTAATGAACCAATACGCTGTCGCCCACTTAACTGTTCTGCCTCTGGACGCTAAGGACTGTTTAATCTAAAATAAACAAATAAATAAAACTTTACTACCTTATTTGCTCCTACTGCTCCTTGTGCCTGAACGGTGTCTTAACGCAGGCCGCTTACCTGCGCACTACTGAGTTTCCACCTTTTACTGCTTTGAAGTCAGCCGCGGCCTTTTTTTCTTTTCCTTTAAACTAAGGAATCGCTGTTACGACGACGCGGTTATTTATGTACAAATGCCAATATCAGTTACTGCTGCTTTCTACCCTGCCGCCTCAATACTAATTCAAATACAGATAACAAGAAAAAGAACAAGTACAAATAACTTTTCCAAGCGCACTTCCAAACACCCAGCTACTTTTGCTCTTGTGCGGGTGAAAAAAGCAAAAAAACCCTTCTAAAGGGAAAAAAGCTTAAAAAATTCCCACACGGTTCCTTAGCGGCAACCAAAACCCAAGTTTTTAAAAGCAAAATTTATTTTTTAATTTAAATCTCACACCACAGAACAAACCAACAACTCTCAACAGACTCTAGCGTTTGCAAAGCACACATCAGCATAAAGCACACGTGACTCTCAGCTCTCCAATCCAAGGGTCATTGTCTTGTTGGAAGGCAAACCCTCAGCCCAGTCTGAGCAATGTAGACAATGTAGACAGTCATCTCATGGTCTTAGAGTTGGCGGGCGGGGCTCTATGAGTTGGCAGGCGTGATTCTCTGTCTTGCGTGCCCTTAGTGCAGGGGTTCTCAAATTCGGTCCTGGGGGCCGACTGTGGCTGAAGGTTTTTGTTCCAACCAGATTCCTAATCAGTGACAACACCTGATAACTCTGATCTCATTTAACTAGCTGGTATTATTTATCTTTTATTCTACATTCAGAAAAGCACAGCAGCATGATTTTTACATTTATAAGAAACTTAAAATATTTCTGGTTTTGCTATGGGTTTAAATGCTTAACTCTCTTTTTATTACATTTCACCCTTTCTCTGTGCAGTTTGCTCCCTTCATTGAATCTTAATAATGACAATTAAAAACTAGCAGAGCAGAAACCCAAGCAAACAACACTCATTTGTGAAAGGCTGCAACTACTTTAGCGTCAGCCCCACAGTACATGCGAGGACTGGCAGAAACACTCAATAAAACTGAATAAAAAGAAAATCAAGTGACGGTGAGATACGAAGAAGGCAGCTTCGCCAGCGTTTGTGTGTCAGAACCCGGTTTGCGTTAGTATGCATCGTGGTACACTGCAGAGCTATAGCGCGTCTTTAGTGAAAACAGCCGTGTCAGATGGGGTTGTATGGATTGATTCTGAACGCGACTGAGAGAATGAAAAGTGAATTAAAAAAAAAAAATAAGCTAACCTTTACAAGGATCATAAATTGCACCGGCTGTTACAGACTGAAATCAAATGTATGCTTTTATTCTAAAATAGTAAGACTAAGAGCAGTTTACTTCTCAAAACAGAGTGGTGCAGGATCGAACTCGCGACCTTTTGATTCCAAGGCGAGAACTGATTCTATTGCACCACGGAGGCAGTTATAATAAACTACTGTCAATGTCGCATGTGAAGGCGGCTTTTTGTTTCTGCAGTTATATTTTTGAATAAAAGCGCACTTGTTGTGTTATATTTGTACCTTTTGTGAAAATGTTTCTTTGTTATTTGGACTTCAGGCTTCATACATTATATAGTTTATGCCTACATTTTGTCATCTACTACTAGAATATAAAAAACGTTTCTGTTTTAACAATGTGTTGACACAGATTACTGTAGAAACAGAACAGACATGAAATGCGTGTGTTCCAAATCTATTATTTCCACTCTAAAACTCCACTTCACTCCCAAATACTCAATCAAGGCATGAGCTGAGAGAAGTTCGTGCACGTTCTAAATTGGTGGGGGGATGGAATAGCCGGCTGCTCCTAGCTTCTCTTTATCAGCACATTTAGAGGACAAAGGATGCTGGCGGAGAGGTGTGAAGGGATTTAAGAAGCAATTTAAGGTGGGACGGAATTACAAGTTTTTTCGTAGGCTCTGGTAATTCTAGTGTTAAAGAATATACAATAAGGGTGGCACGGTGGCTCAGTGGTACCGCTGTTGCCTCACAGTAGGAGACCTGGGTACACTTCCCGGATCCTCCCTGCGTGGAGTTTGCATGTTCTCCCAGTTTCTGCGTGGGTTTCCTCTGGGTGCTCCGGTTTCCTACCACAGTCCAAAGACATGCACGTTAGGTGCATTGGTGATCCTAAATTGTCCCTAGTGTGTGGGTGTGCATGTGTGCCCTGCAGTGGGCTGGTGCCTTGCCTGTGGTTTGTTTCCTGCCTTGCATCCTGTGTTGGCTGGGACTGGGTCCAGCCGACCCCCGTGACCCTGTAGTTAGGATATAGCGGGTTGGATAATGAATGGATGGACATAACAGTACAAATTACATAGTAGTAGTCCTATTAATTATTTAATTTCTTTGTAATTAAAGATGAGACAGGCCTATGGGATGTGAAGAAGTTAGTTAAACTGCATGATCTATGTCAGAAACAGAGAAAGTTATACTTCTGGGTGCATGACAGAGGCAGTTAAGGAGGATAAATAAAGAAATACTAAGGCACATGGAAGGAAAGTGGACAAGGCAGCTAGAAGCTTTGATTACTTTGCACGTCCCCAGTTCAAAGATCTTTATTTGTTTTTCTGTTATCACCTTCAACAACAAGACAGAGCACGATGTGAATGTAGCAAAAGCGATTAGAAAGTGTGGCCTTAAGTATCATGCATACAAAGTTGAAGCTACCCATACTCTACAAGACAGTACGTTTGACCATGGCAGCTTGCTGCTCCTCAGTAAATATAACAACTGCTTGCACCAATATGTATATGAGTGCATTAAAAGGAGCAAGAGAGAGCTTATTAAGGGGTTGCATATCTATTTTCTCTTTCTGGCAATTACTATGGCACCTTAGCAATAATGTCATTCTCCAATCCCAGTGTGGTGTGGTCTGGTCTGTATCATATCATTGCATTGTTGTAAGACAGCCCCACTCCATCCCTATTGTGAATAGTTCTATAATCAGTTTGTTATGCTGCTTGCCCTTTACTTGCCTATTTCATGAACTATGTAAGCATGGCTGTAGTTTTTATCATTTATAGAATGACAGAAAAAAATCAATAGAAAAATCAATAGAAATCCACTCTTAGATAGGAATTACAAAGTTTATAACGGACCACAACTTATCAGACCCCTGGAGGTTTCTAAAACCAAACTCAAGAACCTATTGTTTCTACTCACCAGTACATCATTGATACTCAAGAATTGATTATTTCTTTATAGATAATAATTTCTTGCCTACGATTAAATCTTGCAAGTACGATGCTATTGTTATTTCCGATCATGCACCTCTGATCTTGGAGCTAAAGTCACTATGCCCCACACAGTCAGACGAGACAAGAATTGTACAGAATTTATATCCAAACAAATCAGTTTCTTCCTGGAGACAAATACATCCTCAGAGATCTCTGCAGGAATACTCTGGGAAACTCTTAAGGCCTTCTTAAGAAGACAGATTATTTCATATGTTTCTCACAGAAATAAATTAGAAACAAAGAAAGTATCAGAGCTAAAAAGCGAAATTACTAGAATAGATGAAGAGCATGCCAGGCTTCCAAGCGAGGCTCTACTGTACATAGGAAAAGGCAGGCTCTGCATTCAGAAATCAACTAAAGAAACTGAACAACTAATTTATAAATCCAGACATCATTATTATAAACATGGAGAAAAAGCTAATAAGCTGTTAGCTCAACAATTCCACAAGCAAGAAGTTCGCAACGCAATCCCAGTAATCACCAACACGAACGGAGACAAAATCATCGACAATAAAAATATAATGCACTTATTTAAAGACTACTATAAGTCCTTATATTCTACTGAGTTTAAAGAAGACAGCCACACAATCTAATATATTTCTGGATACATTACGGATACCACAAATACAGTGCGTCCAGAAAGTATTCACAGCGCATAACTTTTTCCACATTTTGTTATGTTACAGCCTTATTCCAAAATGGATTAAATTCATTTTTTCCACATAATTCTACACACAACATCCCATAATGACAACGTGAAAAAAGTTTACCTGAGGTTTTTGCAAATTTATTAAAAATAAAAAAAAAAATTTAAAGCACATGCACATACGTATTCACAGCCTTTGCAATGAAGCTCAAAATTGAGTGCAGGTGCATCCTTCTTCCCCTGATCATCCTTGAGATTCTTCTGCAGCTTAATTGGAGTCCACCTGTGGTAAATTGGACATGATTTGGAAAGACAAACACCTGTCTATATAAGGTCCCACAGTTGACAGTTCATGTCAGAGCACAAACCAAGCATGAAGTCAAAGGAATTGTCTGTAGACCTCCGAGACAGGATTGTCACAAGGCACAAATCTGGGGAAGGTTACAGAAAAATTTCTGCTGCTTTGAAGGTCTCAATGAGCACAGTGGCCTCCATCATCCGTAAGTGAAAGAAATTGAAACCACCAGGACTCTTCCTAGAGCTGGCCGGCCATCTAAACTGAGCAATTGGGGGAGAAGGGCCTTAGTCAGGGAGGTGACCAAGAACCCGATGGTCACTCTGTCAGAGGTCTAGAGGTCCTCTGTGGAGAGAGGAGAACCTTCCAGAAGGACAACCATCTGGCATCATGCTGTGGGGATGTTTTTCAGCGGCAGGAACTGGGAGACTAGTCAGGATAAAGGGAAAGATGACTGCAGTGATGTACAGAGACATTCTGGATGAAAACCTTCTCCAGAGCGTTCTTGACCTCAGACTGGGGCGACGGTTTATCTTTCAGCAGGACATTGACCCTAAGCACACAGCCAAGATATCAAAGGAGTGGCTTCAGGACAACTCTGTGAATGCACTTGAGTGGCCCAGCCAGAGCCCAGACTTGAATCCAATTGAACATCTCTGGAGAGATCTTAAAATGGCCGTGCAACCTGATGGAGCTTGAGAGGTGCTGCAAAGAGGAATGGGCGAAAGTGGCCAAGGATAGGTGTGCCAAGTTTGTGGCATCATATTCAAAAAGAATTGAGGCTGTAATTGCTGCCAAAGGTGCATCGACAAAGTACTGAGCAAAGGCTGTGAAAACTTATGTGCATGTGAATTCTAAGTTTTTTTATTTATAATAAATTTGCGAAAACCTCAAGTAAACTTTTTTTCACGTTGTCATTATGGGGTGTTGTGTGTAGAATTCTGAGGAAAAAAATGAATTTAATCCATTTTGGAATAAGGCTGTAACATAACAAAATGTGGAAAAAGTGATGTGCTGTGAATACTTTCCGGATGTACTGTAGATACTCTTAGTGTGGAGGAACTGGATAAACCTCTGGCGCTATCAGAATTACTAGAAGCTAAAAAGTCACTTCTGTGCGGGAAAGCCGCAGGCCCTGATGGCTACCCTGCAGAATTTTGTAAGAAATTCTCCACTCAGCTAGCTCTTCTATTAGCAACATTTATAGAAGCTAGAGACAATCAAACTCTTCCTCAAACTTTTCACCCAACAAAATAAGGACTTATTACAATGTGCATCATACAGACCGATTTCACTTCTGAATAATGATGTTAAGATACTCTCAAAAATCATAGCTAGAAGGATGGAGAAAGTGCTCCCTTTGGTAACATCACAAGATCAAACTGGATTTATCAAGGGTCGACACTTATCTTCCAATCTTCAATGCCTGTTTAATGTAATATACTCACCAACAAAATCAAAGACCCAAGAAATATTATTATCATTGGATGCAGAAAAAACATTTGACATGATTGAATGGAAATACCTTTTCACTACATTAGAGAAATTTTGGTTTGGTTTTGTGCATGGATCAAACTACTGTATACCAATCCAGAAGCTTTAGTTTGTATCAACATTTGTTCAGATTACTTTAAACTAGAATGAGGTACCAGACAGAGATGCCCCTTGTCACTGCTGCTATTTGCAATCGCCATTGAACCACTGGCGGTTCACTGTCGAAATGCTGATCACATAAAGGGGATTATTAGAGAAGGACTGGAAAAGAAGATGTCTCTATATGCAGATGATATGGTACTGTATATATCAGACCCACAAAATTCTGTGCCTGCAGTCTTAAGAGCACTTACAGAATTTCAAAAGATTTTTGGTCTCAGAATTAATCTGAATAAAAGTGTACTCTTTCCAGTGAATTCTCAAGCATATAATATTAGATTAGACACCCTACCTTTTATCATTGCAGAACAGTTTAAATACCTAGGGGTAAACATCACAAGTAAACATAAAGCTCTTTATCAACAAAATTTTGACATCTGCATGGAAAAAATTAAGCAAAACTTGCATAGATGGTCGACCCTTCATCTCACTCTAGCTGGAAGAATCAACATTGTTAAGATGAATATTCGTCCTAAGCTTCTTTTTAAAACATTCCAAAATACACCAATAAATAATTTTTTAAGCAATTAGATTCAACAATAACCTCATTTATTTGGAATTCAAAACATCCATGTATCCAAAGAATGACCCTACAAAGACCAAAGGCAGAAGGTGGCATGGCTCTACCTTTCAGTTTTATTACTGGACAGCAAACATACAAGCTATAAAAACCTGGACACAAACAGAAGAACTTACACAGACATGGTCTGCAATAGAAGTAAAATCCTGCAGTACTTCTTTATATTCCCTGCTTTGTGCCCCAATAAATGCAAGTTATCTGCAATATACTGATAACCCAATTGTGGTTCACTCACTCAGAATATGG
Source organism: Polypterus senegalus (assembly GCF_016835505.1). Classification (NCBI taxonomy): domain Eukaryota; kingdom Metazoa; phylum Chordata; class Cladistia; order Polypteriformes; family Polypteridae; genus Polypterus; species Polypterus senegalus. Next base: position 164,951,921 of record NC_053155.1, read on the forward strand.
AACCAATGTAGAAAGCATTTTAAGATGGAAAAGCTTTATTCTGTGGCACCTCTGCAAAAGAACCACCTCTTTCAACCTTCATAAACATACGCAATTTTTAATATCAGGAAAAAATTTGTGATTAACTTGCTTAGAGATCTTTATATAGACCAAAATTTTTAATTACCTTTCAGACAGCCTTGGTGTCACAATCCCTCCTCCTAACCCATTAACAGCTATGTTTGGGACTCTTCCAGATGGGTTTAAAGTGGAGAAGGACAAACAAACTGTGATTGCATTCACTACACTTTTTGCATGCAGACTAATTTTGCTAAACTGGAAGAATCCTAATTCTCCTCTTTTAAGTCAGTGGGAAACCAATATTTTATACTATCTGCAATTGGAAAAAATCAAATACTCAGAAGATCTGTACAGTTTTTTTTTTTTTAAAAACATGGCAGGATCTAATCAATAATATTTTAGAATAAGCTTTTAAAGCACAGAGGAAGCAATTATTTCTGCATTTCTTTTTCTTCTCCATTAATCTCTATAGCTTATTAAACTCATCAATTTAGGTATGTTTACAAGCCTTAAGTTTTACTCCGTTTGGCCATGCAGAGGTGAGGGTCGACTTGTTCTCAATCCTACTTTTTGTAAAAATTGATTGATTTGTATGGAATGATTACAATAAAATTAATAATAAAAAAAGAAAATCAACAGAAATAATATTGCTAACTGAAATCTTGTGTTTTGCTCTTCACTAATAACTACTGAAGTTGTTTTTTTTTAATTGAAACATATGCTAACATTTAAAGTGAAATAATGTATAAAAAATATTCTCTGTGCCAAGAAATTATTTATTTGTACATTCATTCAAACTGTATTAAGCTGTCTGTGGCTTTTGGAGGTAAGGCAGTAGAGACACATTATAAAGGTGCCAAGGTGATGGAAAATTAATGAGAACAAAAGGATTTAGATGCCACTTGGCATACTCTTGGGAGTTTCATTACTGAAAAAAAGCATGGTATTTCTAATTTTAAGGATAAATTATTAATGTTAGAAAGCCTTTCCTTATAAGAGAACTTTAGAAGCATGGAAATATGTTATCCAGTAGTTTGGTAAATAGTAGGACTTTTTGGTCCTTAAAACTTTGATGTTCATTCTTCTAACCATCCACGTGAAACAATTCAGTCCCCAGTTGACCAATTTAGTTGAAATTTGGCACACTTATTCTTCAAACAAATTTTTCAAGTAAGGTAAACGTTCAACTAGATATTTTAGATATCTCACTGAAGCACGTTGGTGAACATTCAAACTCATGTATCTTAAAGCTGAAAAACATTCTGTGTGACTTCAACTATCACTTAGTTTGCCATTTACTATTTAGCTTAAGAGAGATTGTTTCAACTTGTATGTTTTGTGTATTTCCTTTTTTTACATTTATGATAGCAGCTCCTGTTGGATAAACAGATCACCTGTGCAAGTTAGTGAAATGCCAGCAGAGTTGTGCATGGGAGCACCTGTGGCTTGTGCTTGATGGTGGTTAACTCTCAAACAGGTACTTCTTTCAAAGCATATATATTTAAGAAATATAAACTACAACTAACCATAAACAAACCACAATCAATAAATAACAACAGGACAAAAAAATTCAATTTTTACGGCACTTGAGTTGGAATCAAGTGTCTATGAAAATTGTTTCAGTCACCACAATCTTACCTGAGCCCTGTTTTTAAGTACATGATATTAAAAATGCTAGTTAGAAATGGTATTTTATATACTTTACTAACATAGGTAAATATATTTTATTCATATATATATATATTATTCATTTTACAAAATTATTACAAAACATTCAATGAAATAAAAAAAGGTTCTAACTTTCAAATCAGTGACAAAGTTCCTGGTCCAACCTAAAGTTCATGCCATAGACACATTTTCTAACCTGTTCAACATGGTCAAAAAATGTTTTTATTTTACATTAAATAATTTTTATAAAAGTCACAAAATCCAATATAAATGAATACATTTGAGTTTGGAAAATTTTAAACTCTGCCATAGTTAACCCATTTTAACAAACCAAACACACTGTCATATAAAGATTTTCAGTAAGAAAAAGATTTACTGATAAAACATACATTACCAACCTCATATGTTTGCTCTCTTGTGCAAGATTCATTGTCTCCGTCACTGTCAAAATCAAATTCATCTTCAGAATTTAACGAAGAGATATTTGGACTTTTCATCAGTTGTGATCCTTCTAGTTCACATTCTTTATATTGTTCCTTTGAGTTTGTTAGGTATGATTGATTATTCAAATCATTTAAGAAGGGGCACTCTGTTTCCTTTACATGGATATTGGAGTATGATTTGCAAGTTTCATTTATGTTTATGGATAACCAGGGGCATTCAGTGAGTTTCTCTGAAGAGACCTGTACAGGCAAAGTCTGACCTTCTTCTTCATGGGCTATACTCAATTCATTCCAAACTTCCATAGCCAGATGTTGTGATACTTCCTTTTCCCTGCTACTTCCAGTACTGATATTTAGGTTTCCCTCCTGAATGCTTTGAGAAGTAGGAGGACTGTCTAGAATGGTTTCTATTTTTTTTGTTCCAAAAAGAGAGGTGTTGTTATTCTCTGTGCTATAGCCTTCTAAAACTTTCTTCTTCTCTGGACACTGAAGAGAATTGGTTTTACTTTGCAAGGGATTAAACAGGACAGGTTTTCCAGAAAGTGTGTTAGTACAAGGATGACAGACATTATTATTATTGCCTGCATCTTGAGAGGTACATGTTTTTGTTTCTTCATAATTGATCTTATTAATTTCAAAGTTATTGTGCCCACTTTCTTTATCTATGCCGTCAAAACTTTGACCTTTGTCAGCACATTCTTCAATCTGTGTTTCCTGATTTTCCTTTGAATGATTCTGAATCTTCTTGTAAATGGAACTCAGTGAAGTGGACAGAGTGTGAGTATTAATCTCTCCTGTAATCAAACTTGCCTCTTTATCAGGCACTGTGAGATTAGAACCAAGAGGACTAGAACAATCATCATCTAAAAGGCCAAAATTAACATTCAAAAGCATAGACTCTTCAAAAACAGTCTGAGTTTTGGACTTCCAGTACTTTGACCTAGGGCATTTTTTTTCACTATTATCCTCAAAGTCTGTTTCAGTCTGAAAAAATTTTGAAATAAGAAAACTGAAGCATGTTTTCTCTAAGTTATGGAACCCAAGAAAATCAGCACATGTTTGGATTTCCAATATACTGTCTTTGGTTAAAATTAATTTGGCAGTATATGCAAAATCAAGCAATGAACTAAATCCTTTAGCAGTAACCTAGAAAAAACAAAAGAAAAATTAAATTACAAAGTATACACTTAAACAACTGAAACCTGACATTTAATGCATGATTGTTATGACAATTGCAAAAGGTATTTAAAAAAAGTACTGTTAGTAAATTCCCTTAAAATGCTCAATGATCTATCCAGCCATCATGCCCACTAAAATCTAATCCAGGGTCTCAGGGTAAGACAAACCTGAACACAAACCAGAAATCACACCTGAAAAGAATACCACTTCTTTGCAGGGCACACTCTCATACACCCTCATGTTCCAATACTGTATATAGTGTTAATTTTGAGACAACTTAACACAAATGACATGGGATAAAAGCTAGAGAACCCACAGAAAAAAACACAAATATACAGACATACCACAAAAGGTACATATTATTCAAACTTCACATTCTGAAAATATATGACTGGAGTACTTAACCCTGTGTCAGTATATTAGTCTGATCTTAACTGAGGTAAGGCCCTTAAGAACACTGGAAGCAGTGACAAATTTGGTGGCTTTGCAGGTGGCAGACATTTATTGACACAAGGTTATGTAGTTTAATTTTATGAAAAATGTTTTATAAAGCATTTTTAATTCCTCTTTACTATCCATGATGCATTCCACTTCCTCCTTAACTGTTCTTTTACTACTAAAATAATGAAAGAATCTCTTTGGGTCTTCTTTTGCCTTATTGGTCATATTCCTCCCTAACAGCCTTTTAGCCTCCCTAATATCCTTCTTAACACTAGAATTCCTGAAGACTACAAAAAAACTTGTAATCCCGGCCCATCTTAAATCCCTTTCTTTGCAGTTTCTTTTTCAAGTCTTTAGTAACCCACTGCACAGTTTTTTCAAATTTCATACTGATTCCAAATTTAGGTACAGTAGAGTCTCGCTTATCCTACCTTCGCTTATCCAACATTCCGTATTATCTGACGTCCCACCGAAAAAAAAAAAACAATCGGCAACAACAACTGCAAGTTGTGAGCATGAACGTAGTCTATTTTTTGTTGCTCCCAACTCTGCCGCAGCTAATTACAGTGGAACCTCGGTTTGCGAGCATAATTTGTTCTGGAAATGTGCTTGCAGTCCAAAGCACTCGTACAGTATATCAATGTGAATTTCCCCATAAGAAATAATGGAAACTTAGATGATTCGTTCCACAACCCAAAACTATTCATATAAAAATGATTAATACAAAATATAAAGTAAAAATACATAAAGCAAATTAACCTGCACTTTACCTTTGAAAAGAATCATGACTGGTGTGAGTGAGTTTCTAAACTCTTGTGGGATTCCACCCAACAGGAAGAGTGTCCCAAACCTGCAATCGCAGTCTCCCAGCGCTGTAGCAGTTCGATGTAAAAGCCAATCTGAAAAGATTGCGGACATGCTATAAGCGCCTGCAATTGATGGGTGATACAAGGAACAAGGAACATTATAAATGCACTGTGCTCAGTATTACTTTCCCCCAGACCCTGCCTGACTGCTGTGTCTGTGTATAGGAGAATGGCAGATCCCACTAAAATAAATAACTGCGCTGTTGCTGTTTCAAGCTTAATAAAGCTGGTGTTGCTAAAAGTACTGAGACTCAGCTTCGAGTTTTCGGGGGCAAGACGGGGACTCGCACGTCACAGCACAAACACACACATGCAGTCACAATGCTGTAGTAAGCAGTATACGCTCGTACGGATGTTGACTATATAGTGATGGAGTTAAGGCTAGAAACTGCAATTAATTACATTGAGCAACAAGAAGAAGTGACAGGAATCGACATAATGATGCTACAAAGATGGCGAGACTTCACAGCGAAGAAACGGCACTCATCAGGAAAGCAGACTATGATCAAAAATGTCTTTAAATCATCACAGGACTGAAGTTTTTAAGTAAAGTACATACTGTATTTAACGTCAGACAATTCTGTAACTGTAAGTTCATTTTTTCAGTAAATTTATTCTGTTGATTTGTTGTAAAACATGATCATTAGGTTTGTAATGTGTAAAATTATAACAAAGTTTGACTTTAATAGGTTTTTTCATAACACCTGCCATTATCCAACATTTTCGCTTATCCGACGTTCAGCCGAGACTCTACTGTACGTACCTGTCTCACATTATATGTAAAATGTTTTTAAACCTGTTCCACTGCTCCTCAACTGTCTCCATATTTAATAGTTTATCCCAGTCTATTCACTTTAGACTTTGCTGCATCTACCCTACCAAAGTTAAACAGTTTTAGTCTTCACATCTGCACTATTCCAAAACACTAAGAACTGTATTATATTATGGTCACTTGACCCTAGTGTTTTAATCACCTCTGCACCTTCAATTCTAGACAGGTTTCTCCTAGCATTAGTGCATTAACACACGTACTGTGTTAAAAAACAGTCACTGATTACTTCTTAAAACTCCTCTTGAACTTGTGCTCCACCATTTGCAAAATTATCCCAATTAATATTTGGGTAGTTAAATACCTCCATGACTTTAATATCCCCCTGTAAACTTGGCTTTTTAGTACAGTGATCCCTCGCTAAATCGCGCTTCGACTTTTGCTGCTTCACTCCATTGGGGATTTTAAATGTAAGCATATCTAAATATATATCACAGATTTTTCACTGGTTCCGCGGACAATGGGTCTTTTAATTTATGGTACATGCTTCCTCAGTTTGTTTGCCCAGTTGATTTCATGCAAGGGACGCTATTGGCGGATGGCTTAGAAACTACCCAATCAGAGCATGTATTACGTATTAACTAAAACTCAATGATATACGATATGCTTCCCGCGCGGTGCATGATTGTTTGCTTTTCTCTGTCTCTCTCACTCTCTTTGACATTCTCTGCGCCTGACGGAGGGGATGTGAGCAGAGGGGCTGTTTGCACAGAGGCTGTTTGCCTAGAGGATACGGACGCTCCTCTAAAAAATGCTGCTTTATCGCGGTGCTTCAGTATACTTAAAAGCCCAAAAGCACGTATTGATTTTTTGCTTTTCTCTCACTCTCTCTCTCTCTCTCCCCGACATTCTCTGCTCCTGACATGCATTCCTTTGAAGAGAAGATATATTTGCATTCTTTTAATTGTGAGAAAGAACTGTCATCTCTGTCTTGTCATGGAGCACAGTTTAAACTTTTGACTAAATGGTGTTATTTCATGTCTAGAGAGCTCTAATAATGTTAACAGTGTGGGAGAGTTTATAAGGGCTTAAAATATATAAAAATAACCATACAAACATATGGTTTCTACTTCGCGGATTTTCATCTATCGCGGGGGGTATCTATCGCTGGAACGCAATCCCCGCGATTGAGGAGGGATTACTGTACTACTAAAAAGATGTGCACTGAAATTACTGTCTGCATTGGGCAGTCTACAACAAACTCCTAAAATAAGACCGCTTTCCCTAATGCTTTCCAGATGAAGACAGATGTCCTCACTAAGACAGGGCTCACTGTCCAATTGATGAAGACTTATGTTTAAATTCTGTTTGACATGAAAATCACACCCACCTCATTTTCGGTTCTGTCTGTTTTTCCAAAGAAATTTGTATCTATATTATACTCATGCCCATCTTTACTATCCATCCATCCATTATCCAACATACTATATCCTAAATACAAGATACCGGGGGTCCGCTGGAGCCAAATCTAACCAACACAGGGCCCAAAGCAGGAAACAAACCCTGGGCAGGGCGCCAGCCAACCACAGGTCACACACACACACCAAGCACAATTCAGAATCGCCAATGCACCTAACCTGCATGTCTTTGGACTGTGGGAGGAAACTGGATTACCCAGAGGAAACCCACGCAGTCATGGTGGAGAACGTACAAACTCCACGCAGGGAGGACCCAGGAAGCGAACCCGGGTCTCCTAACTGCGAGGCAGCAATGCTACCCACTGTGCCACCCATCTTTACTATTCAGCCATATTTCTGTTATTGCTATAATATCATAATTATGCTCTGCTACATACCACGCCAACTTGTTTTATTTTTGATACATCTAGCATTAAGGCAAGCTATTTTTCATGCATTAATCATTTTGCTTTTACATTTAAATGTTGGGTTAGAATTTACATTACTATGCATTTTTATTTTTACACTATTGTTTGTTCCTTCATGTACAGTTCTAAACCTGGTCTGTCCTAAACTCCCTGCCACCTCGATACCCTAGTTTAAACAATCCATGACTCATCTGCTCATACACCTCCCCAGTACATTGCCACCTAGCCGTTCAGTTCCCATCTGTTCCAAAAAGAGTTCCAATAGTATTATCTGAGACCAGAAGTGCAAATATCATTTATCCTTACTTTCATACAAGTTTTTGATAAGGTACCAAATAAAATACTATGCATCAAACTGAAATAAGTGGGAATTCAGAAAATAGTGTATAGAGGAGTGCAAAACTGCTTCAAACACAGGAAGCAAAGATTATGGTTCAAGGAACCTTGTTAGGGATTCATGTATGAGCCACTGTTCTCTATCGAACAAATTGAGCAAGAATACAAATCACATGCCTCTGACATAACAAGCTACTTAAGTATGACACCATACTAGGCAGAATGACAGATAATCTAGAATTGTTTGAATCATTGCTGAGGGACTTGGCCATAATACAGACTTGGGCAGATATGCAGTGAATGAGGATTAATGCAAATAAGGTAGTACATGTAGGACCTAAAAACGTTGGATTTGAATAAATAATAGTAGGTTTAAAACTTGAACTTGAATTCTTATGAGGACTCACTTTATATGCAGGTTTGCTCACTCTACCAGACCTTGTTATGATGCATCTTTCCACAGACAGATTTGCAGTAGCTGAAGGCATCTTATCCTGCTTAAAACAAAGTTTCTCCATGTGTTACATTCCTGTTCGCTTCTCTTCCTTTGCATTATTTAAGGTTTTAGTTGATAATGCCTGTAAATGTTGGCAGGTTCTCCTTTTCTTACAACATATGAGTTTAGAGTCACACATTCTTTTATCACCATTATGAGTCCCTTCCACGTCTTTTCGCTATCCAGTTTGATGAGGATTGGATCTCCCTTTTAGAAAATAGGTAAGTCTCGTACTCTGTGACTTTTGTTAAAATAGTAAGCCTGTTTTTTGGCCCTGCTGTACCTCAGAACGACATTCTTTTTCAGGACATTTTAGCTTGACATAGCCTTACAGGACGGGCTGTCCTACTTTTCCATCCCATTAAAAGTTCTGCAGAGCTTATTTCTGAACATATTGCTGGTGTTGCTTGGTACATTATCATTGCTAATAAAGGAATGGCTTGTTGCAAGATTCACTACGCTTTTTGCACAGCCAGCTCAGCGTGTACATTAGCTTTTGCGTGGGTTGGACTGGAGGTTAAGTGTTCAAAATCATACTAGGCATTGAATCCTTTCCAGGCTCATATACTGGGCTCATTGTTGTTTACATTTGACTGGGAATTCCAAATGTAGCAAAAATTCATTTCATTCTTTTAATTACTTTATCTGCAGTAGTTACTGGCAAATGGAGTATTTCAAGATAATGCAAATAATAATCTGATATTACAAGATAATTACACCCCTGATATTCACAGATATCTGTGCCTATTTTCTACCACAAACTGTCTGAAAATGACATAAGGCTGTTCTTTCCTCTGTGTTGGCCTTCTTTCCCAACAAAACTTTCATGCCCCCACACAACAGTTAATATCTGTGGATATTACTGGCCAATATACTGCTGCCTTCGTGTGATCCCTACCATAGCTGTAAGCTAAATAATACTGTATTGCGTTTCTGAATTCTATACTCAACAGGCTAAAGTGAGAACTATGCATTGTGCCCTTAACTGTATAGTTGGCCAGAGCTGGAATAACATTCGATCTGGCTTTTTATACAAAGTACAGTGATGGCAAAAGTGCGACATACATTCTTTCTCCGATGTAGGACCCTCATCATCATCTGAGTTCACCTCTGTTATAGGACATCTTTATGTGAAAACAGCAGTGTCCCATTGGGGGAAGTGTGAACATAACTGGGAGAATAAAACTGAATTAAAAAAAAAAACAAAGCTAACCTTTACAAGTACCATAAATTTATACCAGCTGTTACAGACTCAAATCAAATGTATGTTTATATTCTAATATAGTAAGAATAACAGCAGCTCAAAATGGAGACGTCCAGGGTCGAACCCATGAACTTTTGATTACCAATCAGCAGTTCTTACCATTGTGCCACCAAAGCGGTCATATCAAAGGTGTGTCAATGTCGCACCCTAACACAGGTTCTCTTTCTGTAGTTATATTCTTGAATAAAAACGCATTTCTTTTATAATTATACCTTTTGTGTAAGTTTTTATTTGATATTTGGACTTCAGGCTTCACACATTATACACTTCATGTCTACATTTTGTCAATTATTAATAAAACATGAAAAACGTTTCTGTTTTAATGATGTGTTTACATAAATTGTTGTAGACATGGAACACACATGAAATGCATATGTTCCAAATAACGATATAGTATTTACTCTATACAACTCTAAGCAAATGACATGCAGGTAAACAGACTTGAGCTGAGAAAACTGTGCGGCGGTGGGGGGATGTGATAGATAGATAGATAGATAGATAGATAGATAGATAGATAGATAGATAGATAGATAGATAGATAGATAGATAGATAGATAGATAGATAGATAGATACTTTATTAATCCCAAGGGGAAATTCACATAATCCAGCAGCAGTATACTGATACAAAGAAACAATATTAAATTAAATAGTAATAAAAATGAAAAAAATGTTAGCATTTACTCCCCCGGGTGGAATTGAAGAGTCGCATAGTGTGGGGGAGGAACGATCTCCTCAGTCTGTCAGTGGAGCAGGACAGTGACAAAAGTCTGTCACTGAAGCTACTCCTCTGCCTGGAAATGACACTGTTAAGTGGATGCAGTGGATTATTCATGATTGACAGGAGTTTGCTTAGTGCCCGTCGCTCTGCTACAGATATTAAACTGTCCAACTTTATTCCTAAAATAGAGCCTGCCTTCTTAACAAGTTTGTCCAGGCGGAGCAGGCTGCTTGCTGCTTATCGACACATTTACAAGACAAAAGACGCTGACAGACAGGTGCGAAGGGATTTAAAGTGGACCGCATTTACAGTAGAGCAGTTTAAAACACTGCTGAAAACATATTACTTTAACATGGCCTTTCTATAACTTCAATTTAACTTAATCCTGATACTCTATATGTTCAATTCATCATAATAACTATTCATGGTGGCTCTAAAATCTGTACTGACCGCTACTCTCTTTTCTGTTTCTTTTTCCGGTTTCTTTGTGGTGGTGGCCTGCGCCACCTCCACCTACTCAAAGCTTCATGATGCTCCAACAATGATGGATGGATTAAAAGGCAGAAGTCTACGTGACCATCTTCATCAAGCCCTTCCGTGAGAACCCTAAATCCAAAGAGGACTGTTTCATTTATGTTAGGTAGAATGCCCAGAGGGGACTGGGCGGTCTCATGGTCTGGAATCCCTACAGATTTTTTTTTCCCAGCCGCCTGGAGTTTTTTTGTTTTTCTGTCGCCTGGCCATTGAACCTTACTCTTATTCGATGTTAATTAATGTTGATTTATTTTGTTTTCTTATTGTGTCTTTTATTTTTCTATTCTTTATTATGTAAAGCACTTTGAGCTACTGCTTGTATGAAAATGTGCTATATAAATAAAAGTTGTTGTTGTTGTTGTTATTTACAAGCCTTTTTAGTAGGCTTTGGTAATTCTAGTGTTAAGTGTAAATAATGTTAGTTTTGATTGGCTTAAAGCATATAACAGAGTTTTTGGAAAAAGTGATGACCTGGGTGAAATGAGTCAGTGGTGACCCTTTAGATATTGCTTATGATACTAGATGCATACAGGTCTTCAGCAGTTGGAAGAGCACAGCCATTTTTTTTCTCAGCAGACTTCACAAAATGTTTTTAATTTACTTTTTGAGTGGCTGAACCAAACCAGACAATGATGTGATCACACTTTCAATTACAGCTTTGTAGAACTATACCAAGACAGGCTAAGAAATATTTAGTTTCTTTGGTTTGCAAAGAAAATAAATCTGCAGTTGAGCCTTCTTAATGAGGGAAGTGTTATTAATGTCCCAGTTAACAGTATTTGTGAAAATGTCCCCAATCATTTGAAGAATCCTCTTTTTGAAAAAGTCATGTACGATTTTCAGTTTTGGTGTAAGTGAGTTCCAGGTTAACTGTAGCACACCAATACCAAAAACAAGTTACCTATGCTGTTTCATTTCCATTAGTAATTAGTCTAATGAAGGTGATATCATTGGCAAATTTAATGATTTTTACTGAAGGATCAGTGGAACTACAGTCATTGGTGTACAGAGAACAGAGTGGGCAACAGCAATCATCGTTATTTCCTAGAAGGCCTGGAGATATTTATCATTACACCCCAATAACACCCATTCATAATTTCATTGCATTTACAATAGACATCTGTTTTGTAATTTTTTTTTGTAAAAGTGGAAAGTGTGCTGTTTTATTCGGCAGGAACTTGCCTGAAACTGAACATTCTGACATTACACCTTTTGTTGGTCATTGATTAGTATTATTTTGGGCATGTGTATTTCTTATCAGTTACAGTCATATGAAAAAGTTTGGGAACCCCTCTTAATTCTTTGGATTTTTATTTATCATTGGCTGAGCTTTCAAAGTAGCAAATTTCTTTTAATGTACAGTGGTGTGAAAAACTATTTGCCCCCTTCCTGATTTCTTATTCTTTTAAATGTTTATCACACGAAATGTTTCTGATCATCAAACACATTTAACCATTAGTCAAATATAACACAAGTAAACGCAAAATGCAGTTTTTAAATGATGTTTTTTATTATTTAGGGAGAAAAAAAATCCAAACCTACATGGCCCTGTGTGAAAAAGTAATTGCCCCCTAGTTCAAAAAATAACTTAACTGTGGTGTATCACACCTGAGTTCAATTTCCGTAGCCACCCCCAGGCCTGATTACTGCCACACCTGTTTCAATCAAGAAATCACTTAAATAGGAGCTGCCTGACACAGAGAAGTAGACCAAAAGCACCTCAAAAGGTAGACATCATGCCAAGATCCAAAGAAATTCAGGAACAAATGAGAACAGAAGTAATTGAGATCTATCAGTCTGGTAAAGGTTATAAAGCCATTTCTAAAGCTTTGGGACTCCAGCGAACCACAGTGAGAGCCATTATCCACAAATGGCAAAAACATGGAACAGTGGTGAACCTTCCCAGGAGTGGCCAGCCGACCAAAATTACCCCAAGAGCGCAGCGACGACTCATCCGAGAGGTCACAAAGACCCCAGGACAACGTCTAAAGAACTGCAGGCCTCACTTGCCTCAATTAAGGTCAGTGTTCACGACTCCACCATAAGAAAGAGACTGGGCAAAAACGGCCTGCATGGCAGATTTCCAAGACGCAAACCATTGTTAAGCAAAAAGAACATTAGGATTCGTCTCAATTTGGCTAAGAAACATCTCAATGATTGCCAAGACTTTTGGGATAATACCTTGTGGACTGATGAGACAAAAGTTGAACTTTTGGAAGGCAAATGTCCCGCTACATCTGGCGAAAAGGAACACAGCATTTCAGAAAAAGAACATCATACCAACAGTAAAACATGGTGGTGGTAGTGTGATGGTCTGGGGTTGTTTTGCTGCTTCAGGACCTGGAAGGTTTGCTATGATAGATGGAACCATGAATTCTACTGTCTACCAAAAAATCCTGAAGGAGAATGTCCGGCCATCTGTTCGCCAACTCAAGCTGAAGCGATCTTGGTGCTGCAACAGGACAATGACCCAAAACACACCAGCAAATCCACCTCTGAATGGCTAAAGAAAAACAAAATGAAGACTTTGGAGTGGCCTAGTCAAAGTCCTGACCTGAATCCAATTGAGATGCTATGGCATGACCTTAAAAAGGTGGTTCATGCTAGAAAACCCTCAAATAAAGCTGAATTACAACAATTCTGCAAAGATGAGTGGGCCAAAATTCCCCCAGAGCGCTGTAAAAGACTCATTGCAAGTTATTGCAAACGCTTGATTGCAGGTATTGCTGCTAAGGGTGGCTCAACCAGTTATTAGGTTCAGGGGGCAATTACTTTTTCACACAGGGCCATGTAGGTTTGGAGTTTTTCTCCCTAAATAATAAAAACCATCATTTAAAAACTGCATTTTGTGTTTACTTGTGTTATATTTGACTAATGGTTAAATGTGTTTGATGATCAGAAACATTTTGTGTGACAAACATGCAAAAGAATAAGAAATCAGGAAGGGGGCAAATAGTTTTTCACACCACTGTATGACATGCCTTATGGAAAGAGTAGTATTTCAGGAGTGAAATTAAGTTTATTGGATTAACAGAAAATATGCATCATAACAGAATTAGACAGGTGCATAAATTTGGGCACCACAACAGAGATATTACATCAATGCTTAGTTGAACCTCCTTTTGCAAATATAACATCCTCTAGATGCCTCCTAAAGCCTTTGATGAGTGTCTGGATTCTGGATGGAGGTATTTTTGACCATTCTTCCATACAAATGTTCCAGTTCAGTTAAATTTGAGGGCTGCTAAGCATGGACAGATCAAATCATCCCATAGATTTTCGATGATATTTAAGTCAGGGGACTGTGATGGCCATTCCAGAACACTGTACTTCTCCCTCTGCATGAATGCCTTTGTAGATTTCGAACTGTGTTTTGGGTCATTGTCTTGTTGGAACATTCAACCCCTGTGTATAACGTCAACTTTGTGACTGATACTTGAACATTATCCTGAAGAATTTGTTGATATTGGGTTGAATTCATCCGACCCTCGACTTTAACAAGGACCCCAGTTCCTGAACTAGCCACACAACATGATGGAACCTCCACCAAATTTGACAGTAGGTAGCAGGTGTTTTTCTTGGAATGCAGTGTTCTTCTTCCGCCACGCAAACCGCTTTTTGTTATGACCAAATAACTAAATTTTTGTCTCATCAGTCCAAAGCACTTTGTTCCAAAATTAATCTGGATTATCTAAATAAGCATTTGCATATAACAAGCGACTCTGTTTATGGTGTGAGTGCAGAAAGGCCTTCTTTCTCATCACCCTGTCATTCAGATGTTCTTTGTGCAAATTGTGCTGAATTGTAGAACGATGTACAGATACACCATCTGCAGCAAGATGTTCTTGCAGGTCTTTGAGTTGTCTGTAACCATTCTCACTATCCTGCGCATATGCCGCTCCTGTATTTTTCTTGGCCTGCCAGACCTGGGTTTAACAGCAACTGTTCCTGTGGCCTTCCATTTCCTGATTACATTCCTTACAGTTGAAACCTCTGAGATAGCTTTTTGTAGCCTTCCCCTAAACCATGATACTGAACAATCTTTGTTTTCAGATCTTTTGAGAGTTGCTTTGAGGATCCCATGCTGTCACTCTTGAGAGGAGAGTCAAAGGGAAGCACAACTTGCAATTGACCACTTTAAATACCTTTTCTCATAATTGGAGACACCTGTCTATGAAGTTCAAGGCTTAACGAGCAAATCCAACCAATTTGGTGTTGCAAGTAGTCAGTATTGAGCAGGTACATGGATACAAATCAGCACAATTACAAGGGTATCCAAATTTTTGCACAGCCAGTTTTTCACATTTGATTTAATTTCATACAACTAAATACTGCTTCACTAAAAATCTTTGTTCGGAAAACACCCCATTACACAGATGTTCCTAGGAAATGAAAGACGTACCACTGTTATTTTTTTTGTTGAAAGTAGAGTAAATTATTATACAGGATGAGAGGTTCCCAACTATGCAAATATTTCTATTGGACTTTTTTCATATCTTTATGAAGTGAAGTACTTTAAAGTGTTCATTGTTTATAACTAACATTTTCTGATATTAAAATCAGTGTGACAGGTAAAGGAACTGAAAAGGGCATAAAGCTGACCACGAGAATACCTGCTGCCCTTTTATAATATTTTATTCATTCTACCTTTGGTATCTAAGGGGGGTTATTCTTACACAGGTTAGCCTTGGTTACAAGAGCAAGTCTGTTACTTCTAATGTCTCACCTTCCTACATTGTCTTGTACATAGGAACTTCCAATTGGCATTCCAAAAAAAAAGTAATGTAATTGTTTCTTGTTGCTCAAACTAGATATAAAACAATTAAATATTAGCTCTTTTTTCATGAAAAAAAAAAACAACAATGAATCACACTAACCATGTACTACATTGCTTCAAATACAATGAGACCACAAAAAGCAGGATGCAAGGCAAGTAACTCAAGAGACATACAGTATACTGGTATTATGAAAAAGGCACTACATTTACGTATCCAGTTACTACACTGCAAAACATTTTTTTCTTATCTTATCCTCAATAATTCCTTCCATTAATTTTCCTGTGATGCATGTTAGGCTTACTGGCCTATAGTTGCTTGTATCTGCCCTGTCACCCTTTTAATACAATGTAATGATATTTGCCATTTTCCAGGCTTCAGAATATCTCCACTGCACAGTGACTTCCTAAAAATATGTGTCAAGGATTTATATATGTACTCACTAGCCTCCTTAAGAACGCGAGGATAAATATTATCTGGTCCTGGGGATTTGTTTGATTTCATCTTATTTAATCTGAGCAGTACTTCACCCTTTATAATTTCCAAATCACTCAGTACCTCCTTAGTAGTCGTGTTTACCTCTGGGAGGTTGTCCACGTGCTCACTTGTAAACACTTCAGACAAATGTAAGTTTATGGCATCCGCTTTTTCATCTTTTAATTCCCCTTTACTGTTCCTGATATACTTAACCTCCTCCTTGACTGTTCTTTTACTACTAAAATACTGAAAGAATCTCTTAGGGGTCTTCTTTCGCTTATCTGCTATATTCCTCTCCAACTGTCTTTTAGCCTCCCTCCTTCTTAATGGTTGCCCTCATGTTCTCATACGCTCTACGATTCACTTTGCAGTCATTAGTCTCATATGCCTTATAAAGCAGCTTTTTTCCTTTGCAACTTCTTTTTTAAATCTTTATTAATCCACCATGGAGTTTTTTTTTAAGTTTCCTAGTAATTCCAAATTTAGGTATGTATCTGTCCTGCATTACATGTAAAACATTTTTAAACCTGTTCCACTGCTCCTCAACTGTCTCCACACTTAAAAGCTTATCCCAATCTATCCTACTTAGACTTTATTGCATCTGCTCAAAATTAGCCCTACCAAAGTACAACTTCACAATTTTAGTCTTTGCATTTGCACTCTTACAAAATACTGAGAATTGTATTACATTATGGTCACTTGACCCTAGTGGTTCAATTACCTCTACACCCTCAATTCTATCCTGATTATTACATAATACTAAATCCAGACAGGCTTCACCCTGTGTTGGTGCTTTAACATGCTGTGTTAAAAAACAGTCACTGATTACTTCTAAAATCTCCATATCTATAATATCTCCCTGTAAACTTGCATTTTTGATATTACTAAATACTGTAGATGTGTGTTAAAATTACTGTCTGAATTGGGTGGTCTATAACGCACTCCTAAAATAAGACTTGTTTCCCTAATATTTTCCAGGCGAAGCCACATGTCCTCACTAAGATGGGGCTCATCATCCAACTGAAGAGGTCTTACATTTAAACCCTGTTTGGCATAAACAGCAACCCCACCTCCTTTTCTGTTCTGTCTATCCTTCCCAAAAAATCTGTATACCTTTATGTTACACTCATCCCCATCTTTGTTATTTAGCCAGGTTTCCGTTATTGCTATAATATCATAATTATGCTCTGCTACATACAACTCCAACTCACTTACCTTATTTTTGATACTTCAAGCATTAAGGCAAGCTATTTTTAATGTGTTACTCCTTCTACATTTAAATGTTTGCTTAGAATTTACATTACTGTGCATTTTTATTTCTACACCATTGTTTGTTCTTCCATGTATAGATCTAAACCTGGCTTGTCCTAAACTCCCTGCACACCCATTCCCTACTTTAACACTTGAATTACCAGAGCCTAGGAAAAAACTCGTAGATCCATCCCACCTTAAATCACTTCTTAAAACCATTCTCACCTCTCCACCAGCGTCTTTTGTAATCTAAATGTGCTGATAAAGAAAATCTACAAGCAGCCGGCTACTCCATCCCCCCACCGACTTAGAACGTGCACAAACTTCTCCCAGCTCATGCCTTGATTGATTATCTGGGAGTGAAGTAGAGTTTTAGAGTGGAAATAATAGATTGTTATTTGGAATACATGCATTTCATGTGTGTTCCGTTTCTACAGTAATCTGTGTAAACACATTTTTAAAACAGTAACGTTTTCATATTGTAGTAGTAAATGACAAAATGTAGGCATAAACCATATAATGTATGAAGCCTGAAGTCCAAATATCAAAGAAACACTTTCACAAAAGGTACAAATATACCAGAACAAGTATGCTTTTATTCAAAAATATAACTGCAGAAAAAAAGCCGCCTTATCATGCCTCATTGACACCCATTTAGTATAACTGCCACGGTAGCGTAATGTTGTCAGCTGCTGAGTAGTAACCAAAAGGTTATGATTTCGATCCCCCCAGGACTCCATTTTGAGAAGTAAACTGCTCTTATTCTTGCTATTTTAAAATGAAAACATTTGATTTCAGTGCGTAACAGCCAGTGTAATTTATGATACTTGTAAAGGTTAGCCTTGTTTTTTTTTTATTCACTTTTCATTCTCTCAGTCACAAGACTATAACCGAAGAAAAAAGAAAGCAAGTTACAGTAGACGCGGTAGATATGACAGCTTGCATGGTGCAATGCTAAGAACTGCTGATTTCTGATCCATGCAATATAAAATCATCACATTCAAATATTAACAGTTCCCACACACCCTTCCTACATTTACGACATGTGTACTTGTTGCAGTGTACACACCTCTCTGTGCTATGGTTCCTATTACACTGAATGAGTACCTGACACTGTACTTTCTTCCCTACATAAATAACATTCGAGCTATAGCGCGTCTCCAAATAAATAACATTTGAGCTTTAGTGCGTCTTTATGTGAAAACAGCAGTGTCAGAAGGGGAGGGGGGGATTGTGCGAGAATGGAACTGAATTAAAAAAAAAAAAAGCTAACCTTAATAAAATTACTGTTATTACTATATAGATAGACAGGGAGTTCAGGAAGGCAGAACAACAACAACAACAACATTTATTTATATAGCACATTTTCATACAAACAGTAGCTCAAAGTGCTTTACATAATAAAGAATAGAAAAATAAAAGACACAATAAGAAAACAAAATAAATGAACATTAATCAACATCGAATAAGAGTAAGGCTCAATGGCCAGGGGGGACAGAAAAAACAAAAAAACTCCAGACGGCTGGAGAAAAAATAAAATCTGTAGGGATTCCAGACCATGAGACTGCCCAGTCCCGGCGAAGGTTCAAAAAATAAATTCTCCCCAGAGGGGAATCAAACTCAGGATTCTGTGGTACAGCAAGTCTGCTGCACTCTGAGTGACAAAATCTTACCAGTACGCCACGGAAGCTATTGTAACATTCTTTATAGTTTATGCCTACATTTGTAGGTATTGTAGTTCCAGTAAGAATAATACGCTGCTATGCTAACAACAAGCCATGGATAACAAGAGATATCAAGGGCCTTTTGAACCAGAAGAAAAGGGCTTTTAAAGGCGGTGATCAGCATAAGCTCAAGCGCGTGCAGAAGGAACTCCAAGTCCGGCTCAGGGCAGCGAAGGAGCAATACAGGAGAAAGCTGGAGCAGAAATTGCAGAACAACAGCATGAAGGAAGTGTGGGAGGGGATTAAGATCATCACTGGCTGCAGCTCGAAGCGGGGTGCCACCATCAAGAGAGAAGTGGAGAGAGCAAACCAAATGAACAACTTCTTTAACAGGTTTGACCACCCTAACCCACTCTCACCTCGGAGTACTTCATCCTCCAACCATCCTTCTGCTGATACTAGCATAGGTGAGCCATCTCCACCCACAATTACAGCAGCACAGGTGAGCAGAGAGCTGAGGAGACTTTGTGCCAGCAAAGCAGCGGGTCCAGATGGTGTATCGCCACGACTGCTGAAGGCCCGTGCATTGAAACTGGGGAGTCCTCTACAGTGCATCTTCAACCTGAGCCTGGAACAGGGGAGAGTCCTAAGGCTTTGTAAAACATCTTGTATCACCCCAGTCCCAAAGGTTTCATGTCCGAGTGAGCTGAATGACTTCCGGCCTGTTGCTCTGACGTAACATGTGATGAAGACCATGGAGCGGCTGCTGCTTCACCACCTGAGGCCACAGGTCCGCCACGCCCTCGACCCTCTGCAGTTCACATACCAGGAGAAGGTGGGAGTGGAGGATGCCATCATCTATATGCTACACCGATCCCTCTCCCACCTGGACAGAGGCAGTGGTACTGTAAGAATTATGTTTTTGGACTTCTTTAGCACCTTCAAAACCATCCAACCTCTGCTCCTTAGGGAAAAGCTGACTGAGATGGGAGTAGACTCACACCTGGTCGCATGGATCATGGACTATCTTACAGCCAGAGCTCAGTATGTGCGCCTTGGGAACTGCAGGTCTGACATTGTGGTCAGCAACACAGGAGCGCCGCAGAGGACTGTACATTCTCCGGTCCTATTCAGCCTATATATATCAGACTTCCAGATGTTCTACCAGACGGTTGTGGCGAGTGCCCTCTTCTATGCAGTGGTGTGCTGGGGAGGCAGCATAAAGAAGAAGGACGTCTCACGTCTGGACAAACTTGTTAAGAAGGCAGTCTCTATTGTAGGAATAAAGCTGGACAGTTTAACATCTGTAGTGCAACATCTGTAGAGCACTAAGAAAACTACCCTCAATCATGAAGAATCCACTGCATCCACTTAACAGTGTCATCTCCAGGAAGAGGAGAAGCTTTAGTGACAGACTTTTGTCACTGTCTTGCTCCACTGATAGACTGAGGAGATCGTTCCTCCCCTACACTATGCGAATTCCACCCGGGGGAGTAAATGCTAACATTATTCAAAGTTATTGTCTGTTTTTACATGCATTTTTTTATTACTCTTTAATTTAATATTGTTTTTTTGTTTTAGTATACTGCTGCTGGATTATGTGAATTTCCCCTTGGTATTAATAAAGTATCTACCTATCTATCTACATTTTGTAACATTTATTACTAAAATATGAAAATGTTTCTGTTTTAATAATGTGTTTACACAGATTACTGTAGAACTGTAGTGTGTTTCTAAATAACGATCTATTATTTCCACAATAAACTCCACTTCACACCCAGATAATCAATCGAGGCATGAGCTGGGAGAAGTTTGTGCACGTTCTAAGTCGGTAAGGTGGTGGGGGGATGGAATAGCCGGCTGCTTGTAGTTTGTTTTTATCGGCACATTTACAGGACAAAGGAGGCTGCCAGAGAGGTGAGAACGGTTTTAAGAAGCGATTTAAGGTGGGACGGATCTACGAGTTTTTTAATTCTAGTGTTAAACAAGCGATTTAAGGTGGGATGGATCTACGAGTTTTTTAATTCTAGTGTTAAACAATCCTCGACTAGCCTACGCATACGCCTCCCCAATACATTGGTGCCCCTCCAGTTCAGATGTAACCCGTCACGGCGGAACAGGTCCCATCTGTTCTAAAAGGAGTCCCAATGCCCCATAAACCTATACCCTTCTACCCTGCACCAAGATTTGAGCCACGCGTTAAGCTTTCTAATCTCAATCTTACCTGGACTGGCGCGTGGCACAGGGAGAACTTCAGAGAAGACTACATTGTCAGTTCTGCTCCTCAGCTTGGCACCTAACTCTTTGAATTTGGATTGCAGAACTGACAGACTACCCTTATGTACCCATATATTCTTACTTCAAGAACCAAAACTTTCGAGGTTTATCTTGTTTAAAGAAATGAGTAAGACACAACCCTGCATTGCGCATTGCAACAGGTACACATGTCATAAATGTAGGAAGGATGGTCCTTGTGTGTGCGTGTGAACTGTTAAAATTTGAATCTGATGATTGCATATAGTACTGAACTGATCTCTTTGTACTATTCCTTCCTCTGCATGTCCTGCAGTACAAAAGAAACAGCCCCATACAGCAACATGGAGACTGGCAAGATCAGGGGGAAAAAACATGCAGTCACCAATTACAACCGCAAGATGTTATGTGAATGAATATGAATAATATGAATAATGTTGCATCTGTGCCACAATGTTTTCCGAAATGTACTAGACAGGTCATAAAATGAATATTTCCAAATATCATATATACCTATGTCTCTGATTTTCTTTTTTTTTTTTTTGACATCATAGACCACAAGGTGCATACTAATTCAGCGAGAGCAGGAACACTCAATAAAACAATAAAAAAAAAATCAAGTGACTGTGAGATACGAAGAAGGCAGATTCACCAGCGTTTGTGTGTCAGCTTTTATCCCTGCAGATCAGAGAATGTCCAGTTCCAAAACATCACTCACATCTACAGTTACTCCCAGTTTCAAATAAAAACTAACAGCATCAGATCCCTTGGGCGGTAGTATGTATCGTGATCATGAGAATAAAAGTGAAAAAAAAAAAACAGTAACTTTTACAAGTCCTATAAATGTACACCGTCTGTTATAGACGCAAACCAAATGTATGTGTGTACTGTATAATATTAACAATAAAAGCAGCTCAATACTGAAAATGGCAAATATACGAGGCAGTCAGGATTGAACCGGGGACTCTTGATTACAAGTCAGCAAATCTTACCACTACACCACAGAAGCTGTCGCATTGTCCTTGAACCTTTTGTGAAAGTGTTTATTTGATCTTTGGACTTCAGGCTTCACTCATTATATAGTTTATGCCAACATTTTGTCATTTACTACTATAATATGAAAAACGTTTCTGTTTTAACAATGTGTTTACACTGATTACTGTAAAAATGGAACACACATGAAGTGCATGTGCTCCAAATAATGATCTATTATTTCCACTCTAAAACTCCAGCACTTCATCCCAAATAATCAATCAAGGCATGAGCTGGGTGAACATTATGCACGTTCTGCAGCTGTGGGGGGATGGGATATCAGGCTGCTTGCTGCTGGTCTTTCTCGGCACATTTACAGGACAAAAGACGCTGACAGAGAGGTGCGAACAGATTTAAGGTGGGCTGGATCTACGAGTTTTTAGGCTCTGGCAATTCTAGTGCTAATGGCATAGGTGAAGTCCCAGTCTGAGTGAAATGTTAACACCCGGCTTGTACCTTCTCCAGACCGCGAGGGGGCATCCGCCCTGGTTGTGTTGGGGGCCTCGGGTAAAGGGCTTGGAAGCCCAGCCCTGTAGGGACCTGTGGCCACTGCCAGGCGGCGCCCCGGTGCCTGAATATCCCTGGAGCCCAGTACTTCTGCCACACCAGGAAGTGCTGGGGGGAAGACGACAGGGGACACCCGGACGGCTACCGGGTGCGCAGCCGGCACTTCCACCACACTGGGGCGTGTCTACGGAGGAGTGCCGGGAAGCAGCTGGAGCCCATCCGGTCATTCCTGGAGGGCCGCAGTGGCGGCAGGTTTTTGTTCCAACCCAGTTGCTTAATTAAAAAAAAAATCCTGGTCAATTATTTAATTTCAGGGCCCGTTAGTGCTTTAACTCGGCTATGTCAGGTCATTCTCATATCATAGATATGTTTTCCTTTCTAAGGATATCATCCAAATTATTTGAAGTCTAAAACAGATGAGTAATTCTCAGTCATTCACTTTTTTCTCATCATTTTCTTTTCAAGTATTTAATTAAACCAAATAGAGCATGATAAACACATGCAGGTGTAAATGTAAACAAGCTTAATGGAGAAATGCTGAATTTCTTTTGTCATTAGCATCTGATTGCTAATAAGTGGTGATTAAAGACTACAGCTGTTTAAGACTAAAATAAGCAATAAGGGTTCAAAATCTAAACGAGTGAGACAACTAAAATGAAGCAGAAGTGTTACTTGAGCAATAAGGGCTTCTTATTAAGCAACTGGGTTGGAACAAAAACCTGCAGCCACTGCAGCCCTCCAGGAATAACTTTGCCCACCCCTGGTTTAAACAATGGTATAAACAAGAAAAGGAAGCTGATCGAGTGACATAGCGTGTCAGAGAAACTCGAAAGCTCAAGTTCACAAAGTCGCACAGTGCCCGAAATAAAAAAGAAGTTGCATATCAAAGTCGCCATGAAAAGGCGAGTCGTAGCCCATCGTCTGAGTGTCATATGAAAGCTTATTAGGGTACAGAGAAAAAAAGGCACACACTGGGGAAAAAGCACGAAATGTCAACTTTAATCTTGAAATTTCCACTTTAATCACGTAATCTTAAAATCGTTTAATTTACTGGTTTCTAAAATCCCGTCGTAACTAAAGTAGTACGTTAAATGCTTTGTTTTGTATTTGATCTTCTATGTGCTCTATGCGTGTGAATCACTACGTGCTTCTTAAACCGGCTTTCTCTACCTCCTACAGAACACAGAATCCATTACATTCATGATATTACAGCTCTCTGAATAACTAAAATACTGGGTTGTATACATGATATCATTTTCATGATGATGGGAGTTAAAGCATGTTATTAAACATGGGAACACGGTGGCGCAGTGATTCTGCGCGACCTTCGATAAAGTAATGTATTGCAGCAGTACTGTCTCTTTCAAACGTACGAACCTCCAATCCCTGTCCTTCCTTTTCTTTCTCCAAATACCCAATCGCCTCACAATCAGCTCTGTAATAAACCGGGTAAGCCATCTGTAAGCTTATAACGCAGATTCTTCAAAACATTTAAGGAACATTGAAATATCTTCGTAGTACATGTTTAATTATTTTATCCTTCACGCCAGTCCAAGTGAAGCATACAGTGCGATGAAGGAACAATCCGTGAACGGAGCGCCAGATCCTTGCTAGCGTATCGATACCGTGTCCTTTTCTTTATTAACAATATAGATTATTTAAATAATAAAATAGTTAGTTTTATCTGTATAATATAATAAACATATTTTGCTGCATTTTATCTTAAAAATGATATCGTCATCATATGTAAATACTTGCTTTATAAAGTGGCTCAGGTTGTGCAATATTATAACTGTATCGCAAGTTTACAGTGAGGTGATTGTACTAATAAGTACAAACAGTTCTACAAGGAGCAGCTGATGGAGTGACTGATTGCGTTTAGAGGTCTTTGGATGAAACTGTTTCTGAACCGCGAGGTCCGTACAGTAAAGGTTTTGAAGCGTTTGCCATGTGAGAAGCAGTTTAAATAGGAAGCATGCCTGAGGCAGCATGTGCTTGATGCTGTATACCAATAATTCTCTTTCCGATCAGCTGCTCCAAATGGTGCAGTTAGAGTAATATGGAAAAAGATGATCCGCTGTGGCAACCCCTAATGGGAGCAGCGGAAAGAAGAAGAAGGTGCAGTGAGAGTAACAACGCTAAAGTAGCTATTGTATTCAGAATAGTTTGTCCATTCTGTGGACCATTATATTGTTACAGGTTAATTACAATCAGATGCATTAAACTAATAAACAATATGCGGTTAATTTCAGTGTATTTATAAAGCCGCGTCAGGGATGAGGATCTGAAAAATAAAGATAAACCACACAAGAACAGCAGCATTGTTTTGACGCTGGGTGCCGCCAGTCTGCAAAACTGAGCAGAGAACTTACACAGGGTACGGAAAGTATTCAGACCCCCTTCCATATTTTACTCTTTGTTATATTGCAGCCATTTGCTAAAATCATTTAAATTAATTTTTTTCCTCATTAATGTACACACAGCACCCCATATTGACAGACAAAAAAACTATTTTTGAAATTGTTGCAGATTTATTAAAAAAGAAAAACTGAAATATCACATGGTCCTAAGTATTCAGAACCTTTGCTCAGTATTTAGTAGAAGCACCCTTTTGAGCTAATACAGCCATGAGTCTTCTTGGGAAATATGCAACAAGTTTTTCACACCTGGATTTGGGGATCCTCTGCCATTCCTCCTTGCAGATCCTCTCCAGTTCTGTCAGGTTGGATGGTAAACGTTGGTGGACAGCCATTTTTAGGTCTCTCCAGAGATGCTCAATTGGGTTTAAGTCAGGGCTCTGGCTGGGCCATTCAAGAACAGTCACAGAGTTGTTGTGAAGCCACTCCATTATTTTAGCTGTGTGCTTAGGGTCATTGTCTTGTTGGAAGGTAAACCTTCGGCCCAGTCTAAGGTCCTTAGCACTCTGGAGAAGGTTTTTGTCCAGCATATCCCTGTACTTGGCCGCATTCATCTTTCCCTCGATTGCAACCAGTCGTCCTGTCCCTGCAGCTGGAAAACACCCCCACAGCATGATGCTGCCACCACCATGCCTCACTGTGGGGACTGTATTGGACAAGTGATGAGCAGTGCCTGGTTGTCTCCACACACTGAGGAGAGGCAAGACACATGACAGCCCGCATGGAGTTTGGTAAAAGACACCTGAAGGACTCTGAGATGGTGAGAAATAAGATTCTCTGGTCTGATGAGACCAAGATAGAACTTTTTGGCCTTAATTCTAAGCGGTATGTGTGGAGACAACCAGGGTTCTTAATTTAAAGCTTGCTGTATGTTGCTGTTTTCATTAAAAGGAGAATGTTTGAGGTATATTAGAACATGTAAAAGATATTTAATAAGAATTATGTTCATTTCTTTTTTTTTAATTAGTGAAAAATGCCATCACCATGTTTAGAGCTCTGCCATCCATGTTTCCTTCACTTTCTCTACCCCCAAAAAAGTTGGAAACAAAACATAAGGCATTAGTTCATGTCCTTAAGGTAAAACTTTGCACTTTTACATTGTTTAAAGGAAAAAAGAAGACAGTTACAGCAATTCTATCCATCTGTGACTGGCAGCAATTTTCAGGGTTGTTTTTAATGTTAGCTACAGGAATGACATCATACATTAAACAGTTTGAATAAAAGGGGTCAACAGAATATAACAATCTTCAATTTTTAGTGATTTCTTTGCTATTTCAATTACAAGCTGTGTATAACTGCTTCTGTTAAATTTAGTACATTAATTCAGTATTTATAAATAGGTAAATGTATAATAAATCTATATAGGACTACAGAGGATAAAATAAATTAAGCCTATTTTCTTTGTTGGTTTTTGTTTGTCGTGAAGACCTCAGAGAATCCTGATACCTTTCTACAGCAAAGACCACTGTCTAGCCATGTCCTTATTGTGGACCAAGGTAATGCATGCTGGCTATTGGAAGTGAGCCTGTGACAACTTTCCCTTAAGAAATGCTGCAGGAAGGTATCGTGTACCTTATGGCATACTATTATGCACTACATCTAACATATCCTAAGTGCATTGGCGCTGTCCTCTCTGTAATTCAAACTGAAATTTTACTGGACACAATTAATCAGAAGGATGTAACTGTGGCATACAGGAAAGCCCTAGCTGAATGGAAACAGTTTATTGGTCAGTAATCACTGAGGCACTACTTAAGCCTGGCCAACATAATTAACTTGATACAGTTAGAAGCAAAATGATTGGTTAATTGTAACTGTAAATTAGATAAAGTGTGATTTAGAAACTATTAATAGAAATTGTACATACATTCCAAATAATAGGAAGGGAAAATACAAATATGCTGGAAGAAAAATTATGTGAGCCAAATGTAGAACAGGAAATGCAAGTCTATGATATACTGTATATAATTATCATAATATTTGAAAATCAATTAGATAAATGAATGATAAATAATTTGATTTGTTTGTGGATTTTAACATGTTAGGTTGTATTTTATTTGTCCTGTTTTTGACAAGGTTACCACTGCTAAAATTATGTTATGCATTTCTGACTGTGAGTTGTGACAAGATGAGAATCCTGAACTACAATGTACAATAATGATATGAATATGAATTTTTTGTTATATGCAAGGTAATCTTCCTGTGTCAACTAATTGTCATTTGCTTATGTTTTTCTCTGTTTCCTTATTGTAAACACAAGCAGTACTGCTATTGGATACTGATGTAATAAATAAAGAGCAGTGCTAATGATTGTCTTTATTGTAAGTTATTTTATGTATTCTGGAAGCCAACATATATCAGGAAATGATATCTTAATTATGTGTCTTGAATGTTGCAATGGATTCTTAATTCAAACCTCTGCTAAAATATTTGGTTTTAATTTGAAATGCAGACCATCCTAAAATGAGAGCACTGTGCTACTTTTACCTTATTCTTTTGTAGGTGGAATGAAATTTGTTGTATATATCATGCAAGTATAGCTTAGTATGTGTTGAAATTAACTAATTTCAGGACTTTTTAAAAATCCAAGTCAATATATTTTGCCCCATTGGCATATAATTTTGCTTATTTCAAGCATTTATTTCTTAATAATCATATATTTTTTTCTAATTCTGTGATTTTTGTAAAATCATTTTCCTGTTTTAAGATATATGCTCTGAGATTAAATATTGGACTACCTATTTCAAGATGAGCTAACTTGTTTCAAATAACAAGGTTTTTATTCTCCACTGGTATTAAGAATTTTCCACTTATATTAGTGATTTATTCTCTTGTTCCTTGGCCTTCATTTTCCAGTGTGCTAAAATTAAGAATGCAAAATAACTGAATTAAAAATTATTTTCTAATATTCAGTGTATTTCCACTGTAAAAGTCTAATCTTAAGTAATTTGTTCTAAAAAAAGCATTTTCTACTTATTTCAAACCTTTGAACACCTATCAAAGCTTTCTTGTTTTTAGACAGGAACTAACTTATTTTAAGATGTCTTGGCAAGTAAAATTATCTTGCTGCATTGATAGATAATTTCACTAATATTAAGTCATTTTCTCCTGAAATTCAGTGTTATATCTTATTTCTTTGTTTTTTTGCAGTGCAAATAAGCTTTATTCACTTCATAATGCCTGAAAGCATTCAGTGACATTCAGAATTTAGGAGAGGGGTCACTATCCTTCAAACAGCACATACATACATACATACATACATTTGGAAACAACAATAAACTAATCTACAGTAGAATAAGAGATGAGAGCATTCTTTATTGTTAAATGGATATCTATAAAGAGAAAAAATACATAAATGACTATACCCATTATAAACCTTGGTAAGATACTCAAACATAGTGTTTCTTA
The DNA here is from genome assembly GCF_016835505.1 of Polypterus senegalus. Classification (NCBI taxonomy): domain Eukaryota; kingdom Metazoa; phylum Chordata; class Cladistia; order Polypteriformes; family Polypteridae; genus Polypterus; species Polypterus senegalus. Next base: position 164,980,365 of record NC_053155.1, read on the forward strand.
CCATACACTGGACAAGTGGTATTTTTTTCCAGATAAGGTAAATCAGAGTCTACCACATCCTCAGAATTTTATGCATGCTTCCTGCTTTACAATATCTGCAGCTGGTTGACGAAGTCACATAAGAAAATGTTTATAATACCTCCCTCATAATTGCTCAGGTTTCAACTTCCTAGAACTCTCTTCTAACACTTCTAACTCTCTCTAATGAGTGACTGATACTTGAGGGTTGCTCCCCTGATGTAAACTTTTGCTGGATAAACTGTTGCAGGAGCCTGCATAAAATTCATACTGAAATGGTCTCTTCATTCAAATCAAATAAAACACTGATGTTATATTTCTTTAAAAAAGAAAAAAAGAAGATTTAGTTGAATAAATTAACCCCATTAAGCTTAAGATAATAAGATTTCTATAAATTCAGAATCTAGTTAATATATTTTATTAAGTTAAGCTTGTGCTCTAAATATGCTGTATGTCTAATAAATTTGCTTGATCTTGTATATTATACTTTCCATATTTGCCTAGCTAAAGATTTTGGACAAATCTTAATGTTATTATTGCTCAAAAGTGAAATTGGTCTCTTTGATGATCACAGCATAGCAAATCTTTGCTTTATAACCCCCACATATTATATTATAATATTCTAATGATTTCTTGTCACTTTGACTACAGATTAAGCTAAGTAAGTGACACACCTTGCCAAATGAAGGCATACGGTTTTGAACTGTGCCTTAACGTGCTCAGTTGTATGTGCGGAGCCATACGGTTAGAACATACTGAATGAGAAGTAAAGCATATAGAAATAATTCATCCTTAATTATAGAAACAATTTAAGTTTAACAAGCAGAAACAATTTTCCCTTTTTTTTGTTTTATTCTATGTTTGTAACAACCTTTTTCTTTACTCCTGTGGGGATAGTTTGCTTTGAATTTTCACTAAACCTTTTAAAATGAACTTTTGGACTGAGAAGTTTCTTTTGGTACACGTTTAACCCATGCTTGATCCTGCCTTACCTTCTAGCAGCTACACTCTAACAAAAATATACATTTTTGTGCATATGAATTTTATAACACATTCAAAAGCTAGAACTAAATGTTAAGTCACCAGTGGATTTAGTTGGCCACTTAACCTGATTGCTAGTTTTAAAATAATCCCTTTAGAATCCATGTGTCTGACAAGCAATCACCCTGCTTCCAGTCTACCAATGACCTGTGTTGCTGTCCCCTGCATTGAATTGCATTATGCAGATTAATAAATGTGTCACACTACAAGGCACTCCATTAAAACATACACCAGGGGCCTCATGTATAAACGGTGCATACGTACAGAAATGTTGCGGAAGAACGTTTCCACGTTCAAATTGCGATGTATAAAACCTACACTTGGCGTAAAGCCACTGTGGACGTGGCCCGGACACAGACAGACGGACATGTTGTTAATCACCACCACACGTTTATTTTACACTGTTTACAATAATAAAGTCAGTGCACACACACAAATCCCACACAGTCCTGGCCACACAATGCCTTCCTCTTCGGGCCGCCTCCACTCTCCTCTTTTGCTTTGTCCTGCTTCCACCCAACTCCAGCCTCGAATGAAGGGAGACGGCCCCTTTTATTTCATCCCGGATGGGCTCCAGGTGTATCCTGGCACTCCTCCCTGGACACGCCCCAGTGTGGCGGAAGTGCCGGCTGTTCTCCCGGAAGCTCTCCGGGTGTCCCTGCTCCTCTTCCCCCGAGCACTTCCTGGTGTGGCGGAAGTGCTGAGGCCTAGGGTCCCCAAGGCATTGGGGCGTCCTCTGGCGATGACCACGGGTCTCTACAGGGTTGGGCTTCCAAGCCCCCTACCCGTGGCCCCCAAAGCAACCAGGATGGCGGCCCCCACGTGATCCAGGGTGGGCGCAGACCCTCTTCCGGTCCCTCAAGGCGTCCCGGCCGGGTCACTGCCCCTGGCATCCCTGACAGTACGCACATTTCCATGGTACCTCATACCCTGTCGTACGCAAGTTCTCCTCTCTGTTTTGCAGTCTGGCGGCACCCAGTGTCAAAGCAGTGCTACTGTTCCTGTGTGGTTATTCTTTCCTTTCCTAACGTGGCTTTATAAATACACTGAGATTAATCGCATATTGTTTATTAGTGTAATGCATCGGATTGTAATTAACCTGTAACAATATAATGGTCCAGGTAATAGCCATAGTATTCCAAATACCATAACTGCTTTAGCGTTATTACTCTCACTGCACCTTCTTCTTCTTCTTTTTTCAGCTGCTCCCATTGGGGGTTGCCACAGTGAATCATCTTTTTCCGTATTACTCTCACTGCACCACTCAGAGTATTTTTATCACTGTATCCGAGTGGGAAATCACAGCAGCAGCTGATTGGAAAGAGAATTATCGGTATACAGCATCAAGCACACATTGCCTCAGCCATGGCAAAACGTTTCAAAGCCTTTCCTGTGCGGACCTCGCAGTTCAGAAACAGTTTCATCCCAAGAACTATAAACGCACTCAATCAATTGCTCCTTGTAGAACTGTTTGTACTTATCTGTACAATTACCCCACTGTAAACTTGCACTACAGTTATAATATTGCACAACCTGTGGCACTTTATAAAACGCATATTTACATATGATGACGATATCATTTTTCAGATGAAATGCAGAAAATATGTTGATTATATTATACAGATAAAACTTTAACTTCATTTAAATAATCTGTATTGTTAATAATTAAACATGTAAGGACATGGTGCCGCAGCACTAGCAAGTTCATGTATTGTTCCTGCCTTGCGCTGTATATTTAATGAGGCTGGTGCGACACTGGAAGGATAGAAGGATAGAATAATTAAACACGTACTATGAAGATATTTCAATGTTCCTTAAAAGTTTTGAAGAATCGTCGTTATAATCCTACAGATGGCTTAATGTCTATTACAGAGCTGATTGTGTGGCGATTGGGTATTTGGGGAAAGAAAAGTAATGACAGGAATTGGAGATTAGTACGTATGAAAGAGACAGTACTGCTACAATAAATTATTTCATCAAAGGTTGCGCAGCAGCATCTTGTGTGAGACATGAACAATCACTGCGCCATCATGTTCCCATTTTTAATAACATGCTTTCATTCCAATCATCATGAAAATGATATCACGTATACATCTCTGTATTTTAATTATTCAGAGAGCTGTAATATCACGAATGTAATGGATTCTGTGTCCTGTCAGAGAAAGAGAAAGAACGGAAGCATGTAGTGATTCACACACATAGAGCACATAGAAGATCAAATACAAAACAAAGCATTTAATATGCTACTTTAATTACAATGGGATTTGAGAAACTAGTAAATTAAATGATTTTAAGATGAAGTTTATGATGTTCTACTTTAATGAAAAAATAAACTACGTGATTAATGTGGAAATTTCGAGATTAAATTTGACATTTCGTGCTTTTTTCCCACTGTGTGTCTATTTTTTTTTGTCTGTACCCTAATAAGCTTTCATATGACAGTCAGACGGTGGGCTATGACTCTCCTTTTCACAGCGACTTTGATATGCGACTTCTTTTTTATTTTGGCAAAAGTTTCTGCGACATGCTATGTCACTCGATCGACTTCCTTTTGTTGATTATACCACTGTTTAAATCAACAAATAGTATGTTTTTCCTTTGCCTCCACTTGGTATTCGCTGCAATTCTTATATTTTTCCCCATGCTTTTTCTATTGTCTTTCCACACAACGCTGAGCTTAAGGGCTATTTATATTGATTTGCATATTCATAGAGGCGTAATTCTGGGAGGAGTTGGGGCGGGACAGAAGGCGCGTGAACGAGCGTTACTTTTCACGCTGACCGGGATTTATGCAGCGGAAGAACGTGGAAGATGGAGTACGCACAGATTCCTGCATCTAGATTTTTCTGTGCTTAAGCACATTTCTGCTTTTGTGGTTATGTCATGTTATACTGCGAATTCTACGCACAGTGTTATGCATGAGGCCCCAAGTGCTTTCCCACCGTAGAATGTTTATTCAGGAGCTAGGGACTTTTTAGAAACTCAGGATATATTGTTGCATTCCCAACACTTGAACTTGGGCTATTTACAGTTCCTGGTACTTTTTTAGCTCCTACTCTAGGGAATGTACTTTTCATTCAACCAGGAATAGTATCATGTGATTAATTGCATTGATTGGTTGACCACAAGCACTGGCATTATATTACAAATCTGTTAGTAATTTGGACTTTGGAGAGTTTTTGGTAAAGATAAAACACTGCAACACAATTCACTGCTTACAACCTGGAAGCACTGCACCATGCACCACATCGAAGCAATGATCTTCCCCATTAAATCAAGATTGCTTTGAATCAATAAGGTAAACCCCTGATTGCATCACACTTCACAATGCATCACTCTTCATAGCTACCTCCCTGGTGTATCACTCCATTCACCAAATCAAAGCAACGAGCAGAAGCACGAACAGGAAGCGAAAGTATGAGTGTCGTCTCACATGTACATAGGTTTTTCGGCTGTTTTTTTCTGAAAAACACTATCTGGAGTAAAACAAAACAAATAATAATAATAATAATAATAATATATCATTAAAGATCAACTGGAGTAAAAGCCAACATCCGACAAGGACATGTAACCAAGAGCGTAAAGTCGATCACCCAGTGGGTGGTGAAAGCTTAAAGGAGGACAGTGTTAGGAATCTAATAGCAATTAGGCAAACCAAAATTTGGATTAATATGTTTTGTTTAGAAACTGAAGCTGAATAAGAAGTTACCAGTCTCTCCTGGTCCCACTGTAGTCAGTGGACAGCCAAAATCAGCACTACCAATTCAGCCACAACAATGAGACAGGGGTTGAAGAAGTCAAAACTTAGACCCTTGACTCCTTTAGGTCACCAATTTAGACCCAGAGCAGATTCTCACCTCCCTGCAGCATGCCTGTGGATTTTAAGACATTAAAGTGCTCATAATTGGTGATTCTATAGTGTGAAATGTTAGAATGCCACTATGTTAAACCAGCAGTTAATGTTAAATGACTCCCAGATGTGAAGATATCTGACATAGAAGCTCAATTGGATCTCGCTGATGATGAAGTATCTACCTTACTGCTGCATGCCGGCACTAACAATATGTATTTAAAGCAATCTGAGGAATTCATGGTGAAATTAATTTCTTCATGCACCTAAGCTAAAAGAAAATGTCAAAATTTAAATTAACAGAAAAAGAGAATAATTAGACCAAGAGATAAAACCAGATCCTTCACCAGGAATACCTGTAATAGTAACTTAATTCAAATTAAAATAAATTTAGCACCAGTTATAAATATGTTTGCAGTTTTGCAGTTTTAAACACTGCTTATTAAACATTCACTCTCTTGGAAATAAAGTTGTTTTAGTAAATAATATTATATTAAGCACAAAATCTGATTGGTGTTTTCTCACTGAAACCTGACTTAGTAAATCTGACACTATTCCATTAGCTGGGGCATCACCAAATGGATCCACATTCCTTCATAAATCTAGAGATATTGGTTTATGAGGTGCCCTTGGAATAATTAACTATGACAAAATGCAAACTGTCTTTAAAAATCTATTCAAATGCATATCCTATCAGGCACTCATTTTAAATATTAAAACAAATTCCAAAACATCTATTGTACTAGTATAAAGACCACTAGGGCCATACTTACTGTTCATGACTGAATTTGGCAGCCTTTTATTTAATTTAGTTATACATTATAATCATGTAGTGCAGATGGGGGATTTAAGTGTATACACTAATGTGGAAACTGACACTTATTTGTTATATTCAGTTGGATTTTGTCAGATTGTCAACAGTCCAACTCAAAATCATAACTATACATTAAATCAAATTATAACTTACAGAGTTGAAGTAGGATGACGTATAGTAGGATGACACTGGCAATCAAGAAGAGGAAGAGAGTGAGGGCAGAGTCATGGATGGATGGTGGAAGTTGAAAAAGGAAGACTGCATGGTTGAGTTTAGGGAGAAGGTGAGACAGGCACTGGGTGGTAGTGAAGAATTACCAGATAGTTGGGAAACTACAGCAGATGTAGTAAGGGTGACGGCAAGAAGGGACAGAGGAAGGAGGAAAAGGAAAAAAGTGGTGAAATAGGATGGCAAAGAAGAAGTGGGATAGTCAGAGAGATGCAGAAAGTAGACAAAAGTACAAGGAGATAAGGCACAAGGTGAAGAGAGAGTTGGTGAAGCCTAAAGAAAAAGCATATGATGAGCTGTATGAGAGGTTGGACTGTAGGAGGGAGAAAAGGACCTGTACCGATTGGCAAGACAGAAGGACTAAGTTGGGAACAATGTGCAGCAGGTTAGGGTAATAAAGGATAAAGATGGAAACGTACTCACAAGCAAAGAGAGTGTGTTGAGCAGATGGAAAGAGTGCTTTGAGAGGCTTATGAATGAAGAGAACAAGAGAGAGAAGAGGTTAGATGATGTGGAGACTGTGAATCAGGAAGTGCAACGGATTAGCAAGGAGGAAGTAAGGACAACTACGAAGAGGATGAAGAATGGAAAAGCCGTTGGTGCAGATGACATACCTGTGGAAGCATGGAGGTGTTTAGGAGAGATGGCAGTAGAGTTTTTAACCAGATTGTTTAATGGAATCTTGGAAAGTAAGCGGATGCCTGAAGAGTGGAGAAGAAGTGTACTGGTGCCAATATTTAAGAATAAGAGGGTTGTGCAGGACTGAAGTAACTACAGGGGGGTAAAATTAATGAGCCACAGTATGAAGTTATGGGAAAGAGTAGTGGAAGCTAGATTAAGAAGTGAAGCGATGATTAGTGAGCAGCAGTATTGTTTCATACCAAGAAAGAGCACCACAGATGTGATGTTTGCTCTGAGGGTGTTGATGAAAAAGTATAGAGAAGGCCAGAAGGAGTTGCATTGTGTCTTTGTGGACCTGGAGAAGCATATGACAGGGTGCCTCGAGAGGAGTTGTGGTATTTTATGAGGAAGTTGGAAGTGGCAGAGAAGTATGTAAGAGTTGTACAGGATATGTACGAGGGATGTGTGACAGTGGTGAGATCTGCAGTAGGAATGACGGATGCATTGAAGGTGGAGGTGGGATTACATCAGGGATCGGCTCTGAGCCCTTTCTTATTTGTAATGGAGATAGACAGGTTGACAGACAAGATTAGACAGGAGTACCCGTGGACTATGAGGTTTGCTGATGACATTGTGATCTGTAGCGATAGTAGGGAGCAGGTTGAGAAGAACCTGGAGAGGTGGAGATATGCTCTAGAGAGGAGAGGAATGAAGGTCAGTAGTAACAAGGCAGAATACATGTGTGTAAATGAGAGGGAAGTCAGTGGAATGGTGAGGATGCAAGGAGCAGAGTTGGCGAACATGGATGAGTTTAAATACTTGGGATCAACAGTACAGAGTAATGGGGATTGTTGAAGAGAGATGAAAAACAGAGTGCAGGCAGGGTTGAATGGGTGGAAAAGAGTGTCAGGAGTGATATGTGACAGACAGATATCAGCAAGAGTGAAAGGGAAGGTCTACAGGACAGTAGCGAGACCAGCTATGTTAGAAGGATTGGAGATGGTGGCACCAACCAGAAAGCATGAGACAGAGCTGGAGGTGGCAGAGATAAAGATGCTAAGATTTGCATTGGATGTGACGAGGATGGACAGGATTAGAAATGAGTACATTAGAGGGTCAGCTCAGGTTGGATGGTTGGGAGACAAAGTTAGAGAGGCAAGAATGCATTGGTTTGAACATGTGCAGAGGAGAGATGCTGAGTATATTGGGAGAAGGATGCTAAGGATAGAGCTGCCAGACAAGAGAAAAAAAGGAAGGCCTAAGAGAAGGTTTATGGATGTGGGGAGAGAGGCCATACAGGTGATGGGTGTAACAGAACAAGATGCAGAGGACAGAAACATATGGAAGATGAAGATCCGCTGTGGCAACCCCTAATGGGACCAGCCAAAAGAAGAAAGATAACTTACAGAGTTGAAATTCAAATTTTAAATATTACTTCATTAAATGAAGTTGTTTCTGATCACTACTTAATTATTTTTGATTTGGTTCTGATTTACTGATACATTCACAGATTAAATCACACAGATTAAATCAAAGATAGTGTAATTTGTAGCCTGCTTTATAATGTGTAGATATTTTGGGCAAGAAAAGTATAACTATTCAAAACAATTTAGAATGGCTAACATCAAATTATAATATAATCATCAAAAATATTCTGGATACAGTAGCTTCCCTTAAAACAAATGTGATAAAAGTGCATAGAATTTTACCCTGGTTAAATGAGAGTATTCAAGCCTTTAAATCAGAATGTTGAAAAACTGGAGCATAGAGAGAGAGCACCCAAGCTGCAGATCAAACTGCATGGACACAGTATGTTAAAAATACAAAAAAAGCTCTCTTCATAGCCCTTTCCGAATAGTATATTAAAAAAATAGATAACAATAGTAATAATTCTTAGACCCACATACACTTAATTATGCTTTGTCTCTAAAATACTTGAAAAAAGTAGTTGCCAATCAGCTTCAGTCTCACTTTGCACATTCAATTTTTTGTAGAAATTCCAGTCTGGCTTCTGCATCGGTCATAGTATAGGAACAGCACTAATAAAGGCTATAACCGACATTCTGATATCCTATGATGAAGGAAATTCAACTGTAATTATGTTGCTAGATTTAAGCACAGCATTTGACACCACTGACCATTCTATTTTACTACACTGGCTAATAAATGACATTGGTCTAACAGGCACTGTTCTTTCCTGGTTTAGTTCTTACTTATCAAATCGATTCCAGTATGTACAGAAATGTGCTGATAATACTCCATCATTACACACATCAATTAAATATGATATAACGCAGAGGTCAGTACTGGGAACATTACTGTTTTCGCTTTACATACTTCCATTGGGAACTGTGATTAGAAAGCATAACTTTAATTTTCACACATACACAGATAACAATCAATTATATCTTTCCTTTGGACTAAATGGTATTTCTTTGATGTTGGCCTTAATTAAATGTGTTAGTGAGTTAAAGGAGTGGATGGATGAGAACTAGTTATCTTTGGACACAGATAAAATGAAAATGCTAATTATTTGGAGGGAATGATGTTGTTATTAACAATATTTTATCATTATTTAAGTTATTTGATTTCACCTTTTACAGAATCAACCTAGGCATTATCTTTAACAAGTGCTGTTTAAAGCCCACGTTACAAAACTACCCAAAAAATGTTTATCCTACCATCTTAGACAGTAAATGTTAGAAAATGAAGATGTTTTCTAAATATGTAGGATCACAAGAAACAAATTAAAGCATTTATTTATAGCATGATTTACTACTGCAATTCAGTGTTCACTATTTTGCATAAGCAACACACAAACGTAGCCAGAGACCACATCAGGTCCAGGGCTTACATCATACAGGAGCTTATTGCCTACTGTCACTTCATATGTTAATTCATCATTTGATACCGGGTTTTCTCAGGTTGCCCATAAATGCAGTAGTTAAACCCCTACTTTAGAAAAATAATCTAGATCAGAGGTAGCCCACAGGGCATGTTCTAAAAATAGCACCAGACACCATGAAGCTCTGTCTAAAAATTGTATTTAATTGTGTTGCTGTTCTTTTTGAATCAATAACAGTTGCATTGATGTAGATTGGGTGGTAGTCTGCGGTCAAAGTTCAATATCATGCGCAAGACAAACCTCCATCTCACTCTTTGCTGAGACAAGCAAACGAGTGCAGCTTCGATGGGGAGTTAGACTCAGTTTTTACCTTCTAAAAATTAAAAAAAAACATGGCAGAAAAGTTAACGAAAATTTCCATTACATTAATAATATCACTAAAGGTGAACTGAGCAACTTTAAGTAATTCAGGAAGTTTGTATCAAACAAGTAGCCCTTTGTATTACTCAGTACCCTTGAAGTAGCTCTTAGTTTCATAAAGGTTGGTGACCCCTGATCTAGACTTTTTTGTCTTTGTCAAGTTTAGATTTATTTCTAACTTGTCTAAGTAAAACTCTAGATAAAGCAGTTTTTCAATAATTAGATAACTATTTAATAAGCATTGTGACGGACAGCCGGGTCCCATGCCCGGCAGGGACGCCCCTGCTGCTTCTGTTCCGGGGGAGTCGCCATGGGCAGTCCAATACCTCCCCCGGGACGCTTGGTGGCAGCCTCCCTGGCCGACGATGATTCCCCAACCGCCCGCAGGGCTCCATGGGAGATGGAGTCCTCCACAGCTTGGTTGGGGCCCAGCATGGCCGCTAGGGGGAGCTGCCTGCTTCCCACAGCCTGGCTGGACGAGTTTTCAGCCCCACCCGGAAGTTCAATTAGGACCAGGTGGTTAATCACCTGGAATGCTTCCGGGTGGGCTATAAAAGGCCCCAGCCACCACCACTCAGAGAGCCAGAGTTGGGAGGAAGAAGGAGACGAAGCTTGCCTGGGAGGAGTGGTGGAGAATTGTGAGTTTGTGCTTTGGGACTGTGTTTGGGACTGTGTTGGGCCTGTGGGACACGGGGAAGGCGTGTGCCCACGGCTGAAGAAAATAAAACCTGTGTGTTTTGTACACGCTGCCTCTGCGTGGTCTGTGCCGGGTCGGCGCTATATAGCGCCTTTCACATCTGGCGTAGTCGGCAGGATTCCAGGCCGCCCATTTGGACCGGGACCTGCATAAAAATTGTGTGTAACGGCCCGGCACAACACCTGGGGGCACGTGTAGCTCAGCGCAGGAGCGCACACCGCACCGCAGTGCCGAAGCGCCCCGAGGCAGACAGCGTGCTCTATTGTGAGTACAGCGCTGAGAGCGGCCTTTGACTGCAGCAGGGCACGCCCCGGCGAGCGCGCCACCGAGGCGGCGCGAGGCACGCGCCTGCACGACTTGCCGGCGGACACGCGCAGCACAGCGCTGAGAGAACGCGCTCGCAGCTGCAAGCAAGCCAGCCAGCGCAGCACAGCACAGCACAGCGCAACTGAGGCCGCAAAAAACCACCTACAGGCACCGCGCCATGGGGAAAAAGAAAGCCGGGCGGACACAGAAGCCAGCCTCCAGACGCCGGCATGCCGGCCCGCTCCACGGGTCACAACCAGAGGTAGGTGACGGGCTCAAGAGGGAAGGGCCACGGGAAGGGTTTTCCGCGTAAGGCCAGCCTACCTCCTGGACCCCGAGGGACGAACCACCTGTTGGTGGGCAGATGGCCTCTGTTCGTGGCGTGGCGCGCAGAGAGCGGCGGGGAGAGCGAGGCTGGGCTGTGTCTTCCCTTTGGGCGGCCAGTCAGCCGGAGGAGGAGAACCCGGAGGAGTTTCCCGATGCGGTGACTCAGCTAGAGGAGCAGGAGCTCCTCTCCGAAACAGGTAAAGGGGAGTGTGTCAGCCGCCCGCCGAGGACAGTTCGCAGGCGGGGGTGACGGACCTTCTCCCCGAGCCTCTCGGACTCCCAAACGGACCTGCGGAGGGTCCGCAGGGTCTTGTTGGCTCGCGGTCGGTGGGAGGAAACAAGGGGACTTCAAGTCCAGCGCCGACCGAACGCATTAACTTTTCTTGGGCTGTAGAGGAGTTGAAACATGTTCTCCTTCCTCTGCAGTCCTTAGTTAAGGTTTTTCAGGTCCTGCAGGAGACGAAGGAGGACTTGGACTGGAAGATCGGCGCCCCGATGGCGGCCGTTGTTAAATGGCTGGAGAGACGGGGGGCGTCAACCTCCTGCCTGCAGGACACAGCGGTTCAGGTAGGTGAAGCCTGGGCCGTAGAGGAAAGGGGGCGGAGCGCAGCGGCTGCGGATATGATCAGTGCTGCTTGCCAGGTCGCCCCGCCCACTACACAAGACGCCGCCGTGTGGACCGATACGGTGGCAGAGGAACGTGTGGAGAGGCAGCTGGTGGATGTTGGCTGCCAAACAACCCGCCCCTCTGCCTGCACCGGTCTCATGTCGTCTAAAGGGGTGCAGGCGGCACAGGGTCTCCCTTCTTCCCATAAGGGGACCCAGACCGTCACTGCACCCCAGAGGAAGAGGAGGACCCGGACAAAGAGGACGGGACTCCTGACAAGGTGCAGCGTAAGCCCGTCAGTGCGACAGTACGGGAGGGCTACACTGCGGAGGGGCGAACACCTCACAAGCCCTCCCGGGGTGGGCAAAGGGGCAGGAGTTTCCTGCCTGCTTCCGTTCCCGCAAGGGTCGAGCTGGAGGGGGTCGGTTGTGTTATTCCTGTGGTCACGCTGGTCATGTCTGGAGGGGTTGTCCAAGGAGGACGTCCGAGTGGCAGGGACGTCGGGGCAGCACCCCCAGACCTGTTCATTATGTTTTTACAGGGCGCAGCCATGAAGCCAAGGATGCCGACTCCCTGTCCTGGAGAGGACCGGCCCTCGCGGGGCAGGCCGATGAGCCCCACAAGCCTCATCTGAGGGTGGGGAAGTGTGACGGACAGCCGGGTCCCATGCCCGGCAGGGACGCCCCTGCTGCTTCTGTTCCGGGGGAGTCGCCATGGGCAGTCCAATACCTCCCCCGGGACGCTTGGTGGCAGCCTCCCTGGCCGACGATGATTCCCCAACCGCCCGCAGGGCTCCATGGGAGATGGAGTCCTCCACAGCTTGGTTGGGGCCCAGCATGGCCGCTAGGGGGAGCTGCCTGCTTCCCACAGCCTGGCTGGACGAGTTTTCAGCCCCACCCGGAAGTTCAATTAGGACCAGGTGGTTAATCACCTGGAATGCTTCCGGGTGGGCTATAAAAGGCCCCAGCCACCACCACTCAGAGAGCCAGAGTTGGGAGGAAGAAGGAGACGAAGCTTGCCTGGGAGGAGTGGTGGAGAATTGTGAGTTTGTGCTTTGGGACTGTGTTTGGGACTGTGTTGGGCCTGTGGGACACGGGGAAGGCGTGTGCCCACGGCTGAAGAAAATAAAACCTGTGTGTTTTTGTACACGTTGCCTCTGCGTGGTCTGTGCCGGGTCGGGCGCTATATAGCGCCTTTCACAGCATTTTATTTTTAACAGGTTTCTGTCAGAATTTAGAACAAATCGTGGTACAGAAACTACACTGGCCATGGTAGTATAGTAAAACATTTCTGAGTTAATGTGGACACAAGTAACATTATCTGTTCTTAGTCTCATAAACCTGAGCACAGCATTTGATTTGATTTAACTACAGTATTCTTATAAATCATTTTATTCTTCTACAAACATCGGATTAAGGTTCAAAACACTGATAACGGAGCGGCTTACTGAAGAAGTACTCATACCTTGTGCATCTTCCATAATATTGTAAAAAAGAATGGGGCAGTGAACACTACCGTCTGGTTTATTTTAAACAAAAGGATGGAATGTAAGATGTGTCCTATTTTTTAAACAAAACTTTGTTTTACTATTTCCTTTTTAAATACTCATTTGCCTTTGATTCACTTCTGTGGTTTGTATTTGTCTCTGTTAAGGAATATTTTGGTGTCTTAAGCTGACAATGAATAATAAAGTAGTTTTCCATCTGCTGACATGATTAAAATCATATAGACTCAACCTCCTGAAAGTATCTCATGACCTCCAGAAGCGGTTTCACATACTGTACATTTGCAAGTGTCACTCATTTTGAGAAATCCAGTGAGTCTCACAAGCTCTTCTCACTGTTAAAAGGTATTCAAGAAACCAGCCCAGTATCTTGTACAAACGAGATAGGAAATCCCAATATTTTTTTTCACCTTGAGATGTAGAGCATCTGAACGATTTAATGACTGACTATGAAAAAATGTTTATCCTCTGCTTTTTCTTAACCTGCCACCTATTGAGTAATACAGTATTTGTATTTTAACCATCATTGTGAAAAAACTGACAAAGGAGGCTACTTTCACAAAAAAAACATAATACTCCTTACTATAGAACAATTAGTATTTTTTAAAAACACACTCAAAAAGGTAATATAAGTGGAATCGTGCAGGTGCAAAACTTGTCTCATAGCTCTCTACTCAATCTTGTAGATGGAAAAGAATTTTTACTAAAAGCTAAGAAAAGACATACCAGCATGTGAGCTCATAGTGCAAGCTCTCACATAACTGGCACTGTATCTCTAGGTCCTGTGATAAAATTTTGAGATTATTAGAGACTACATTCAAAATTTTTTGCATCTGTGTAAAAATATGTTCTTCCGGTCTCTGCTAAATGCCATTTGGTATGGGATTCATAAAAGCAGTCAAATGTGTCTGTTAAAATGAAAATTGCAATACATTTTATTACTACATGCATTACAAAATACATTCCAATAGATGGTGCACTGCAAACATTAATGTTGAATATGCTGAGGCTATGTTAATTACTTAGATTTCAACTGATCTTAGATGGGTAGCACAGCTAGTAAGTAATAAAACAATAGCAACAACAACTGAAATAATCATCCTCAGAATGGTGTAACATTGTAGGCACAGGTGTGATAAAATTAAACATTCAGCACGGCATATAGCTGTATGAGTTGACTGCATTGCTAAAAGTTGATATAATTCAATGAAATTGTTCATTGACTGGATGGCAAGATTCCTGTATTTGCAAACTTTTGTGTGGATATAATAATGGGTAAATGTATACCACATCACATTTATATTCATATAATTTTGTTATATTTTGTAATTATATTAGACTAGTTTGTTTATTTCAGCATCCTAAATTATTTGATATGTTTATGGTGAACTGTTTGGTTAGATTACTGTCACCATCACAGTAAGTCATCTTTTACATTGGTGGATTAAATAGAAGGTTTCTCACAAATGTGATGGAAAAGAAGTTCTTTTCACTTCTGTGACTTGTGACATTTATAGAAATGTTAAATAGAAAGCCCATTATTACAGCCCAATTGCTACATGTTCTTTAAAATGGCATGCCTCATGTGTGCATTTTTCTGAGAAATTGATTCTGAGTGGCTCCTCCCTCTTGTCCATAGTTGTTTACAAACAGAAACACCCATAATGTCTCCAGTCTGTAGTAATATCGTCATCCCAGTGACATGCCATTGTGAGCTGCTAAAGTCACAGATGCCCTTCACTACAAGCAATTTGAAGTCAGCATGTAGCACTCCGTTCATCCTGCAATCCTGCTCATTGAGTAGGGATGTGGGAAAGCTGGTGCCTATCCCAAAAAGCATTGGGCACAAGGCTGGAACAATCTGTGCAAAAGAGAGCAAACCGATCGCAGGTTGATTACAGACACACCAGAGCTAATTTGGCATTTCTAATTCACCTAGTCTGCATATCTTTAGACTGTGAAAGGAAACCTGAGCGCCCAGGGGAAATTCACACAAACATGGGTAAAACAGCCTGCTGTTGTTGTGCACTGACTTTTGACAATGCATTCTAGTTTTCTGTAGTTCTCTCACTATAGCCAGGTGAAGACCAAATAATATTTCAGGTGCAAGACCCATCCCACATCTGTGAAGTGTTATTTCTAACTCTCTGCAGTGAATGGAATCTGCCTAAAGCTTCCCTATCCCCACCCTGTCCAGTGCATGACATACACCAATCAACTATAACATTAAGACCTCCCATTTAAGATTGAGTAGGTCCCTGTTTTGCTGCCAAAATAGCCTTGACGTGTTGAGGTATTGACTCCAATAGACCCCTGAAGGTATGCTTTGGTATCTGGCTCCAAGCCACCAGTAGCAGATCCTTGATCCTTGTAAGTTGCAAGGTGGGGCCTCCTGCACATCAGATGCTTGATTAGAATGAGATCTGGAGAATTTGGAGGCCAAATAAACACCACAAACTCATTTTGTATTCCTCAAACCGTTCTTCAACCATTTTGCAGTAGGGCAGGGTGCATTATTCTGCTAAAAGAGGCCACTGCTATCAAGGAATACCATTTCCAGAAAATGGGTGTACTTGGTCAGCAACAATTTTTAGGTAGGGGGTACATGTCAAAGTAATATCCACATGAATGGCTGAACCCAAAGTTTCCTTGCAGATCATTGCCCAAAGTATCACACTCATTCTGCCGGCTTGTGTTCTTCCCATAGTGCATCCTGATGCAACGTTTTCCCCTGGAAAGAGAACCACACGTACCCAGCCATCCACATGATTTAAAAGAAAATGTAATTCATCACACTAAGCCACCTTCTTCCATTGCTCTGTAGTCCGGTTCTGATGCTTAAAGGCCCATTGTAGATGCTTTTTTGGTGGTGGACAAAAAGTCAGAATGGGCACCCTGACTGGTCTGCGGTTACCCAGCCCCATACGCAACATACAATGATGCACTGTGTGTTCCAACACCTTTCTATTAGAAGCAGCATTACCCAGAAGGGTGTGGGTTATGGCTGATTTCACCCTACAGTATTTTTAGTCGACCAATGAGGAACATTTGTACCAAGTTTCATGAAAATCGCTCCAGCCGTTCGGACGTGATGCTGGAACAAATATACACACATTGACTTTTATAAATACAGTGGAACCTCGGTTCACGACCATAATTCGTTCCAAAACTCGTAAACTGATTTGGTCGTGAACCGAGCGAAGAAATTACATCCGATAAATCTTCAATTCTCTCTCTGAAATACGTAACATCTTCAGCAGAATCCATTTCATCGGCAGTAGTAAGCATTTTTCTAATTAATTCTTGTGCTATCGATTCACCAATCAATAACTATAGGGTGGGTTAGGGCCCATCCGCTCAACTTTGACGAGTGAAAGTGACAGTTTTATTTCAAGTCATATTTCATGATGGTTTGGAGGAATGTTACGGACAAAATTAAATAAATAAATAAGCAACAAAAAACATATTTTGTGACACATTTATTTATTTATGCTCTCATTTCATGACATATTTATTTAGTTAGGCTCTCGTTTCATGACACATTTATTTATTTATGCTCACATTTCACAGTACTTTTATTTATTTGCGCATCTATTTATTTATTTAATTTTGTCTGAAATATTCCTCCATAGGGCGTCTTTGTTGTCAAAGTGCAAATGCTACATGATAGTCTGATAGCGGTCACAGGACATTGTATCTTTGATCACCGGTACAACAAATAGTTCTGAGCAGACATCAACCACAGCACCCACTCTGGTCATCGCTGCTCTTGTGAAAAGAATGGAGATAAAACCCATTAACTCAGAGAGGGAGAGGCAAGTTCATTGTATCATGTGAATGTCACGGGCAGAATAAAACTGAATAATAAAAAAAAACGCTAACTATTACAAGTAGCCAAAATTTACACTGGCCATTTTTATTATATTATAGTAATAATAATAGCAGCTCATTACTCAAAACGCAGAGCACCCATACCTTTTGGTTATAAGACAGAAGTTCTTACATCTGCACCATTGAAGAATACATATCAACTTTCTGTTAATTGACATTTGAGCTTGGGTTTTTAACTCATTGTGAGCAACATGTAAAATTAACGTTTTTTTCCCCTTTGGTTATATTCTTGAGTAAAAGCACATGTATTTATTTGATATTTGGACTAAAGTCTACACACATTATGCACTTTACATCATTATTAGTATTACATGGGAAACGTTTCTGTTATATGTATGTGTTTAGCATTTCTTGCCTCTCATTTCCTGTCATCATACATTTACTTGTACACAGATCGTTGTAGACACGGAACACACATGAACTGATATATTATTTACCGTATACAACTCCAGGCACCTCACACCCAGATAAACACACTTGAGCTCTGAGAATTTTGTGACTGACTTCAGCTCCGTCAGTGGAGGATGGGATAGCAGGCAGCTTGCTGCTTGTGCTGATTGACACATTTGCAATACAAAAGATGCTGATGAAGAGGTGCAAAGAAATTGAAGATGGTCCAGGATTACGACTTTTTTCGTAGGCTTCAGGGATTCTAGTGTTAAGAGGAGACATGACTGAAGTGTTTAAATTATAAAGGGAATAAATATAGTGGATCAAGACTGTTACTTTAAAATTAGTATACAAGAACATGGGGACATAGTTCGAAACCTGTTAAGGGTAAATATCATGCAAATATTAGAAAGAATATTAGAAAGTTTTTCTTTGCACAGAGAACCACAGACACATAGAATAAGTTACCAAGTAGTGTGTTTAACAGAAGGACTTATATATACTTGATGTTGCTTTGGGAGAATCAAATTGATAGGACTAATAAGCTTTAATGTTCTCATCAAAAATTACTTTAATGGTCTAATGTTCTTTGTTCCAATAAGAGTTATCAAACAGGTAATGCATGCATGTTCCACTCCAGTCTTTGTCCGATAGGCCACCTGGAGCCACTGCAATTTTTCTATCTCAATGGAACTCATATAGGAACAGCCTCTCAAATGTTTTCATGATTTGAAATGGAAGTGTAACTAGTCTACAGTCATCAGGTGAAGAGATGCTTGCTTTCTTTGGAACTGGAACAATGCTAGAGGCATTCCACAGGAGTGACACTTTCTGCAGACTTAGGGACAGACTGAATGGGTAACAGAGGATGCCACAAAGTTGGTCAGCACAGGCCATAAGAACTAGAGGACTGACTCCATCTGGTCCCATGGCTTCTCCTGTGTGTAGCCTCCTCAGCTGAAATTAGCATAGTCCAGCATTTTTATTCTGTCAGTGCCATGCTCTGCCCTTCTTTCCTCCATAAAATATACATATTCAGATCAACCTTTACTTGGAATGACAAGATACCATTTATTTAGAACTTGATTCTGATTCATGATTGGTTGTAAAAGAGCTGTCCTTATCTGATTTAGGACTAACATCATTAGGCATTTACTATGGGGTTAGTATGTAGTTGGTTAAACCTATCCATTAACCCACCATTCAGGTTTGCTGTTGAAATTACTACTGATCTCAAGCTACCTTGATTAAATTATATTTGACAAACACACCCCTATCTTCTTCGAAGCTACTCTCTATAATGATGACAAACCAATCTTTATTCCATGCTGGACAGATAAAGGTATTAATAAATTTGGTAAAATTTAATGACTCCCAGCATACAAAGTTCCAATTACTGAGGACTTGGACCTTCTTTTTCCATCTCCTATGTTTGAGACTCCAAATCACAAGAAAACATAAGTGAGACCCCTAAAATGACCCACAAAAGGGGTCACCCAACTTGCTTAATCCCAGCTACACTAGCCTACTTCAAGCCTTTAAAAGAAAATTACACATCTTAAAAATGTATCAAAAAGCCCTACAAATAGGAGGGTGACTGTAAACTAAGCTTGTGAACATTGAATGATCTTATTGAGTATTTATTAACAAAGAAAACAAAACACAAGGAAATTCTCAAAAGAGAAAAACAGGAGAAAAAATAGTTACCTAAATGACAATCCTAATTAATAAAAATCAAAATACAAAATCTAGAAAACATATTCCTTCGGGGAGCATGGTGGCGCAGTGGTAGCGCTGCTGCCTCATAGTAAAGAGACCTGGGTTCGCTTCCCAGGTCCTCCCTGTGTGGAGTCTGCATGTTCTCCATGTGTCTGTGTGGGTTTCCTCTGGGTGCTCCAGTTTCCTCTCACAGTCCAAAGACATGCAGGTTAAGTGTATTGGCAATCGTAAATTGTCACTTGGTGTGTGTGTGAGTGTGCCCTTTCGGTGGGCTGCTTCCCTGCCCGGGGTTTGTTCCTGCCTTGCGCCCTGTATTGGCTGGGATTGGCTCCAGCAGATCCCCACGATCCTGTGTTAGGGTATAGCAGGTTGGAGAATGACTGACTGACATATTCCTTATAACAGCAGAATAAAATCATAAAAGCCAACAACAAATAATAATCATTGCACCTCAAAAGATAATGAAATGCTTGACTGCTGAATCCTGCTTTTGGCTTGAATATAAAGCCAGAAGGAGGAACCAGTAGCTGTGACATCAGAGTGTCCCTTTCCACATGGAACATAATCACATTTATAGAATATATTATACACCACCACATAACCGCATATGCAAACAATAAAAATAATATAGACACAAAAATAATAACTTAACACAAACAAAAACAATAATAAAACATAAAATATACATAACATAACCTCAATGTAAAACAACAACATCAATGAACAAGCAGCAGTCATTAAGGAGCATATCTGGACAAGCATGCAATTGAGCACATAAGGCTATGACAAAACCTGAGGCAAGGTGTTATAAACTGTGACAAAAATGACTGAACTTCTAATTTACTTAACATTTGTATAAAATTGTCCAGAGATCATACTCACCTCTTTTGGAAGAGCCATAGTAAATACGGGTCCATCTCGTCCTATAAGTCTTGCATGAAAATAATCACTGCATGCAGCAAGCACTGAACAATGAGCATGAAAGAACTGATCTTCAACCATTACAGTCATATCACAAAGAATGCCTTGTTGTCTTTGATTATTGAGATGCTTTAGAACATTGGAACTGTGAATTGATGACTGATATGTATAGACTGAATTGTTCAAGCTTTGCAGAGCCATTCTGTTCGCTGCCTATTAAAAAAGAGTAATTTTATAGTTAAATTTATAAGAAGTAATTAAAAACAGAAAAATAAACAAAGTTAACTGAATTTACCTACTTATTACAGTTTAATTTATTCTTCCTCTCTAACTTTGTTAAACTGTATATTTAAGACATGAGATGGAATTTAACTGAAATGTCACATTTGTATATTTAGCTGAACATCTCCTTCTTTGAAAAAGATAATGTAAATATGTACTTATTTAACCCCTAATGCACAAAAGGGGTTTTTGGTATTAATGCGACTAAATTAGATACCCAAATATAAACAGTTCTTACTCCTTTATCATAACAGAGTTGAAAATGTTTGAAGAGTACTGAGAACAATGCTTCAAATTTTTGAAAGTATTTATATGATTAAAAACCTTTGTTTATACCAATATCATCTAAGAAAACACAGAAAAAAGTGCTGCTTTAGGAATTTCTCTCCAAAGAACTGAATTTTACTGTATATAACCAAGATATTTTATGTGTACAACCCTGGAATCAAGTGTCTTTTGTGGCCCAGTCTTTCCATTATCCTGTTATATCCGATTGCATTGTAGAGTTATACTGTTTGGCACAAAATGTTTCCCTGTTTGGAAATATAGTGTCCAATTCTGGAAACATTTAGTCTCTTGCAACTAAACAATCTCTCAAAACAAGTATTGCAATTGCAGTTACAGGTAAAATTCGATTACAATGAATATCTTTACAACGAAATTTTCATTACAATAAAGTATTTTTATGGTCCCGACAATTTCCCTATATAATGCGAGTCTATATAAATCTCGTTACTACGAAATACATTCAGCAGATACTTTCATTACAACGAAGTGCACAAAAGACCTTGGAAATGCTTGAATGAATCATCCACAGAGCAGTCAAGAGAATGAATCATCCACAGAGCAGTTAGCTCTGTGGCCACAGCTCAGTTGTGCACAACGATCCCCAAACAGAAACATTGTAATTTTTTTTATCTCTTTGAACTTTCCTCATACTGTTTTTTTTTTTGCCTTTTTTGTTTCCGCGGGTATTCATTGATACCTTTTGCTTATTGCTCGTCAACATTTGAAAAACATCCATTGGAATTTAACTCATTGTCACACTCCTATAGAAACAGCAGACACGAAAAAACAATAACAGTTCATATTAGGAAAAAAAAACTTTAATTTTTTGCAAGCCCTCAAATGTGGCAAAAAGAAAAAAGACATTGCCAGTGAATTCAGAATTTCGCCATCGACACTGTCAACATTCTTGGAAAAAAAAAACTTTCTGTGCAAAAAAAAGAAGAAAATCCTCGGGTTGCAAACGTATGTGAACTGCTGCATTTAAAGACGTCGAAAAAGCAGTTTTAATGTGGTTCAGTGATGCTCGTTCAAGAAACATTCCTATTAATGCGACACTCATTCAAGAAAATGTGAGGTTTGTAAACTCTCTTTGGACCTCCCCCAACTAGACAGAATGCTGAAGAGTGTCCCGAAGTGGGATGTAAGCATCTGTGCGGGGCAATAGCATATGGTTCGTCTCTCGGTCAAAGTAAACAGATAAGATCTCGATGGGTGATGTAAGGTTAGGAGCACATACATTGTAAATGCAGATAACAGGATTACTTGGTCTCTGACCTGGCCACGACCCTACCTGACTGCTGTGTCTGTGTATAGCAGAGTGGCAGATCATGGTACAATAAATAACTGTTCCGTTCCTGTTTCAAGCTGAATAAAGCTGGTTTTGCTAAAGTACTGAGACTAAGCCTTGTGTTTTGGGGTGCAAGACAGGGACTTATAGCGTGACCCTTATCTTTTATGATTTACTTCTGTGGTGCTTCACTGCACCGCTGTGAGCTTGCTATTGCCCTGCCCCAGCAACGGACAAACAATCTTCCACAGACGCTGCAATCGCGCTTCGGGACACACTTCAGCGTGTCATTCCGGTTGAGTGGGGAGTGGGGGGATCCCAAAAGTGTTCAGAAACCTCACAATAATAAGAAGAAAAGGATAATTCCGCATCCAAGTGGCAGCCTTTCCAGCAGCTCCGTATATGACTATCTTTTTACCTTTTTATCTCTATTTTTCTCTATTTCACTGATCACTTCTACCACTTTCTTTTATGTGGAATTTCTCCCTGGACACTTTTTACTATTTTACTACTTGACATGGATTTTACACTGAGAATGCCTATTCAAGTAGTCAGCTTAAAGCACTGAGAAGAAATGCTCATGCCGGTGTGGTTCCTTATTTACCTGATGAGGTAAGAAGCGCGATCGGGCAGCCGAGCGCGCAAAGATAAAAGATAAGATTAAATCGAGACAACTTGAGTGAAAATGGCGTCATAAACCGTCGGTACCTTCTGTGATCCTGGGAAATGTAAACTCACTACCAAATAAGATCGACGAACTGGCTGTGCTGGTGAAAAATGTCAGAACCTACAGAGAATGCAGCTTGCTGTGTTTTAGTGAAACGTGGCTAACAACTACCATCCCAGATGCTAACGTGGAGCTACCCGGGTTTAGCACAGTTAGAGCGGACAGAGACGCAAGTACCTGCGGAAAGAAGAAAGGAGGAGGACTCGCTCTATGTCAATACAAAGTGCTGCAACTCAGGACACGTAAACGTTAAAATCTCCACTTGCTGCAGGGACATCGAACTGTTGGCCGTAAGTCTGCGCCCCTATTACTTGCCCAGAGAGTTTGGACACGTGATTGTTGTTATTGTTTACATCCCCTCAACGCGAGATGGCGAGTGACATCATCCATTCCGCAGTTGCTAAGTTACAAACGCAGCACCCTGAGGCACTTGTGCTAATCGCTGGAGACTTTAACCATGTAACGCTGGACAAAACATTACCTGCCTTCTCCCAGTATGTGGATTGTAACACTCGGGAAACAGGACTATCGACCTACTGTATGCAAGCGTTAAAGACGCATACAGCGCCACCCCGCTGCCTGCGCTTGGGAAAGCAGATCATAACCTGGTTCTGCTTCAGCCTCAATACAAACCAAGAGTGAGGCGCTACCTACAACTACACGCTCATTCAGGAAGTGGTCCCCTGAGGCAGAGCAGGCTCTGAGAGACTGCTTTGGAACTACAGACTGGGATATATTGCTTGGATCACATAGTGAGAACATTGAAGAGGCTGTTGAATGCACAACTGATTACATCAACTTCTGTATGGACATTGTAGTTCCAGTAAGAACAGTATGCTGCTATGCTAACAACAAGCCATGGATTACAAGTGACATCAAGGGCCTTTTGAACCAGAAGAAAAGGGCTTTTAAAGGTGGTGATCAGCATGAGCTCAAGCGCGTGCAGAAGGAACTCTGAGTCCAGCTCAGGGGGCGAAAGAGCAGTACAGGAGAAAGCTGGAGCAGAAGTTGCAGAACAACAGCATGAAGGAAGTGTGGGATGAGATGAAGATTATCACTGGCTGCAGCTCGAAGCGGGTGCCGCCATCGAGACAGGCGTGGAGAGAGCAAACCAAATGAACAACTTCTTTAATAGGTTTGATCACAGTAACCCACTCTCACCTCGAGTACTGCATCCTCCAACCATCCTTCTGCTGATACCAGCATAGGTGAGACATCCCCACCCACAATTACAGCAGCCCAGGTGAGCAGAGAGCTGAAAAGACTTGTGCCAGCAAAGCAGCGGGTCCAGATGGTGTATCGCCACGACTGCTGAAGGCCTGTGCGTTGGAACTGGGGAGTCCTCTACAGCGCATCTTCAACCTGAGCCTGGAACAGGGAGAGTCCCAAGGCTTTGGAAAACATCTTGTATCACTCCTGTCCCAAAGGTATCACGTCCTAGTGAGCTGAATGACTTCCGGCCTGTTGCTCTGACGTCACATCTGATGAAGACCATGGAGCGGCTGCTGCTTCACCACCTGAGGCCACAGGTCCGCACGCCCTGACCCTCTGCAGTTCGCATACCAGGAGAAGGTGGGAGCGGAGGATGCCATCATCTATATGCTACACGATCCCTCTCCCACCTGGACAGAGGCAGTGGTGCTGTAAGAATTATGTTTTGGACTTCTCTAGCGCCTTCAACACCATCCAACCTCTGCTCCTTAGAGACAAGCTGACTGAGATGGGAGTAGATTCACACCTGGTGGCATGGATTGTGGACTATCTTACAGACAGACCTCAATATGTGTCTTGGGAACTGCAGGTCTGACATTGTGTTCAGCAATACAGGGCCGAGGGGACTGTACTTTCTCCGGTCCTGTTCAATCTATATACATCAGACTTCCAATATGACTCGAGTCCTGCCACATGCAAAAGTTCGCTGATGACACTGCTATTGTGGGCTGCATCAGGTGTGGGCAGGAGGAGGAGTACAGAAAGTTAATCAAAGACTTTGTTAAATGGTGCGACTCAAACCACTTACACCTTAACACCAGCAAGACCAAGGAGCTGGTGGTGGATTTTAGGAGGCCCAGGCCCCTCATGGACCCTGTGATCATCAGAGGTGACTGTGTGCAGAGGGTGCAGACCTATAAATATCTGGGAGTGCAGCTGGATGACAAATTGGACTGGACTGCCAATACTGATGCTCTATGTAAGAAAGGTCAGAGCAGACTATACTTTCTGAGAAGGTTGGCATCTTTCAACATCTGCAGTAAGATGCTGCAGATGTTCTACCAGATGGTTGTGGCAAGTCCCCTCTTCTACGCAGTGGTGTGCTGGGGTGGCAGCATAAAGATGAAAGACGCCTCACGCCTGGACAAACTTGTTAAGAAGGCAGGCTCTATTGTAGGATTAAAGTTGGACAGTTTAACATCTGTGGCAGAGCGACGGGCATTAAGCAAATTCCTGTCAATCATGAAGAATCCACTGCATCCACTGAACAGTGTCATCTCCAGGCAGAGGAGTAGCTTCAGTGACAGACTTTTGTCACTGTCTTGCTCCACTGACAGACTGAGGGGATCGTTCCTCCCCCACACTATGCGACTCTTCAATTCCACCTGGGGGAGTAAATGCTAACATTAATTTTATTTTTTTCATTTTTTCATTTTCATTTTTATTACTATTTAATTTAATATTTCTTCTTTGTATCAGTATACTGCTGCTGGATTATGTGAATTTCCCCTTGGGATTAATATAGTATCTATCTATCTATCTATCTATCGATTCAGCTTCTGACTGATAACTGTACTGCACACAACAAGCTTCCACATTTTGATAATGTTCGCGTTGAATTCCTCCCACCCAATTGCACAGCAATAATTCACAACCTGAAAGTGTATTATGGTAAGGAAATGCTGAAGAAAATTCTTGTCAGCAGGTACTCCGGTTTCCTCCCACAGTCCAAAGACATGCAAGTTAGGTGCATTGGCAATTCTAAATTGTCCCTAGTGTGTGCTTGATTTGTGGGTGTGTGTGGGTGCGTCCTGCGGTGGGCTGGCACCCTGCCCGGGATTTGTTTCCTGCCTTGCTCCCTGTTGTGTTGGCTGGGATTGGCTCCAGCAGATCCCCGTGACCATGTAGTTAGGATGTAGCGGGTTTGATAATGGATGGATACCTTGTAGGCAGGAGGAAATTAAAATTTATTTATTGAAATGATGGCAAATGGCTGGACAGAAGTTAAAGAAAGCACTATAGTAACAAATACAGAAACTCATTACAACTAAATTTTCGTTACAACGTAGTGCTGGACCGTATGACCAAAATTCTACAGTATATCATGGTATTTTTCTAAATTATCCCAGTTTCACGGTATTCAACGGTATTTTCTTTCCCATGCATGAGTGGATGTTAACCACATTTTCCACTGCAATTACTGCAGTAGACTGGCTAAGAATAAGCTATTCCACTGTCACGAGCATTGTACATTGTAAAAAAAAACATTTTAATGTGCACACAAGTATTAATACAGGTATGCATGGCCCCATAAAGTGATAGTTTTCATGGGGGTGGCACTAATGAAGAGAAGGAATCACATTGCATGACAGATGCAGTCAAAACATAAAACCTTTTTATTGAACAAATTTTGCAAACAACTTAAACTATAATTTTGACAAAATATTTTCAACCATCCAAAGAGGCATTTAGACTTAGTAAAATATCCAGAGGTGCTTGTCAAAAGGTGAATTGCACTGAACATGTCTTAGAAAAGGAATAAATAGTAAACAGTTTTTGTAAAACAAATACAGTTCCTGTTAATGTTAACAATCTCTGTCCACTGACATGTTAAAGTGACTTTTTAAACAACTTTACCATCATTAAACTGCATAATATTTAAACTAATAAAAATTAACAATAAAATAAATAATAATGAAACTTCCAGTAATAATACTATTACTTCACGACTTCAAGCCCAGGTGCATTACACACTATTCACCAAATAAAAATAAAATAAAATAAAACATCTTGGTGCAACTTGGTGATGACATCTTTACCAACTGAACCATCATTAAAGCTAATTGAATTAATATGGACCTTGCTTGAAGCTAAGCTACATACATAAATAATAAAACTGCAACTTGCATTTATAATGCTATTTGTGGTATAGCCCTACGGAATCATATTAGGGCCACGGTAAAGAAAAAAAAAATACGGACACGGAAGAAAAAAACAAAATATAATTGGCGAGAATAAAGTCGACATGTTGACTTTATTCTCGACATTTCCACTTTAATTTTGACGCTAATGTCAAGATTAAAGTCGACATTTCCAATTTATTCTCATAGTTTATCTTATAACTAGCGAAATACCTGCGCTTCGCAGCGGAGAAGTAGTGTGTTAAAGAAGTTATGAAAAAGAAAAGGAAACATTTTAAAAATAACGTAACATGATTGTCAATGTAATTGTTTTGTGACTGTTATGAGTGTTGCTGTCATGAAGGATTTGATTATCATTATTTCTTTTAATCAGGTTCGTATTTGGAAGATCTGTTGTGTTCAAGTTACATTCCGCATTTTTCAACTGTTGTAAGCATAACAGGTTTCATTCAACGAAGTGTTTACTACCCAAATCGGTACTCGTGAATCTAAGATGTTTAACAGGCATTCCCAGTATTAAGTTGTGGATTTGCCTGCAAATATTTAGTGGCAGCATGTCTGTAAACTTAATTTAAACTTAGCTTTACACTTTGCTTTCCTATTGATATGTCTACGAAGGCTTGTTCAGCTTCAGAGGGTTGTTCCTTTCTTACTGCATCAATAAACAGCTCGTCCTCCTCTTTATCTGAGACATCAGACACTGCATGCACGGCTTTACCTTTCCCAGTTCTGCAAACTTTAGCAAGTGGTTCAATTTACCACATTTTTTACACTGTCTTCCTTTAGCTGGACAATGACTTTTTCCACCGTGTGCTTTGTTTCCACAGTAGCTGCACTTATGAATATGCTTGTATGCGTCACTCGCTTCATATTCCTTTGCTGCCTTCTCAATTGTGCAATGCGTTTTTTGTTCAGCGCTCTTTGGAGCTCTTGCTTGTTGTCTGCGTACTGCGTTCACAGTCAGTTCACATGAGCCGCTCGGAGTACATGCATCGAAGGTTCCCAGCTGTGCTTGTGCTATCTCGTGCGATCTTGCGATGTCCACGGCTTTATTTAATGTTAGCTCAAACCCGGCACTTAAAAGTTTCTCTCGCACTCTCGCTGAGCTTGTGCCAAACACTATTCTATCCCTGACCATCTCATCTTCGTTTGCATAAGCACAGTCCTTCACCAGCAATTTTAACTCCGTTAAAAAGTGATCAAATGTCTCGTTTATACCCTGCGTCTTCTCATTAAACTTGTATCTTGCGAATATTGTATTCGTCTTAGGCATGACAAACGACATCATGAAAATTATATCAAGTATTTATCTTAACATTCTAAATGTTCAGGGAGCAGGAATATCATGAAGTGAATGTATTCTGTGTGGTGATCGCTGCCCGTGCCTCCTCAGTACAAGAGGAAGTCAGTTTACGAAGCACGTACCGATTTAACATGGCTCAGGGAACACTTAACACAAAGCATTTAATGTGCTATATAACTTATTACAGGATTTGAAAAAATCTAGTAAATTAAATATTCATTTTACGATGAAGTTTAGTTTGCGATGTTCTACTTTAATGACAAATTACGAGAATAAAGTCAACATGTCATCACACTATTACACAGTACCCAGGTACATTACACTGTATTGAAAAAAAATAAAACAAGTACAACTTGGCAGTATTATCCAGTAGTACATAAACAGTATTCAAACATTTGAACATAATGGTTCACATCCAACCTTTTTAAAAGTATCTCCAGGCAATGGACATGACTCCTTTTTTTCTGCAAAAGATCTTCTGTGTCACCGTGTACAACTTTATCGTCAGCTACAGCTTCAGTTTCGGAATGTTCTCTGTTCATTTTCACCGCGCAATACCTACACTACAGCATGTACTCCGTTGCATGACTGTTTAGCAGTTAAGCAGTGATAAAGTGCCTCTGGGAAAGCTTCTGTGAGATGAGGTCGTTAATCAGCAAGGTCTTGTTAGTGATGGAGTGACCCTGTGTTAGGATATAGCGGGATGGATGATGACTAACTGACTTCTCATTTCAAAACATTTGATTTAATGTGCAATATAACTTCAATTTGCAAATTAGCTGTTACTTAAAACAGTTTTCATGAGTAACAGTGCTCATGTAAATAACCGAGTCTGTTCCAAAATGTTTAGAATATTAAACATTTATTTATACAGTACAGCACATATTCATACAGCAATGTAGCCCAAAGTGCTTTACAGGATGACAAAAGAAAGTTACAAGAAGAGAACAAATGAAATATAAGCAATAATATTAAAGAATAAATAACAACACATGGCCGGAAGCACAGGAAAAATAAACTAATTAATTAATTAATTAATTAGATTGATTGAGTGATTAATTAATTAATTAATTAATTAAACTCCAGCTAGGCTTGAGAATAATAAACACTTATTGCCACAAAGACTATCACAGTTTACTGTTAACGTTTTGTTTTTTAATCCCACATGGACAGCATAGCAGTTACTACTATCAGTAGTTACTGTACATCCTCAAAAGTGAGTGTGCTCACAATAATTAGGCAACATTCCTATCATAAGAAAAATAAACTCACTAATGCTATGATCTTGAGTCAACATATCAGTTCTGACTTTTCATCAGTGAGAGAACAAAGTGCAACATGCTAGTGGCTCAAATACATAAAACATATAAAAACACACAAGTCTCTTCATAATTTGCCAGTATTTCCCAACCTCGGTCCTGTGGCCCCCCTGTCACTGCAGGTTTTTGTTCCAACCAGCTTCTGTTTTCAATTGGACTCCTGGGCTAATTAAGTGATGTGTTATTTCCCAAGTTCTGTGTTTTCGGAACAATATAGAAATTAGAAAACTAAGTTTTGTAAAACAAATATATATATATATATATATATATATATATATATATATATATATATATATATATATATATATATATTAAAATGTACCAAGTAGTTATATGCGAATAACATATTTTTTTCTTTTTAACAATATTTTCATCTTGATTTCCATTCCACATTTCTAGGTGTTCTAATTATTTATTTAATCCATTATTTACTAATTAGTGGGTCTGATGCTAAAGTACTTGCAACCTTTGATTATTCAGTGTTGTTTGCCAGCATGTCTGCTCTGCTCATTTTTAATTGTCATTAATAAGATACAACAAAGGGGAAAAACTGCACAGAGTGAGAGAGAGAGAATATAATGAAATCAACAAAAGAAAGTTAGGCATTTAAATCTTTAGCAAAAGCAGAAATATTTCTAAATGTCTTATAAATCAGGCTGCTGTGTTTTTCTGAATGTAGAATAATACCAGCTAATGAAATGAGATCAGTGTTATCAGGTGTTGTCACTGATTAGGAATCTGGTTGGAACAAAAACCTGCAGTCACAGGAGGGCCACAGCACCAAGGCTGGGAAGCACTGTTCTACAATCAGTCCATTTACATGCTCAGGTGAATAAGTAACCCTGTTAAAACAAAAACCTGGTTTCTTAAATATCCACATTTACATGTGCAGTTAATCTTCTCTAGTTTTCCTTTGTCAAAAAATTAAAAAACTGCACAGTTAAAACATCATCATCGGCCATCATGAATCTAAAACAACGAGCATGAAGCCTGTGAAAATATTATTGTGTTAAATAAATTTAGTCCTTCATGTGCTGTGAACTTAACAACACTTATCTCCTTTTTACATCTCCAAACCGAGCCCCTGATGATTTACACTTTGAACACTTTGCCACTGCCTCAAACAATCACACTGTTTCAACATATTTATAGCAAGCTGAATGAACACTAAACTGACACTTTATTAATATGTATATGTTAACAGACTGCATGCAGCACATTCTTTTCTGTATGGCTCTGCAAATGACCTGGTACATGTGCTTCTTGCCTTTCACCCAGTGCTGCTGCGATAATAACAATGCAGATATTTTTACTTCAATAAAATTAGTATTTGGTTAGGTTACACTTTAAAAAGTAATTGATTCATGTAACACATGTTACCTTTAATGCATTACTGATCCTGAGATTGTGCATTCAGTTTATCAGCATAAATTTAGCAATTTCTGAAATACTGAGAGTGGCAAGTTCAACCAGTAGAAGGAATAGCGCGATTACCTGAGCATATGCCTAAGAAAGTTGATCTCTGCAGATGCCTCTACTTGAGGCTACTAAAAATGTGTGTGGTGGCAAACAAGTGAACAGAGCAAAATAAACATACGCTGACTACAAAATCCTTAACTGTGTTATTCACCAAGAAATCTACCCGTGTTGCCCTGGTTTCTAAGAGAACAATAACCCAGCTTCTCTCACTGGAATAAGGGTTTACATGGCATTTTAGAAACTAGTGAATAACTGGGTTATTATCATTATTATTATTATTATTAAGGCACATGTAATGCACTGCATGAGAACATTTACAATTCAACTGGCTGCAAAAATTCGATTTTTACCTTTCCATAGGGAGGACACAGCACCTTTTAGGACGTGTTTTAACACCCTGGGGGAACTGCTGACAAATAATAAAGTAACTGATATTATAATTAAAATGAAAACACCGCCCTGCCTTGTGTTCCTGGCACACTATTTTCAGTCACAGCTCTTATTTTACTGACAGTCCAATATCTGGCCACTGGCATTTGACAAAACACAGAATTCTGACTGGCACTTTGCAAATGCAGCCTCTGTGATGTATCCTTAGCCTTTACCTAATATTTAAGGTTATTAAAAGAGTGTTACACGAAAAACACTTAAAAAAACTAGTCAAAGTACTGTTCAATGTAACCCCAACAAGATAATTACTTTACTTTGGTACACAGTATTCACCTAATTAAATCGCTTTGATTAACTACAAGCATTGTAAACAGAAAAAGATAAACATGATACAAAGGACCTTAGTTATTTTAAAAATGAATAAAATCTTCTGGGCATCAAGAGAGGTTAAACTGAAATAAGGGTCAGAAAGTCAGGAAAAGTTACGAGGGGTGTTCAATAATTTATCTACCTTTTTATGAAAGAAAGTAGCAAGCATGTTGTGATAAATGGCAGAAACACCCTGTGAAGTTGAGGCACACAACTGACGATGTATCCTGCTGGTAAAGCCTCCTGGCTGCCATCCCTCATAGCAGCCATCCCTCAATATTTCCCCTCATTAGAAGCGATGCAAATATCAGGGATTGTAACATCTAGTCCTTTCATTGAATCTGAACAAGCCATGACATGTAGTGACATGTCTCAAGGTTACTCATGCACAGTTGTTGCTCAGTGTGCGACGTTCTGTGATACAATTTCTCACAAAGAAGGGAAAAAGCCAAAGGAGATTCATGAACACATGACTGCAGTTTATGGTGAGTCTGTCCCATCATCCCACAAAGTAAAAACAGTGTAAGTGGGGTAGAGAGTCCATTGAAGATAACCCTCACACTGGACGGCTGTGAACGAAAGTTGAACATTTAGTTTTTTCAGACAGACTAATCAAGGTTTCCTGAATAGCTGAAGAAATGGGCATCTTGGCAGGTATAGTTTGGAAAATAATTCATGAAAGGTTTGGCATGTCAAAGGTCAGTGCAAGATGGGTTCTAAGAATGCTGACACCAGCAGCCACGAGGCTTCAGTGCTGTCAGGAGAACTTGGAGATGCTCCATGAAGACCAAGTGAATTTTTTTCATTGTTTGGTGACTGGAAAGGTTTATGGATGTGGTAAGAGGGGATATTTAGGTGATGGGTGCAACACAGAAAGATGCAGAGGACAGGAAGATATGGAAAAAGTGTATCTGCTGTGACAACCCCTAATGGGAGCAGCTGAAAGAAGAAGAAGGTGACTGGGGATGAGACTTAGGTCTATCACAGAGATCCTGAGTCCAAAATGGAGTCAATGCAGTGGAAACACAAGTCATCCCCTACCCCAAAATAGTTCAAGACAGAAAAATCTGCAGGCAAAGTCACTGCAACTGTCTTCTGGGATATTGAAGGACTTTTGCTTCTGGAGTTCATGCTGCACAAAACAACCATAACTGGGGTGAGTTATGGTAACATAATGATCACTTTGCGACAGTTAATCAAGAAGAAAAGAGGAAGAAAACTCAGCAGGTGTGCTGCTCATTCACGACAATGCACCAGTTCACATGCACTTCAATTAATGGCTATCATTCAAGAATGTGGATTCCAGCAGATGAACCATCTACCCTACATTTCTGACCTGGCTCCATCAGATTGTTTCCTGTTCAGAGTTTTGAAGAAGTCTCTCCGTGGACAGTGGTTTTCAAGTGATGAAGACGTCAAGGCAGCAGTGGTGTCCTGGTTTGAAGGGCAAACAGAAGATTTTTTTTTCAAAGAGGTTAAAGTGATTGCAGGAAAAGTGGATGATGTGTAAGGAGCTATCAGGGAACTATATTGAAAAATAAAACAAACATTTTTTGAAAACTCTTTTCTTTTCTACTTAGGTAGATAAATTATTAAATGCCCCTCATACATGCCTTCCTGAACAAATGAGTTTTGTTTTTAGAAAGAATGAATTAGAGCTAATTTCATTAATGTAGGGATGTCATTCCAAAGTTTGAGCTATAAAGCTGGAGCCTATGTCACCCATAGAGCAAAGGTTAGTTTGGGGGCATAATGAGCTTGCGAAAGTCAATGGACCTAAGTGGCTGGACAGTGACAAAGAAGGTCACTGAGGTAGTCTGGTGCAAGGCCATTTAAATATTTATAGGTTATTAAAATAATTTTATATTCAATCCAGTAAGACACAGGGAGCCAGTGAAGGCAGAGTAGGATATGTATTATGTACTCCTTGCTGCAGGTCTATGAAAGGACACTTTCAGCCCAGTATTGAACCAAATGAAGCTGTTATAACTGATTAGAACAGGCCCCTGCCAGTAGGGAGTTATTGTAGTTAAAGTGAGATGTAATAAAAGAATGGACAAATTTCTTACCATTGAAAAATGAAAGGAATAAGTGAACACGAGATGTTACAGAGGTGAAAGTAAGAAATGTGATAGATGCCGGTGGAACAAGATGGGGGGAAATCAAAAATGACACCAAGATTCGTAGCAGAAGGAGGTGGTCTGATGACATAATCATATTGAGAAGGAGCTTGTGTTCTTAAGCCAAGCTTTAGTGCCAATTAGCATGACTTCAGTCTTGTTAGTTAAATTTTAAATGCATTATACTGCATCCAGGCAAGTTGTGAGATGACAAAGCTCTGGTGAACTTTAATATTTAACACTGAAATAGATCACCTACATGTAAATGATAACCCAGTCCAAAGCTACGAATGATGAGTCCAAGGGGAAGCATATAGATACAGAAGAGCAGGGGGCAGAGGGAAGAGCCCTTAGGAGCTCCTTGTGTGACTGTTGATGAGCTGGATTTGCTGCTTCCACAACTAATAAACTCTTGTCGATCAGTTAGATAGGACTAAACCCACTGAAGGGCAGTGCCAGAGATACTCAGAATGTTCTCCATTCTGGACAGTAGAATATCATGTTTGACAGTATCAATTGCTGCACTAAGGCCTAACAGAATTAATATGCTGGTTTGCCCAGATTGTACTGTCATGAGCAAATCATTAGTGACTTGAAGCAAAGCAGCTGTGCTGTGCTCTAAAACCAGACTGAAAGGGTTCATTCAGCTTATTACAAGTTAAGTAACTGGTGAGTTAGGAGGCCAAACACACTCAAGAACTTTAGACAGAAAAGGCAAATGAGAGATGGGCCAAAAATTGTTAAGATTGTTAACATCAAGACCAGACCTTTTTAAATGCTGGGGTTACAGAAGAAATTTTCAAAGTAGCTAGAACAGAGCCAGCATCAAGAAATGTATTTATTGTTGTAACAGTCCAGATTATGGCATGAAGGCAGGATTTCAGAAGTTTGGTGTACAGATCATGGGCCTTATGTATAATGATTTTCATAGAATTCACACTAAAATATGGCATATGGACAAAACTAGAAATGTGTGTATGCACCAAGAAATTCAGATGCATAAAACTGTCCATAAGCAAAGTTCACTGCACTTTCCCATTATAAATCCCAATCAACATGAATTTTAACATTCATGCATGTGCCTACATCATCCTCCCAAAATTTCACTTATTTGAATATGCAAATCAATATAAGTTGCCCCTTCCATTCAGTGTTTTGTTAAAAGGCAATAGCAAAAGCACATGTAAAAAAACAGAATTTCAGCAAATGTGAAATGGATGTCCTGTTCAGTGAAGTGAAAAAAAAACATACTATTTGGTGACTTAAGCAGTGGTATTAGAAACAGAAAGAAATTGATGGGTGTGGCACAGCGTGGCACTCAAACTTTCAAGTTCAGAAAGTCACGCAGTGCCTGAAATTAAAAAAAAAAAGTGTTCACATAAAAAAACTCAACATGAAAAGGTGAGTAGCAGCCCACTGTCTGAGTGTCATACAGAAGCATATTAGGGCCATAGAGAAGAAAAAGCAAGGACACAGTGAAGAAAAAAAAGTTGAGGTCAAGATTAAAGTCAAAATGTTGACTGTAATGTTGAAAATTTGACTTTGATTTTGTCATTAAAGTAAATCAATGTTTAACTTACTAAAGTTTCTCAAACCCCATCATAACTAAAGTAGCACATTAAATGCTTCATATTCTATATGTTCCCAGTCATTAATTGCTATGTGCTTCTTAAATGGTCTTTCTCTTACAGGAGCATGCAGACAGCAAATGCCACACCAAATATATTACATTCATGTATTACAATTCTCTGAATATTTTGAAATGCATTTTTTATGTATACCTGATATAATTTTCATGATGAAATGCATTAAAGCATGTGTTAAACCTGTGGAAACACAGTGCCGTAGTAGAAGCGCTGCTGACTCATATTAAAGAGAGTCACTTCCCGGGTGTACCCTGCCTAGAGTTTGTATGTTTTCCTGGTGGGTTTCCTTGCCGTGATTTGGTACCCTTCCAGAGTTATGCAGTTTTGGAGACACTACTAGCGTATGTGTGTGCTCATCCTACAATGAGCTGGTGCCCTGTCAAGGGATTGTTCCTGCTTGTTAGGATGGGCACAACCCTGGATGGAATAATTAAATATGTACAATGAAGACTTTTTAATGCTCATTAAAATTTCTGAACACTTAGTTTTTCTACGTTTAAAGTTAGTTTTACTATCACAAAGACATTTATTGTGTTTTGTCAGTCCAGGTAAGCACTGAGCGTGAGGAAGGAACAATCCCAGGATGCTACACTAGTAGTGTCAATTTAGTATCACCAGATCCCGTAACCTATATGCCTTTGGAAGGAAACCCAAAGCACGCAGAGGAAACCCACCAGAGAAACATACAAATTCCAGGCAGGGAACTCCCAGAATGTGTCACCCTTACTGCAAAGCAGCAATAATTCCGCCATGCCACCGTGCCCCCACATGTTTAATTATTAACAGTATACATTTAATGAAGTTAACAATTTATTTGTAAAATGTAATATACACTACACACTTTAATTCATTTTGTACATACATCCTAGGATTCTAACTGCACACAGCTCCAAGATGATAACTCTTGGAAATCTAAATCGACTTAGAAGCCAGCCATCATCATGGGACAAGAATTCAGTATGATCTATAAATGCAAGCTCTCTTCTAATTCTTCTAACAACACTAAAGCAGCCAACGTAGTTGTTATAATTTGGCCATTCCATGCAGCATTATATTTTTACAGATTGATTACAATCAAGTTCCTTAAATTTGTAAACAATATGCAACTAATTTTAGTGTACTTGATAAAGGCGAATATGAATGCGAATATGAAAAAGAAAGGGAAACTGCACCGAAACAGTAGCACTGCTTTGATGCTGGGTGCCACCCATTTGCAAAACCAAGCAGAAATGTGTATATGAATAGTCTGAGGCAGCTGTGAAAATGTGCATAGTTTTACACCAAGTTTAGTTTTTAAAGTAAATCTCGACATGAGTGTGGAAATGGGCATACACAACATTTATACGTGAGGTCCCAGGACATTAATAAATGTAGATAAAACTGGTGAAAATTTAGATGAGTAGCTGGATGGATAGGGAGACAGGCTGAAATATAAAAGGAGGATGGAATTTTATTAGTTGAATTATTTTTTTTTTATATTTTATCACTGAACAAGTGGATATTTTTTTACAATCTTCAGTGGAAGAAGTGATGTAGCCAGAAGTAGGCTGACATTAACCAAAGAGACTAAAACCCTCAGGTTATCATGGCCACTGTCTATTATTGTGCCGGAGTGTGTATTCATGTGTGCAGTTAGTAAAACTTTTACCGCAGCCGCAGGCAACCATTTGAATCTGCATTTGTAAAAAACTCTATTGCACCGTAATTATGCAGACAGACAGGAAATACCATGCACTGTGAAAAACAGTTATATTTGTTACATTTCTAATAGTAGGGAGTGCTTGAAAAGCATACCGAGCAAACTAAAAAAAACTACACTTTAATTCAAACTGAATATGAATGGCTTGTGCAAACATTATAGGTACTTTCTTTGTCATACGAAACACAAACGGCACACTAGAGTTTATTAATGATTTTTGTGGAATTAATAATTTAATTTCCAAATTGGATAGTGAACAGTACCCTACCTCACTTTAAAGGATAGGTTTGGTATTTTTCAAATCAAAGATATTTCTTCATAATCATGGTATACATTAACTGGCCACAAAAAATTGCATTCTAACTTGAAGCATTTTTACAAACTTGAAAAAAATACATTAAAAATAGATTTTAAGTGACGAGATTTTATTCAAAATTTAACTAAAATGTAATTTTTTTTTCTTGTACTAAGATTTTGTTGGCCATATGTTGAATTAATTTAAATCAATTAAAATGCACAGGTTCATTAAAGTGAAATTTCTAACCAGCTTAACTTTGGAAAGAACTCTCCAAAGTCTTAGCTAGAAGGATTGAGTAAGTGTTTCCTTTGGTAATATCATAAGACCAAACTGGATTTATTAAAGGCAGACACTAAGTTTCCAATCTTCAACACCTGTTTAATCTAATCTATTCACCCACAAAGTCTAACAACCCAGAGACATTATCATTGTTGGATACAGAAAAAGCATGTGATATGGTTAAATGGAATTACTTTTCACTACATTGGAGAAATATGGGGTTGGCCCGAACATCTGTGCATGGATCAAACTACTGTATACCAGTCCAGAAGCTTTAGTTTGTATTAACAACATTAATTCAGACTACTTCAAACTAGAACGTGGGACTGGACAAGGATGCCCCATGTCACCATTGCTTTTTGCAATCGCTATTGAGCCACTGGCAGTTCACTGTTGAAATGCTTATGAGATAAAGGGGATTATCAGAGAAGGACTTGAACAGAAAATTTCCCTGTATATAGATGATATGGTACTGTATACATACTGTATCAGACCCACAAAATGCTGTGCCTGCAGTCCTAACAGCACTAACAGAATTTTAAAAGATTTTTGGTCTCAGAATTAATTTGAATAAAAGGGCACTCTTTCCAGTGAACTCCCAAGCACACAATATTAGATTGGACACCTTCCCTTTTATCATCACTGATCAGTTTAAATACCTAGGGGTAAACTGAGAGGGTAAACTGGGCAGCTGAGAGTCACGTGTGCTTTGTGCTGACGTGTGCTTTGCAAACGCTAGAGTCTGTTGAGAGTGTTGGTTTGTTCTGTGGTGTGAGATTTACATTAAAAAAATACATTTTGCTCTTAAAAACTTGGGTTTTGGTTGCCTCTAAGGAACCGTGTGGAAATTTTAAAGCTTTTTCCCTTTAGAAGGGTTTTTTTTTTGCTTTTTTCGCCCGCACAAGAGCAAAAGTAGCTGGGTGTTTGGAAGTGCGCTTGGAAAAGTTATTTGTACTTGTTCTTTTTCTTGTTATCTGTATTTGAATTAGCATCGAGGCGGCAGGGTAGAAAGCAGCAGTAACTGATATCGGCATTTGTAAATAAATAACCGCGTCGTCGTAACAGCGATTCCTTAGTTTAAAGGAAAAGAAAAAAAGGCCGCGGCTGACTTCAAAGCAGTAAAAGGTGGAAACTCAGTAGTGCGCCGGTAAGCGGCCTGCGTTAAGACACCGTTCAGGCACAAGGAGCAGTAGGAGCAAATAAGGTAGTAAAGTTTTATTTATTTGTTTATTTTAGATTAAACAGTCCTTAGCCGTCCAGAGGCAGAACAGTTAAGTGGGCGACAGCGTATTGGTTCATTAATACGGGGGAATACAAACAGTGCGAGTGAAGAGCTTATAAGTAAGAAGAGCGCAAAGCTAGAAGAGACAGAGAAAAGTAAAGTTAACCTCATAGAAAGGCAGGCAGCTGAGAGGGAGAACAGTACAGGAGCTTAAGGGGGAAAAGGTGTAAAATATCTGTAGCAGATCTTAGTGTTACCATTTAAGTTAAGGAGCAGCTGAAAGAAGAAGAAATTTAATTTTAAGAAAAAAAAAATATATAGTTAAGGCAGCTTAGTAATCCCAAATCAAATTTTAATAATGAGGCCAGTGCAATGCAAGTCCTGTTGGATGTTGGACTTTTAGATGATGGTTTGGAAGAGCCAGTTGTCTATGAGGGCTACATCTGCAAGAGATGCCAGCTGATCCAGCACCTCGAGCTCAGGGTCGCTGAACTGGAGGAGGAGTTGGCTGACCTGCGTTGTAATAGAGAATTGGCGGACTTGGCCCAGGTGTCCTTTAGAGATAGTGTGCACCCCTAAGGTGGCGGGAGGAGATTCCAGACCAGACAGGTAGGAATAGGTGGGTCACGGTCAAGGCGTAAGGTAAAGGGTGCACACTGTCCAGGGGCATCAACCCCAGAATTAGAAGTGTCTAACCGTTATCATGTCCTGGCGGAGCTGGACGGTGACTCTGATAATTCTGAGGTGGTAGGCAGGGTTGAGGAGCCCCAACGGGCCACCTCAAAACCAGTTCCCAAAAGAGAGAGGTAGTGATAGTTGGGGACTCAATCATTAGGGGATTGAAGCGCAGGTGTGCTCCAGAGAGAGAGAGTCTCGACGGTGTGTTGCCTTCCGGGAGCACAGGTGGGAGACCTCCCTGGAAGGGTGGATAGGCTCTTGGCCAGAGCGGGGGTGGATCCAGTTGTCATTGTCCACGTTGGAACAAATGACATACATAAGGGTAGTCTGTCAGTTCTGCGATCCAAATTCAAAGAGTTAGGTACCAAGCTGAGGAGCAGAACTGACAAGGTAGTCTTCTCCGAAGTTCTGCCTGTGCCACGCGCCAGTCCAGGTAAGATTGAGGAGATTAGAAGGCTTAACGCGTGGCTCAAATCTTGGTGCAGGGTAGAAGGGTATAGGTTTATGGGGCATTGGGACTCCTTTTGGAACAGATGGGACCTGTTCCGTGGACGGGTTACATCTGAACCGGAGGGGCACCAATGTATTGGGGAGGCGTATGTGTAGGCTAGTCGAGGATTGTTTAAACTAGGGAATGGGGGGGCAGGGAGTTTAGGACAGGCCAGATTTAGATCTATACATGGAAGAACAAACAATGGTGTAGAAATAAAAATGCATAGTAATGTAAATTTTAAGCAAACACGTAAAGATAGAAGGATTAACACATTAAAAATAGCTTGCCTTAATGCTAGAAGTATCAAAAATAAGGTAAGTGAGTTGGAGTTGTATGTAGCAGAGCACAATTATGATATTATAGCAATAACGGAAACCTGGCTAAATAACAAAGATGGGGATGAGTGTAACATAGAGGGATACACATTTTTAGGAAGGATAGACAGAACAGAAAAGGAGGTGGGGTTGCTGTTTATGCCAAACAGGAATTAAATGTAAGTCATCTTCAGTTGGATGATGAGCCCCATCTTAGTGAGGACATGTGGCTTCGCCTGGAAAATATTAGGGAAAAAGGTCTCATTTTAGGAGTGTGTTATAGACCACCCAATTCAGACAGTAATTTCAACACACATCTTTTAGTAATATCAAAAGGCAAGTTTACAGGGGATATTATAGTCATGGGGACTTTAATTATCCAAATATTAACTGGGATAACCTTACAGATGGAGGAGCACAAGAGCAGGAGTTTTAGAAGTAATCGCGACTGTTTTTAACACAGCATGTTAAAGCACCAACAAGGGGTGAAGCCTATCTGGATTTAGTATTCTGTAATAATCAGGATAGAATTGAGGGTGTAGAGGTGATTGAACCACTAGGGTCAAGTGACCATAATGTAATACAATTCTCAGTATTTTGTAAGAGTACAGATGCAAAGACTAAAATTGTTAAGTTGAACTTTAGTAGGGCTAATTTTGAGCAGATGCGACAAAGTCTAAGTAGGATAGACTGGGATAAGCTTTTAAATGTGGAGACAGTCGAGGAGCAGTGGAACAGGTTTAAAATGTTTTACATGTAATGCAGGACAGATACATACCTAAATTTGGAAGTAATAGGAAACTAAAAAATCTCCACGATGGATTAATAAAGATTTAAAAAGAAGTTGCAAAGGAAAAACTGCTGTATAAGGCATATAAGACTAATGACTGCAAAGAGAACCGTGAGCGTATGAGAACATGAGGGCAACCATTAAGAAGGATATCAGAGAGGCTAAAAGACAGTTGGAGAGGAATATAGCAGATAAGGCGAAAGAAGACCCCAAGAGATTCTTTCAGTATTTTAGTAGTAAAAGAACAGTTAAGGAGGAGGTCAAGTTCATCAGGAATAGTAAAGGGAATTAAAAGATACAGACAATGAAATAGCAGATGCCCTAAACTTACATTTTTCTGAGGTGTTTACAAGTGAGCAAGTGGATAACCTGCCAGAGGTAAACACAACTACTAAGGAGGTACTGAGGGATTTGGAAATTGTAGAGGGAGAAGTGCTGCTCAGATTAAATAAGATGAAATCAAACAAATCACCAGGCCCAGATAATATTTATCCTCGTGTTCTTAAGGAGGCTAGTGAGTACATATATAAACCCTTGACACATATTTTTAGGAAGTCACTGTGCACTGGAGAGATTCCAAAGGACTGGAAAATGGCAAATATCATCCCATTATATAAAAAGGGTGACAGGGCAGATCCAAGCAACTATAGGCCAGTAAGCTTAACAAGCATCACAGGAAAATTAATGGAAGGAATTATTAAGGATAAGATTGAGCAACACATGACAAGGACAGGAGTTATTCTGAACAGTCAGCATGGGTTCAGAAGGGGGAGGTCGTGTTTTACTAACATGTTGGAATTCTATGAGGAGGCAACAAAAGGATACGATCAAAGTGGAGCTTATGATATTATTTATCTGGACTTTCAGAAAGCATTTGATAAGGTGCCACATGAGAGGTTGGGCATCAAGTTAAAAGAAGTGGGAATTCAGGGTGATGTTTTTAGATGGGTGCAGAATTGGCTCAGACACAGGAAGCAGAGGGTGATGGTGCGAGGAACCTCATCAGAACTGGCGATGTTAAGAGTGGTGTTCCACAGGGGTCAGTGCTAGGGCCGCTGCTATTTTTAATATATATAAATGATTTAGATAGGAATATAAGTAACAAGCTGGTTAAGTTTGCAGATGATACCAAGATAGGTGGATTAGCAGATAATTTGGAATCCGTTATATCATTACAGAAGGACTTGGATAGCATACAGGCTTGGGCAGATTTGTGGCAGATGAAATTTAATGTCAGTAAATGTAAAGTATTACACATAGGAAGTAAAAATATTAGGTTTGAATACACAATGGGCGGTCGAAAAATCGAGAGTACACCTTATGAGAAGGATTTAGGAGTCATAGTGGACTCCAAGCTATCAACTTCCAAACAGTGTTCAGAAGCCATTAAGAAGGCTAACAGAATGTTAGGTTATATAGCACGATCTGTGGAGTACAAGTCCAAGGAGGTTATGCTCAACCTTTATAATGCACTGGTGAGGCCTCATCTTGAGTACTGTGTGCAGTTTTGGTCTCCAGGCTACAAAAGGACATAGCAGCACTAGAAAAGGTCCAGAGAAGAGCGACTAGGCTGATTCCAGGTCTACAGGGGTTGAATTATGAGGAAAGATTAAAAGAGCTGGGCCTTTACAGTTTAAGCAAAAGAAGATTAAGAGGTGACATGATTGAAGTGTTTAAAATTATGAAGGGAATTAGTACAGTGGATCGAGACTTGTATTTTAAAATGAGCTCATCAAGAACACGGGGACACAGTTGGAAACTTGTTAAGGGTAAATTTCGCACAAACATTAGGAAGTTTTTCTTTACACAAAGAACGATAGACACTTGGAATAAGTTACCAAGTAGTGTGGTAGACAGTAAGACGTTAGGGACTTTCAAAACTCGACTTGATGTTTTCTTGGAGGAAGCAAGTGGATAGGACTGGCGAGCTTTGTTGGGCTGAATGGCCTGTTCTCGTCTAGATTGTTCTAATTGTTCTAATTGTTCTAAACATCACAAGTAAACATAAACCTCTTTATCAACAAAATTTTGCTGTCTGCATGGATAAAATTAAGTAAGACTTGCATAGATGGTCTATCCTTTATCTCACTTTAGCTGGAAGAATTAATACTGTCAATATGTATTTCATTCCTAAGCTTCTTTATCTATTTCAAAACATTACAATATACAGTATACCCCCAAAATTTCCGGGGGTTAGGTTCCTAGAGCACCCGTGAATTGTGAAAAACCGCGAATTTTGGATGTGGTTAAAAAAAATGCCTATTTTCATAGTTTAGACCCTAAATATGCCCCCAAAACACTTTAATTTCAAACTCAGCTTAATACATTAACTAAAAATAAAGAATACAAAGGAAAACCTTTATACTGTACTGCTATGTCTCCCGCAGTGCTAGAATGAAAAATACAGATGTTACTGCTATATGTACTGTAATTCATGCAAGCGTGTTTTCATTGCCAGAAGCCTTAGACGGTGCAGCTCGTTTTGGCGGCTTCTTGGGGCTTTAACCCTTAAACTGCCACATACTTGGGGGTTTATGCATCCCTGGGCGCCAAATACTTTTTTGCTGCACTTTAAGTAAATCATAATTAACAAAGAAAAAGTGAAATTTTAATGAAACACATTTTTTTTCATGCAAAGAGCATCATAATTACTGCAACAATGATCATTTTACACACTGCTTACGAACTGTAAAAACTATTTAAAAAACTACTGGAATAATATGTACAAAGTTCAACTGATGCCATGGATGAAACTGCACTTGAACTGGCTGCACGCAAGCACACAGAGGTAAGCGCTGATGCTTGCAGGCTAGTCTAGTGCAGAGGCTCAATCCCAGGGACAGTGAGGCTGCAATACTGCAGAGTATCAGGCTTGGGTCACAGAATTGCACAGAAACACAGGAGATTGTAGAGACAGGAGCTTTATTCAAACACTTCAAACAAACATGTCTCTTTCAGAAGTAAAAGGAGCTCAGTATGCAGTTAGTTATCGATTAAAGAATAGAAAAACATCATAGGAGAGCACAACCCCCAACAGTAGCAGAGAATGTCTGGGGGAGGAGAGAGAAACAAAGCAATCAGCCTAAAAGGAAAGGTGCTGTCCAGGCTTTTAAGTAAGCGCAGCATCGCGCGAGAAGCATATCATGCGACAGAGAAGCCGCAAGTAAGCCCAGCAAGTAAGGAAGCAATGTGAAGGTAATCTATCACCGTTTTTTAAGAGGGGGTTTTTGAGGAG
The DNA here is from genome assembly GCF_016835505.1 of Polypterus senegalus. Lineage (NCBI taxonomy): Eukaryota > Metazoa > Chordata > Cladistia > Polypteriformes > Polypteridae > Polypterus > Polypterus senegalus. The sequence goes on from NC_053155.1 coordinate 165,024,916, forward strand.
TGTCTGTGTCTTCTAGGGGTGCATTCAGCCCCTCTGCTCACAAGGGGCTGGCAGTGGTAATGAGCTGGCTGCTCAACGAATGTACGGCACTGAATGATCAGCTCCTGCGTACTTGCAAATGGCATTGGGAAATGACTACTGTATAGCCGGTTGTGGCGGTTTAAGGGTTAAGAGGAACAAAACGGAAAACACAAGAACACTCAGCTGGAGATGCATCACAGTCAATCAGCAGCAAGGAGAAATGAATAACACGATAGCGGTCTGGTGCCGCTAAGATTCACACCGTCGAGAAGACGGTGATTTATTTATTTTCATGGTGAAGATTCCAGGAATGCACCCAGCCTTGACCCAACCCATGCACACTCACAAACAGAGACGAAAACAAAGCAAACCGGTAATCAAACAGCAAATAAAGAATGTAAACAGAAGAATGAAAACAAATTAAATAAGAAAACAACGATACCACCCCTGTTTCCGTTACACATTAAATACAACAAAGCACAAACAAAACACACACAGTAAATCGTGAAAAAGTTAATGAAAAACTGCAATGGATGAAATGTAATGATGAAAATAAATAGCCCAGAGATCTGCACATTGAATGGGAATGTAAAGATAGTCCCAGCAGTAGTTCCTGATATGGTGAAGATGGATGGACGGGTTCAGGAGCGCTCCTTTTTTTGCAGGATGGCCATGAATCCACTTAAAGTCCTCATGTACACAGGCAGACGGCAGACAATCCAGATGCATGAAACAATCCAGGACAAAATGAATAAGTACAGGTAACCCAACAGAAGGCAGGCAGATAGACAGGAATTTGTAACACAAATTACAAACACTTTTTCTTTTGCTTTTGGTCACCAGCCCCCTTTTTAAAAGCCGCGCTAACATCCTTTGACCTCAACAGCCCCAGCACCCTCAGCAGAAGACCAATCAGACTCATTGCAGGGGCTGCTGGGAGTTGCAGTTTCAAATTCTATTGGCTACTTTCACCCTCCCAAGCCATGGTTTTCTCTGCAGTTGCTTCCTGTTCTCTCTGAAATACAGTATTGCCAAAAAAAAGCCATAAAAATTGCAGAGGATATTTGTGGTTTCCTCTAACAGTTATTAGTTAGGTTCTAAGGAAAAATCTGCGAATGACTGAGGCCGCAAACTCTGAACCGTGACTTCGCGGGGGTCTACTGTACATCAATAAATCATTTTTTAAGAAATTAGATTTAACCATAACCTCCACATATCCAAAGGGTGATCCTACAATGACCTAAGGCAGAAGGTGGCATAGCTCTACCTAATTTTCAATTTTATTACTGGGCAGCAAATATACAAGCTATAAAACCTGGACATGGACAAAAATAGATGAACATAAAAAGGCTTGGTCTGTAGTACTTCTTTATATTCCTTGCTTTGTACCCCAATAAGTACAAGCCATCACCAATATACTAACAACCCAATTGTGCTTCACTCACTCAGAATATGCAACCAATGTAGGAAGTATTTTAAGTTTGAGAAGCTTTTTATCTTTGGTACCTCTGCACGAGTACCACCTTTTTCCACCCTCTTAAACGTATGCAGTTTTTAATGTCTGGAAAACATTTGGGATTAAATCACTTAGAGATCAGTATATAGACAACGTCTTTGCATCCTATGAACAACTGCACTCCAAATTTAACTTTCCAGCAACACGTTTCTTTCACTACCTTCAAATTAAAAACTTTGTTAAACAAAACCTGCTCATTTTCCTCACCTCCCACCAAACTCTATTCCTGGAAAAAATATTGATCAGTCTTAAGGACTCAGACATGTTATCTCAATAACATATAAAAACATTTTACAGTTTCACCCTTTCAAAGATCCCAGAGTACAGTGGGAAAAGGATCTCTCACTCAACATCTCAAAAAAGGAGTGGAAGGTAGCAATGCACAGAATTCACTTGAGATCCATATGTGCAAAGCATACAATTATTAAACTCAAAATTATATATCAAGCACATCTGCCTCGTTTAAAATTGTCCAAAATGTTTCTAGAGCAAGATCCAACCTGCGAAATTTACAATCAAGTTCCAGCCTCACTGGGTCATATGTTTTGAGCGTGCACCAAATTACCATCATTTTGGACCAAAATTTTTAAATGCCTATCAGACAGCCTTGGTGTCACAATCCCTCCTAATCCTTCCTTTGGCGTACTTCAAGATGGGCTTAAAGTGGAGAAGGACAAACAAACTGTCATTGCCTCTACTTCACTATTGGCATGTAGACTTATCTTGCTCAACTGGAAGAATACTAACTCACCTGCTTTAAGTCAGTGGGTAACTAATGTTATGTACTATTTGAAATTGGGACAAATCTAATTCTCACTTAGAGGATCTGTACAAAACTTTTTCAAAACCTGGGAGGACCAAACTGTGGTGGGCTGGCGCCCTGCCTGGGGTTTGTTTCCTGCCTTGCACCCTGTGTTGGCTGGGATTGGCTCCAGCAGACCCCTGTGACCCTGTAGGTTGGCTAATGAATGGATGGATGGAAGGATCAAATCAATAACAGTTAAGCATAAGCATTTAAATTGTGGAAGTGGATTTCCTCTCCCTCCTTTTTATTCTATTTTTTTTTTCATTTATTAATTTACTCATTTACTTATTTTTACTAGTTTAAACTTTTACTCTGCTGGCCTAACTCTCTTTCTCCTGGGTGGGGGTTGATTTGTTTCAAACCTAGTTTTGTTAAGCTTGACTTACATGTATGGAATGTAATTTGATTTTAATAAAATCAATAAAACGCTAAGAAAAAACAAAATAATGGAAAGAAAATGACACAACATATAAAAGCTGATTAAACTATGCAGGATAATGATTATAACTGGAGAAGTATTCAAATTGTAAGAGTTGCTTTTTTTTGAATCACTTAATGAATCTGTAAAAAACTGACTGCAAAATTTGACTAGACAAACAGAGACAGCAAGTTAAATAAAATTTTGCGATAATAATGATAATAAAACACCTTGTCTGCTCCTTCAGCTTACAATGAGATTAAGGATACACAAGTCAATGAAATGGTTGAATGAAACAGCCTTAAAACTTACTGAATACGTCAGTTTTTCATGCAAAAATGTTTATAATGTTTATACAGTATTAATTTGCATTTTAAAATATATACATATGTGGGAAGCAGCCCAGACACAGACAGACGGACATCATTATAAAGTCCAACACACATTTATTTACAAGTATTTAAAGTGCACAAACCCAGTTCCGCAGCACCAATTACCACAACAGTCCAGGCCAACACAACAGTATGCATTTCCTTCAGACCGCCTCCTTCTCTCTCCTTTCAGGCCTCAATGAAGGGAGGCGGCCCCTTTTATGTCCCCCCAGAGGTTCTCCAGGTGTGCTCCGGCAATCTTCCACCGACACACCCCAGTGTGGCGGAAGTGCCGGCTGTATCGCCGGAAGCACTCCGAGTGTCCCTGCTCCTCTTCCCCCGAGCACTTCCTGGTGTGGCGGAAGTGCTGAGGTCCAGGGCTCTCCAGGCATTGGGGTGCCCCCTGGTGGTGACCACGGGCCCCTGCAGGGTTGAGCTTCAAAGCTCTGCACCCGTGACCCCCAAAGGAACCAGGGCAGTCGCCCCCACATTATCTGGGGAAGGAGTAAGCCCTCCTCTGGTTTTCCTAGGCGATCCAGCCAGGTCGCCATCCCAGCCATCTCCGACAACATATTACAATACATGTTGTTTTAAGAAGGCAAAAAAGCCAAAAGTAAGCCACTGTTGTATGTTTCACTTCACAAACTACCCTGTTAGTCTTCCACCAAATGGATTCGCTTTGGAAATACCAAGCGCCCATCACTGAAATTATGAAATTAAATTGATGCCCAGATGTGAATTGATGGCTCCATTCTGTAGGTTGCTACACAATAATAACTGAAAAGGGCACTCTTAACAATCACTTTTACTATTTCACCATACAAAAGCACATTTCTTTATGTCACAAAAATTGCATACTGCCACTAGGTTAATAATGCAAACATGTGCTTCAGTAAGAGAGAATACTGAGAAGGCACGTAGTATGTAATCTGGTGACAAGAACTGAACTAACAGGCAACCATTTATCAATCTTCCTAATCCACTTATCCAGAGCCAGATCACAGGGCAGTTGGAGCTTATCCCTGCTAGCATCAGACACAAGGCAGGTACAAACCCTGGACAGGGCTCCAGTACATTGCAGGGTTGACACACATACATTCACAGCCATTTTAGTGACACCAATCCAGCTAACCTGTATACATATATTTCGACTTTGGGAGGAAACTGGAGCATATGGGGAGAACATGTAAACTCCATGTACACATAAACCTCAATCTCCTTCACTGCAAGAAAGCAGTGCTACCACACTGTGCCACCCAAAATTATTATTGATGCCCTCAATATATTCCGTCCAATACTCTATTCAATAAGAATAGCACACAGCCAAGATGGTATGACCACTTGATTCACTGAAACAAGCAGTCAAGACAAAGACAGCTTTGTGCCTCAGCCCACAGGGAAAATGGCCACGCGAGCATATAGCTTGTTGCTGGGAACTTTTATTTGTCATAACTACACTCGAGACACAGGCTGTAAATAGACAAGCAAAAAAGGAAAAAATCTGTGATAAAACAATTATTTCTAGTTTCCTTTCTTTATCACAAGGATGTCTCAAATGCAGAAGGCATTGTTCCTTAAGCTAAACGTTTTGCTTCTTTAAATCTACATATTCTGTAAGTTATAAGGCTTATTCATTCACCTATATACTTGTGTACTCTTAAGCCCGATTATGCTCCAAGAAGTGACAAAGTATTTTTAAAATTTATATGAAATGCCTCATTTTAGAATGCAGTTTTATTTAGCCAATTAATATTCATCTGATTGTGAAGAAATAATTTTGACTTGAAAACTACTAAACTTATAAATAAAATATAGTGATCTAAATATAACAGAAACTTATCTTAAGTGTTAAAAATAATAATAATGTACATCATATTGAAAACATGCACAAATATCAACTGAAAATGCACTATATATAATAATTATGGTAAGGGTAATGCATGTAATGAAAAGTTTTAAAGCAAATCAATCCTGAATATCTTACACAAAAGGCACTATCACAATAAATAACACTGCACTAAAACATAAATGGATTTTAAACAAGTTTATCACTGACTGAACCCGAGTTACTGAATATTAATGAATAATTACAATGCACAGCCACACCAGTAAAACAACTGACAGGTGAATTGAATACATTGATTATATCTCGTTACAATGACACCTCTCAAGGGGTGGGATATATTAAGCATCAAGTGAGCAGTCAGTTCTTGAAGGTGATTTGTTGGAAGCATTAGAAATGAGAAAGAGTATGGATCCAAGTGACTTTAACATGAGCCAAACAGTGATGGCCAGAAGACTGGGTCACACCCCCAGTATGCAGCGGTCAGTACCTACCAAAAGTGATCCAAGGAAGGACAACCAGTGAACTGCTGACAGGGTCAAGGGTGCCCAGGTTTCACTAATGTGAGTGGGGAACAAAGACTAACGCTTCTGGCCTGACTCTACAGAACTGCTACTGTAGCACAAACTGCTAAAAAACTTAATGCTGACCTTGAAGGAAAGGTGACAGAACATACAGTGCATCACAGCTTGCTTAGTATAGGGCTGAGTAGCAGCAGACAGGTTAGATTGCCCATGCTGGCCCACATCTGCCATCGAAAATGTCTACAACTGTCATGTTAGCATCAGTCATGGACCATGGAGTAATGGAATAAGGTGGCCTGTTCTGACAAATCATGTTTTCTTTTAGATCATGTGTAGGGCCAGGTGTGTGTCATTCACCTGGGGAAAAGATGGCAGCAGGATACACTATGATAGGAAGAAGGAAACACGATGGAGGTTGCGCAATGCTCTGGGCAAAACTCTGCTGAAAAACCTTGGGTCCTGGAATTCATACATTACTTTGATATTTGCCAACTACCTAAGGATTGTTGCAGACTACATGTATCCCTTCTTGGCAACAATATTCCCTGATGGCAGTGGCCTCACTCAGCAGGAGGATTTTTGCCACACTGCAAAAATATGGAGGAGTGTTTTGAGGAGCGTGACAAGAGTTCATGGTGTTGACTTGGCCTCCAAATGCCAGACATCTCAGTCTGATCAAGCATATGTGGGAAGTGTTGGAAAAATCAAGTTCGATCCATGGAGGCTCCAATTTAAAGGACTTAAAAGATCTGCTGCTGATGTCTTGGTGTCACATGCCACGGGACACCTTCAGAGGTCTTATGGAGACCAGGCCTTGACTGGCTTATCAATGTTTTGGGAGCACAAGTATACCTGCATAATATTAGGCGGGTGGCTTTAATGTTGCAACTGATAAGTGTATATGCCTTATTAAAAATGTACTGATAACTTTAGACAACAATTGAAATATGGAATTTCCTTTTACTGTATGTTACAGAAAAAGGAACAGAGGACAAGACAAGAAAGATGTCAGACATGACTAGTGAGTCTATGAATATTGATAAAACAGCAATTTAATTAGTTCATAAATACAGTATGAGCTGAAAACATATTAAAGTATCTTGACACATTTGTTTCAATGTAACACATTTTGTTACAACATCAATAAGCACAAGCCTCCCCTTTTCTAGCTATGTCTTAGGATCCAGATGCAAATATCTTCTAAAAACACTTGCACTTCAAATTTATGGTTGCATAGTCAATTTCTACAGTACACTTAAATTTCTTCAAAGGTGATGTACAGCAGTAGATTGTTAAAGTTCATATTGTAAAAATGTTTATGATTATCACCAGGTTCAAACCATCTTTCATAAAACTTTAAATAATAAAATTTCATACAACGTTTATGTTTCAAATATAACAGAAATAACAGAAGTAATCCTTAGTGCAGCAAAAATAACTTCTTTTTATCATAAAAGAGCCTAAACAATGTCCACAAAATCCAGTAAATATGTGCAAGTTAAGCAACAAGGAGGCACTTGACTCATGCAAATTGGCTGACAAAGGATGAGAATGCACTTTTTCATGTGTGCCCTTTTCTGTTATTATCTGTCAAACATACCATCTGATCTTTTACGTCACGGACGCGTAAAAGCCGTTGAACAAAACTATTAAAATTATATTTCTTAATTTTGACAATACATAAGATTCATGACAAGAAGAAAAAAATCAATGAGTGTTACATAGTGTAAAGTTTCAAAACTCCAACACAGTCTTAAAGTAAACTTCCGAACTTTGCATGGAAATTTAAAATCATCCGACGACACAAGAAATAATCATAATAGTACTTTTACGCAAATAAGTCTTAAAATTGTTCGCCTGATGCAATCAAGATTCGATCATGTTAACCTTTTAACTGCTAGAAAATAAACGGCAGTGGTGTAGCAGGCAAGTTTCATTTCATTGCCTGTTCTCAAAGTAATACATGCTAATACAGTCGCAGCAACTGCTTCGCGTAAATAAAACGAATTCTGCTACCACTGAAAAGCTGTAAACGATTCTGTTTTCTTAACTGCTTTCATTACTGTGCCAGATTTGCTGGAAAAGACCCTTTCTATACCGTATAGATTGAACACTTCTTTCCTGTGAACCAAACACAATGATTACCCATACGGTAACTCCAGTAGCAGGGAGATGTCGCCATGGTATGGATAGCCTACTTTTGTCGCACGAGGAACAATGCCTTTTGTAAACGTCATTAACTTACATGTCAAGTTGTCATCGCTTTAATTGTACATTACTTCCCAACTTCAGAACAATCTTCCATCAGAAAGATACTTTATATTTCGTCCGCAGGCTAAAAACCTTTATTTTTTTTAGAATCTGTCATGTGATACATTGCACAAATATTCTTTGTCCCGCCTCCTTAACCACTAAGGCAGTTTTATTGGCTACAAACATCCTGACGACATTCTGTTTTTCCAAGTCTCCTCTTCCGCTTATTTAGCACAACTAGACGCCTAAAGAAAAGTTGAAAACATTTGAACGTGCTATTGGAAAAGTCTTTCATAAATGAAAACAACAACATCTGTACTGTGGTAAATCGGCTTGTCAGAATTATGCTGATTCTGTATTGACCAAGTGTAAGCGTGGACTGGAGCCCGGTATCGTCGGGCTTACCTTCAGCTCTAGTAAAGGACTAAGTGAAAGAGGAAAATCAGTGGCTGGATGAATCATCTTTAACCATTTCTAAAGAATAGCTATGATTTAAAAATCGTCTAAATGCAAACACCTTAACGTATTTTTAAAACTTGCCGAAAATTATTGTTTATACTGATACTCCTGTTCAAATTCATTTTGTTGTATTGCTGTATTTAAAATTATAACTGTTTTTAGAACATTCCTGTATTTTGTTAAATTATGCTTTTGTTCTTTAAAATAATGCCTAAAGATAATTCAATTTCAATAACACGTAATGTTCAGTTATAAGAAACGGAATCAGTAACCACATCATTCTAAATTATATATATATCTGCTGTATATAGATATACTGTATGTATGTGTGTGTGTATATATATATATATATATATATATATATATATATATATATATATACTGTATATACAGTACTTGTAGGGCAGCATGGTGGCGCAGTAGTGATACTGCCTTGTAGTAAGGAGACCTGGGTTTGCTTCCCAGGTCCTCCCAGCGTGGAGTTTGCATGTTCAAACCATGTCTGTGTGGGTTTCCTCCAGGTGCTCCAGTTTCCTTTCACAGTCCAAAGACATGTAAGTTAGGTGGATTGGTGATCCTAAATTGTCCCTAGTGTGTGGGCTGGCACCCTGCCCTGTGTTTGTTTCCTGCCCTGCACCCTGTGTTGGCTGGGATTGGCTCCCGTGACCCCGTAGTTAGGATATAGCGGGTTGGATAATGGATGGATGGATATACTTGTGCTTTCTAAGGAGAACTTTGGAGATGAATTGGTACTTAGCAAGAATTTCTTTTTTGACAGCTTTATTTTCAGCTGCAAACCATTTGTTGAGGTCATAGTAGGTCTTCTGTGCTTATCCAGAAAGAAATGTTGCAAGGATGTGAGCCCACTCAGCCTTGGGCTAGTGCTGTCTGTTTGCCATCAATTCAAGCACCAGTAAGCAAATGTCTGTGTGATTTGTTTTATAGAGCAGCACAAGCAATCTGTGATGGTTCTAGGGTTTTTTCTGTTTTTATATGAAAGCTACCAAGGCAATTCTAGCCTTTGCCTTTGTGAAATTTGTTTGTTGGTTAGTTCCCTGCATCTGAGAGGAGTGGAAAAGGAGAAAAGAGAAAGAGGAAGAATGTTTGTGTGACAAGCCTGTAAAAGATAAAAAAGTTTATTTGAACCAAGAGCTTTGTACTAAAATGGTCACAAGTACAATGCTGGATTGCAATAAACTTTTCTTATTCTACAAAACACCTTTTGGCTCTTCACACAAACAATTATTTCTCTTATTCTTACTCTTTCTCTTTTATCCTTCTCCTCTGCACCTCCCAGTTGAACTCAGCCTAACTTTACTCCCGACTGTAACTTACCTGGAGGAGGCAGAGCAGCTCTTTTTCAGATTGCACCTAGAAGTACTTTCAGTGCAACAACATTGCCACCAAGAAGCACTTCTGGGTCAGGCAAACTTCTATAGGATAGGGAAGTTTTTCTCTGGCACCTTTCCCTGGCAGCACCCAGGTACTTGAACAGGGCTGCCCATCAGGACTACAATTCCCATACTACCCTGTGGGTGCATGAATTTGAGCTACACCAGAAGGATGCTGCCATCTAGCATACAAGGGGAACACATGTCTCTGAGAAGATGTCTCTGTAAGAAACACCATCCATCCCAGCTATGATATATATCCTAGGGGGGTCATCTCGCCGCGGAGAAGACGAAGGAACATATTTCGAAACACTTTTATTGGGTGAATATGGGCTGGGATGTGGAACAATTTTGTAAGGCTTGTCCTGACTGTCAAATAGTTTCCACTCACAGACCCAACAGGGAGCCCCTGGTACCAATGCCTATTTTAGACATCCCCTTTAAGAGGGTGGGATTAGATATTGTTGGCCAGGTTCCCAAAAGTAAAAGTGGCTTTCAGTATATGCTTGTGTTAATCGATTACGCCACAAGATATCCAGAAGTAGCAGTGCTTCAATGGGCAGACACACAGACTATTACAAAAGCACTCTCGGATATGTTCATACATATTGGTGTCCCTTGCGAGATTCTCATTTATCAGGGCACACCCTTTATGTCTTGCATCATAAAGCAGCTATGTGAAAGTTTTGGAATTAAGAAGTTATACTACATGGATTATCAAACTCAGACGAATGGCCTGACTGAACTATTTAATAAAACCCTAAAACAGATGATTTGGTGTGTAGCCCATGACGATCCAACTTCCTGGCACACTGTAGTACCTTTCCTCCTGTTTGTTGTCCGTGATGCCCTGCAAGCTTCCATTGGAATGAGTTCTTTTGAACTATTATTATTATTACAAAAACATAATTATAACAAGATGAGTATGCTCCGCAAGTTTAAGAAGGTGGATCATATGCTGGTGTTGATCCCATCCGATCCACATAAATTTCGGGCCAAATGGCAGGGGCTGGCAGTGATAGAAGAGTGTATGTCCCCAGTGAATTTAAAGTCAGAATTCCTGGGCAGCGGAGACCCGTACAAATTTTGCATATTAATCTTTTGAAGGAGTTACACAACCATCACAAAGTCCTGGGGGCTCATGTATAAATGGTGCATATGCACAAAAATGTTGCGTAAGCCCGTTTCCACTCTCACATCGCAATGTATAAAAACTAAACTTGGCATAAAGCCATGCACGTTTTTACAGCAGCTAAATGCTTGGCATACGGAAGTTCTCCACTCAGTTTTACAAACTGCTGGCACTCGGCGTCAAAGCAGTGCTTTTGTTCCAGTGTGATCTCCCTTTCTTTTTTAGATCCACATCCCTGACGTGGCTTTATCAAATACACTGAAATTAACCTCATATTGTTTATTCGTTTAAGGCATCTGATTGTAATTAACCTGTAACAATATAATGGTCCACGGAATGGCCAAACTATTCCAAATACCATAGCTGCTTTAGCGTTGTTTCTCTCAATGCACCACTCAGAGTATTTATCCCACTGTATCTGAGTGTGGAATCACAGCTCTACAGCAGCTAATCAGAAAGAGAATTATCGGTATACAGTATCAAGCACACACTTCCTCAGCCATGTACACAGTCTATTGAACTGCTCTCAAATGGCAAACACTTCAGAGCCTTTCCTGTGCGGACCTTGCAGTTCAGAAACAGTTTCATCCCAAGAACTATAAACACACTCAATCAGTCCATTAAGTGCTCCTTGTAGAACTATTTGTACTTATTAGTACAATCACCTCACTGTAAACTTGTGATACAGTTATAATGTTGTACAACCTGAGCCACTTCATAAAGAGAGTATTTACATATGATGACAATATTGCCGGTATTTGCTGAAATTCTTCTATTTTCCCCCATGCTTTTGCCATTGTTTTTTCACAGAATGCTGAGTTTAAGGGCTATTTATATTGATTTGCATATTCAAAGAGGCATAATTCTGGGAGGAGTTTGGAAGTGGCAGCGGGCGTGTGCACGTGTGTTACTTTTCACGCTGACCGGGATTTATGTAGCGGAAGAACGTGTCAGTTGGCGAATACACAGATTTATGCATCTGGATTTTTTTAGGCATACGCACATTTATGCTTTTGTCCGTACTCCATGTTTTAGTGTGAATTCTACGTACAGTGTTATGCATGAGGCCCCTGGTCACCATCATAGTTACCATAGGCAACTAGGAAAGTGATACACGAGGAAATCCAACAGATGCTCCAATTAGTTGTTATTCGGCCAAGCAATAACATACTTGTCTCAATGTCCAACGGTTTGGTTCAGTTCTGTATTGATTCTAGACATTTGAATAAGATTTTTAAATTTGATGCATACCCGATGTCATGTGTGGACGAACTGTTAGAAAAGCTCAGGAAGGCTTCTTATATTTCCACACTTGGTTTCAAGAAGGGTTATTGGCAGGTCCCCTTGGAGGAATCTAGTTGTGAGAAAACCACATTTGCCACTCTGGACGGGTTGTTTTAATGTATGACACTCCCTTTTGGTCTCCATGGTGCACCACTAACCTTTCAGCATATGGTGGACCAGATCCTGCGCCCCGATTCCGCATACATTGATGCCTTGATGATGTGCTAATTTTCAGTAATGACTGGGAATCTCATCTTGTCCGCCTTCAGGCAGTGCTTGACAGTTTGCAGCTAGCGGGGTTGACTACCAATTATAAAAAGTGCAAGCTGGGTATGTCGGAAACCCACTATCTGGGTTATTCCATGGGAAAGGGTTTGCTCAGGTCTCAAATGGACAAGGTGGAGGAGGTGCTTGCATATCCCTGTCCCAAAACACAGAGGCAGATTTGTGCCTTCCTCAGGCTTGGAGGATATTACAGGCAGTTCATTCCCAATTTTGCACATTGGACCACCCTGCTTACGGACTTGGCAAAGGGCAGAAAGAATCATAGTGTTGTATGGACCAACGCCTATGAATGAGCTTTCATCGACCTAAAAGCCGCTTTATCATCATTCCCAGTTCTGAGAGTTTTTGAAGGAATTTATTCTGTAAACAGATTGTAGCACTTTTGGTTTGGGAACGGTGCTCTCACAATGTTTGGAGGGGGAAGAACACCCCATCACGTATCTCGGCAAAAAGCAACTTCCCAGGGAGCATAATTACTCTGCTATTGAAAAGGAGTGCTTGGTGATTAAGTGGGCAGTGGAGACCCTCTGTTACTATCTCTTGGGACGACAGTTTACCCTGGTGACTGACCACCCCACCACAATGGCTGTACAAATAGAAGGATACGAACACCCAGCTCACTCGTTGGTCTATTAGTTTACAGACATTTGCTTTTGATGTTCACCACTGTCCAGGAGCTGAACACACCAATGCAAACGTTCTCACCCGCCTGGCTGAGCCTGGCTTGGACAGGCGCTTTGCCCACACTGGTGTGGACAAAGCTGAGGGGGGAAGATGTAAGATTTTAAACCTTATTTGGGGCTCCCCCCAACGGAATGACATGCCGAAGAGCATCCCAAAGTGCGATCGCTGCATCTATGGAAGAAAGCCTGTCGGTTCCCGCGGCAACCATGAGCTCCTACCTCTGTGGCAAAGAAATGCGAACAGATCTCAATCATGCTATGAGCACCTGCCACCGATGTGTAATACGAGAAACATTATAACTACAGGGAACAGTTTTACTTGGTAATAACCTGGCCAGGACCCTGCCTGATTGCTGTGTCTGTGGATCGTAACAGGGCTGCACCAAACTCCAACTCATGAAGGGAGTCCGAGGCACTGTTGCAATCCAGAGGAGTTGTTATCTAGCATTCCGGTGTAGGTATTGGGTAGCCCATGCTTGCTCCCCCAGAACATATACTGAAGGGGGGTCTCAGCCAGGCAAGGGCCCTGGCCGCCCACCACTATATATATATATATATATTGTGAACGATAGTGGGCGCTCTCGCTCCCTTGAACCCCTGTCCATGACTCCAGACACCAGGTAAAAGTCCAAATGTTGACTTTATTTTTCTTCCACAGTGCACAAAGCACACTCTCTACCACAATACTCATATAATAAATCTCAAATACAATAAACCAATCCTCCAGCTCCCAGACGCGTTGCCACCCTTCCACCCAGCTCAGCTCGCCGTCTGGGAGCTCCCACAGTCCTTTTATATCTCCTGACCCGGAAGTGTTTCTGCTCAACAGTCCACAAGTCCTTATTCCTTCCGGGTCAGGGTAAATAGTTCTTTTCTTCAACCCGGAAGTCGGTCGCTCTTCCTGTGACGAACCTCCGGGTCACAGGGCACGAAGAAGCCCTCGGTCCTCCCTGCAGCTCCCTCCTGTGGCCCCCACGGCATCCAGCAGGGCTTTGCATAAAACTCCAATGTCCATGATGCCCTGCTGGTCTTCTGGGGACCTCCACGCTGCAAGGAGGGCTCCACCTGGCGGCTTGGGGGTATTGGCCGGGATAAATGGCCGGCCATCCTTCACAGTATTTCCTCCCCAGCGACGAATTATTATTCGGAGCGGCCTGCCCCGAGAGGGAAGTCTTCCTCCAAGAGGACGTCCTGGTTGAGCCTTGATTAAAACGAACATCTTGGTCCCTGGAGAACCTAGGGGGAATATTATTCCAAATCGACATCTTGTCCCCCTCTCTCCAAGGACAGTTTTGCCAAATATGGCCCAACCTTCGGCACCCGTAACACTGCCTCTGTCCTCCTGGTATTCTTCCCCTACAGGACTGAAAACAATAAGGAAATGTTAGGTCCGCCACTTTTGCTGGGAGAGAAACCGCTGCCGCCTCTACCGGTGCTTTTTCTCTTTCTGCTTCTTTTCCTTTCTTGTAAGGAGACCTCGGTTTAATCTTAGAGCCCTCCTGTTTAATCTGGGGCTTATATACAGTCTGGGTCTCTCTATTACAAGAAGAGAGCCCCTTTACTGTCTGCACCCCTCTTGATTTACAAATTACCGTTGGCGGCGTCTTAAGGGCCATCTCGCTCCGGGAATCAGCACTGTCTAGCTGCCCCTAATCGATTAGCCCTTCCGCTGACCACTCGGTTAATGTACCGGCCTCTCTTGTAGGGTACGCCATGTATTGGCACCCGCTACTTATTAAACGCGGGCCCGGATCACACCGCGTCCCTCTATTATGTACGATACGGGCCTCGCTTACCTGTATCGCCGCATCATTTATTACGGGAGGCTCCCCACCAAATTGCCGCACGTAGGCCCTCATCTTCTCCAACAGCTCTCTGGCTGCCGCTCCCAAATCCCTGACGATCTTTTCAATGGTCGTCAGGACCTGTAAGACACTCGCTACGGGCTCGATTAGTTTTTCCGAGCTCCGCAAGTTTATATAATTATTTATTTCGACCGGCACAACACTCACTTCCTTGTTCGCGTTACCTGCCGACCGGGAGCCAATGAGCACGCCTGCTTCAGGCACGTGCTCTGACGGGTCTCGGGGAGGCTTCTGGGACTTGGAGTTCTCAGAGGGTCGAGTTGCCTTCTTCGGCGAACTGCGGTCTGTCTTTAATATTTTTGCGACATCCCGATCAGCTACTTCCCGACCCTCCTTACCTTCTTGTGGGTTGAGCGATGCCTCGCTCGCCTCCCCCTTCCCCTTCGGAATGACCAAGTTCGTTCCTTGGGGTTTGAAGGTGCAAACAGCAGGACGCGGAGCTCCTCCTTCCCAGAATGCACCGGGTTTGCTACCGTGTCCCTCATCGGCTGCCATGATGCGGAAGTCAATTTCTAGGCGCTCTGGCTTCGACAGGAGAAGGCCGTCATCGTCGGGGCAGTCTCCTTTTTCCCTCGGAGCCTCCAGGTGGTCATCTCCAAGGTACATGCACGGGACAAGGTGAGAAACAATAAAAGGATTTTTAATGTTGTTCCCGGCACGTACCTTAGAGGGATCGTTGCTTCCTGGAGGTTTCTCCGGACTTGTAAGGCCTCTCCTTAACTCCTCCCGAGCGTCGGCCATTGCACCTACGGCACTCCCGCTGGTGTTGTCGCTTTGCTTGCCCTTCTTCTTTCCGATTTTGGACTCGGTTTTTTCGGGTTTTGGCGATGCTGTGGTGATTCCTGATTCCGTAGTCTTCTCGGGGTTCGTTATCCACAGAAATATTTTATTCAGGTCCTCTGCAAACGACGCTAGAGTATCCTGCCGGCTACGCCTCTGTGAACGATAGGGGGCGCTCTCGCTCCCTTGAACTCCTGTACACGACTCCAGACACCAGGTAAAAGTCCAAATGTTGACTTTATTTTTCTTCCACAGTGCACAAAGCACACTCTCTACCACAATACTCATATAATAAATCTCAAATACAATAAACCAATCCTCCAGCCCCCAGACGCGTTGCCACCCTTCCACCCAGCTCAGCTCACCGTCTGGGAGCTCCCACAGTCCTTTTATATCTCCTGACCCGGAAGTGTTTCTGCCCAACAGTCCACAAGTCCTTATTCCTTCTGGGTCAGGGTAAATAGTCCTTTTCTTCAACCCGGAAGTCGGTCGCTCTTCCTGTGACGAACCTCCGGGTCACAGGGCACGAAGAAGCCCTCGGTCCTCCCTGCAGCTCCCTCCTGTGGCCCCCACGGCATCCAGCAAGGCTTTGCATAAAAACTCCAATGTCCATGATGCCCTGCTGGTCTTCTGGGGACCTCCACGCTGCAAGGAGGGCTTCACCTGGCGGCTTGGGGGTATTGGCCGGGATAAACGGCCGGCCATCCTTCACAATAATTTAATTTTCTTCTTTAAAGTGCCCCAAAGCACTTCCACCACCATACACAAGCAATAACTATAAGAATCAAACACTATTTAAACACAACAATTCTCCTCAGAGCAGCTCTGTCACACTCCCTTCCAACTCCGGCTCACCTGCTGGGTTCCAATCAGTCCTTTATATAGTTCTTGGCTCGGAAGTGCTTCTATTCTTCCTCCCACGTGACTTAATAACACCTCCGGGTCAGCTGGAGAATTCAGGTTTTCAATCAGCCCGGAAGTACTTTGGTGTTTCCATTGTCATAGTCCATTAGTTCTTAAAAGCTAGGTGAGAATTTATTTTCTCACCAACTTCCTACAGCGTCCCCCGGCGGCACCCATGGTACCCCGCAGGGCTATGCTGCCGAACTCCAAGTTCCATTGTTCCATGCGGGCATCTGGGGCACCGCTGCAGTCCAGAGAAGCTGCCATCTATCGTCTTGGGGGAAGCAGTGTCGGGAAGTCGCTGCCTTCCCCTATACTTTTATTCCAGGGGCATCCCGACTGGCTGTCCATCACTATATATATATCTATACTAATCAAAGGCAAAGCCCTCACTCACTTACTCTCTGACTGACTCACTCATCACTAATTCTCCAACTTCCCATGTAGGTAGAAGGCTGAAATTTGGCAGTCTCATTCCTTACAGCTTACTTACAAAAGTTGGGCAGGTTTCATTTCAAAATTCTATGCGTAATGGTCATAACTGGAATCTATTTTTCTCCATATACTGTAATGGAGTTGAGCTTGATGACCATGGGGGCGGAGTTTCGTGTGACATCATCAGGCCTCCCACGTAATCACATGAGCTGACTGTCAACGCAGTACGTAGAAAACAAGGAATAGCTCCAAAAAGAAAACATGCATTATACAATTGAGAAGGCAGCGAAACAATAAGAAGCGAGCGAGTGACACATACAAGCATATTCATGAGTGCAGCTACTTCGGAAACAAAGCACGGTGTAAACCTAAAGTTTAAATTAAGTTTAAATTAAGTTCATAGACAGGCTACCGCTGGCATTTGTCATGCCCACGGCTAATGCGGGATACAAGTTTAATGAGAGGACGCAGGGTATAAACAAGAGTTTTGATCACTTTGTAACTAAGTTAAAATTGCAGGTGAAGGGCTGTGCTTATGCAAATTCTGAGAGACTGTGTTTGTGGGGGATTGACAGTTAAGGCGGGTGGGGGAGTGACGTCATCATCTCCCCTCCCATACACCTCATTTCGCTCTGAGCTGCGCTCCGCGGCTAACGCAGTCTTGCGGAAGCAACTTCATCACGCTGCCACCAAATACTCACAGAAAAATCCACAAGTTAATACACACCCTGTCTCTAGAGTTTCTCCACACTCAATGTATTCCTCGCATCCCCTTTATACTCTGATCTCCAATTTCAATTCAGATGCCTCCAATTTCCAGTAAGGCTCTGCTGTGCGATGACAAGTAATAAGTCTCAGGCACAGAGCCTACAAAATGATGCCACTGATTTCTGGCAAGATTGCTTTTCTCCTGGACAACTATATGTTGCATTCTCAAGAGTGAGCTCGCGCAGCTTTGTCATATTACAACCAGAGTGCAGCCAGAAACTTTTAAGTGCCGGGTCTTAGCTAACATTAACTTAAGCCGTGGACATCGCAACATCACACAAGAGAGCAGCTCATGTGAACTTACTGAACGCAGTATGAGTAATCACTTCCATGCATCAAACCTGTTCAAAAAACGTATTACACAATTGACAAGGTGATGGCTTTATATGTCGTTCGTTTATAAAAGAGAGGAGTAGCTGTGTAAAGGCTGTTTCACAAAAAACCAGCAGAGCGTCTTATATGAGCAGGCAGTCAGCTAAAGAAGGGAATCAATAAATATCTATATAATCGTAATAAACGAGCAAAAAATAACGTACAAGCCGCGGATTAAATAAAGGAAATGGGTACCTGAACAGTAAAGTAAGTCTTGAATAGCTACACAATAACTATAAGAATCGTAATAAACAAACAATAAAACAGCACAGAAACGCGAAGCAAGGAGAAACGATGGCCTTATATGACGTTTGTTTATAAAGCAGCGGAGAAGCTATGTGAAGGCAGCTACACAAAAAAAACAGCAGAGCGCCACACTCTGAATGTATTCCTGACAACACCGTTATACCATCTGATCTCCCATTTCAATTGAAATGCCTCAAATTTCCAGTAAGGCTCTGGTTCGCGATGACAATTAATAAGTCTCAGGGACACACTCTACAAAAGGTTGCCATTGATTTGAGGCAACATTGCTTTCCTCCTGTACAAAACTATACGTTGCATTCTCAAAAGTAATATATATATATATATATATATATATATACACACCTCGATCTACATACTATCAAATAAACGAACCACACACCCTGGCACTGACGTCCGAGGTTCGATTCCCGAGAGGGGGTGCAGTGAGTGTGTAGTGCCTGATGAGCCCAGAATTAGGGCGAAACACGTGCTGCGTACTGTTTGCATTATTTGACAATAAAACCACTTCAATATATTCAATATATATATATATATATCAGCGCTTCCCGATTCATTTTACCCTCGCAACCCCTTGGTTTGAGAAGAAATATGAAAAAATATGAGGTTGATGCAGAAAAACAGATCACCAATTGAAGCTTTATAAATAATGGATACTTTATTTGCCATCAATAATTGTTTTGGTAAAGCCATACTCAGTGTAATCCTCCTTCCATATTATAATTTTTCCGCGACTAGCTATGATTAAATGAACGGTAAAAAAGTAAGAGCGAAGCAAGGGTGACTTATTCAGGCAGGCAGGTGACAGCTCAATAGATCGAATTTGGATATAAGTAGGTTCTATTTAGTCGCCAGAAATATCTTTGGTAGGAATGGAAGTTGAATTTAGTCTTTAAATTTCTATGGTGAAGAAAAATTTATGCAATGATGACTACATTTAACTTACATTCCTACTAAACATATTTCTATCAACCAAATAAAAATTGCTTATATTTAAAATTTAAATACAACTTGAACAGATACGATAGTTCATAATACCCACGCAGCACTAAGTGCACGTAAGAGCAGGAGTCATCCGTTTTAACAAGCAGCGTATTGCACTGATAAGAAATAGCCTGCCCATTTAATTATTTAGGAATGGATAGATAAATTAAGATTTTGTACAAATAATGTTTTTAATTTTTCTTCCTCGATGGATTTTGGCACCCCCAGCAACAGCTGCTCGCACCCCAAAAGAGATATAGATATAGATATACATAGATAGATAGATAGATAGATAGATAGATATGTAAATGTGTGTGTATATATGTAGATATGTATATATATATATATATATATATATATATATATATATATATATATATATATATATATATATATATATATATATAGATATATATATATATATATATATATATATATACCAGCAACACTCACGACAATGACAAAACAATTACATTTTCAATCAAGTTATGCTTAAATATATATATTGGTTAAAATAGATTGGTTTAGATATATACATCGGTTCAGATACATCCGTTCTGATATATATATTGGATCAGATAGATCCGTTCAGATATATACATTGGTTGGGATTTATGGGCAGGCACAACGCGGCCACCCATGTTTAGCAGCTCCCTTTCGCTGTTTCACTGTTGTAATTATTGTGCATATTTTATACAAGTAGCATATGCCTGTCTGTCGCGTTTTGTTTCGTAAGCCCTCATGGTTGGGGGTCCTCGATTTCAAAGCACTTTTTTTCCTTTCATTATTTAAAACACTCGCCCAGATACCCGCCTCTTCGCCTCGCCGTCCCGTCCTGGCTCATTGTACCCGCCTCACTCGCTCCCTCTTGTCCCTCCCATGTCAGATTCTTCTCAAAAGCTGAGTTACCAGGAAGCATTGACAGCAACCGCAGTACCTTCCATTTTTTCACCTCAACAGATGCTGGTTTATCATTGACCGAAAGCCGCCCGGTGATTTCTGTTATTCCGTATTGGCAGCATTTCATTAAAGGGCGATCTGTTTCACCAAGGAACTTAGCCCTGTTTGCTGAAAGGATGTTATGGAGGAAAACACTGGAATAGCGCTGTTTCTTCTGAATGTTTATCAGTGATCAGGGACCAGAATGATCAGAATATTCCTGCTTCACAAATAACTGATGTCTGTTTTTATTGTAAAACTGAGAAAACCACACACGCGCACGTACACATCACAAATACTCAAACTCACAAATCGTGGGTCGCACACACTACTGATTAAGTGTATCTGTCACGGACGATTATTTTTTTTACCCAATAAAGCTTTAGTTCGTCAAAGTTAGAAAGCAGCGCGGTGATTTCTATTATTCCTTATTGGCAGCATTTAATTTAAAGATGATTCACGTCAACAAGGCGAAAGAGTCTCTTATTTTGACAGGACGATCTTTTTTAAGGCTTAAGCATTTTTGATTGACTTACAAAAGAAAATAGTTATTACTTACCCTCTTTGCTTCAAATTGGCTTTTTAAAAACCTTTTTGATACAATTTATTCATGACAGTATAAAATAAAAAAAGTAGTGTTCAAAATTATAATGCGCGTATCTAACAGGAAGAGGTGGTGGTAGGAGTAAGATTGCTGACTCGCAGTTAAATGATCACTGGTTTGTGTCCGGGGGGCTTCCTTTCTGTTATTTTATTTATTTTTACAAATTGCTTCGAGTAGTAAGAAAGGCGCTATAAAAAGTAAGGAATTCATAACATTATTATTATTATTATTATTATTAATTATACGTGTGAATGCATGATCAAATTCAGCCGCTGCGTAGTGGGGTATGAATTGGGACACTATGTGCTCGACAATACCACGAGTTCATTGAAATAATTACACAGCAAGGTGCACATGCAATACAAACATAATGTGTATATTATTGAAGTAAAGGTTCATATAAATTAATTATATACAAATTTTTAACAAGTTGAGAGATGTCAACTGGTTAAAATGCACGAAATTATACATGTATTGCTTTATTATAGTGTATGTATATTAATAAAATAATGATATTAAAATCATATAAAATGGTATAGAATCTGCGTCATAGACGTATTTTGTGTCAAATTTCTTCAAAGAAGTTTTAATTAGTTTGCTTTAAAAATCTTACGGCAAACATGTGAACCGTTGAAAATCGCTGATCTTAATCAATTTGTTTTAACGCATGCTCCGTGCAAAATGCTGTCATATCTGTTAGTAAACATGCACGCGCAGCGATGTCCTGATGTCTGCGTTCTAAGGCTGCAGGGATATTAAACGCTATTGACGTTTTACTGGGGTGGTCTGTGATTGAGGGCGGACAGTAAACTTTGTTAAAATGATATCGAAAAATACCAGTCGTCAGTTGTGTTTTCAGTCGTTTTGGCGTGTTTACTGTTCTGTTACCAAAAAATTCTTCAACGGGCTCATCAACAAAGAAACGTGGATAGTAAGATTTAGTAAAATATCAGTAATAATAATACATTGCTCGACACCTAGTAACACTTTACAAAGACATTTAAAAGACAGCTCGTTAAAATAAATGTAGCAATCCATTGTCATGCTATAAGTGACAGCTTGCTCTTAAACATTTACACAGGTGGTTTTTCCTGGGAATAAAAAAGGGGGAAAAATCCACGGAAAGGTTTTGTTGTTGAACTCAAATTTCACCTCCGCCATGTGAGTCATTAAAACTATTGGAATGAAAACGCATGTCTCATCCACTGGTCGGGACGCTCGTTTTCCATGGCTGCTGCAGAGCCGTAAAATGTGTGCCCTCTGACTGCTGATTACAAAATGAACACTGGAGAGGTAAAATATGTAAAATTCATTTTAAAAGGTTGTAGGTATAGTTTTCTATATAATCTTCTCCACTATGTGTCTGCATCCTATTCCCTACAGGCAACACTCATTTCCATGGCTGGAGCAGATCCATGGGCTTGTGTGCACACTCTCTGCTGCTTTCAAAATGAACCCTGGATAAGTAATATCTGAAATCCATGGTAAAAGATTGATGAAAGTCTTCTACATCACTTTCAAGTCTACTGTGTCCCATTGTCCTCTCCACTCAAAGGGACACTCACTTCTACAGCTGAGCTTTTGCGTCAGAGTTGTGAGCCCCAACTGTTGCTTGCAGAATGAACATTAGACAATTGTTATTGGATTGGCTGTTTTTTCATTATATTAATATTAATTTATTTATTCATTCAGCCTCTGTTAAAAAAGAAGCACATTTTCCCTTAGAGGACAAGTAAAGTTCTATCTATCTATCTTTGAAATATATGAGACTTGGAAAAATTAATATTATTTGTCAAATGAAGTACCAAATATCCACTGATACACATTTGTAGGACAAGTCAATTAAAGAGTCCGACAAACAGCAACTGAGATATTCAAACTTTTTTTGAATCTGTTCTTACAATTATAGTCTTTTAATTAAAATAATGATTATAATTATCAGAAAATGTAGCCATTTTAATGTCAGCATAAAACCAGGCCAGTAACATCTTTGTGAAATAATTTCAGCAGTTTTATAAATTCCAGAATGTACACCAATAACACTGGCATGAACTTCAAATATCTTTTGTCTCCTAAACTCGACAAATAACTTTCATATTCCTCCTGTTGCCCTGCTTGTCTTTTTTGACAATAGTAAAGGTCATCCCCTTGAAAAAATTATATTCACGCAGCAATTAATAATATGGTTATAATGTAAAACACTTCAAACAAACCTGCAAAATGTACATTTTCTTTGTTTAAGTTGACTTCTTCAATGGATCTAACACTTACAACATGGGGCACAACACACATACACAAATATCTTTTAGTATTGTTTTAATATAGCCTTGAAAATTGTTAGTATCTGTCCTCTATACAAGTAACCCATTTACAAAAGAGATTTACAGGCTTGGGCCAGAAGACAAAAAATGAGATGGAAAGAAATGCCAATCTAGTGCTTGCCACACTGATGCTCGCTCATACTACTGCAATTTAAAAGTGTCACCCAACCAGATGCCAACTCTTTCAGATGGGTAGTGAAACCTGGAAAATGTATTAATGGATACAGGAAAAAGTTAGACTTATTCTGACAATGACCAAGTTGGGGATTGTTCATCTGTGAAGTGGCTGTAAAAACCAAAAAAAAATTTAAAAACCTGATTACAAAATATATCAAGAAACCTCATAAGGCATATAATGATTCATTTATGAAAACTCCATAGAATACTTTCTAATACATGTTTTACCTTCAACAGTCATGCTAATGTCAGAATTTGTGTGTTTTATCACCTATACTTTGTGCACATACTGAAGCTGTTTTATGGAAAATGCAAGCGCACGAGTAAATAATTATCAGCGGTTACAATTTAAATGTATGTTTGCAGTATATACTGTACTGTCTCCTGAAATGCCAAATTAGAAATGAGAAGATGATGAAAATTTATTTTTTGCTTAATATACTTTAAACAAACTGATCACAAAATTACCTAATCAGTTTGAATTAGAACAATCTAGACGAGAACAGGCCATTCAGCCCAACAAAGCTCGCCAGTCCTATCCACTTGCTTCCTCCAAGAAAACATCAAGTCGAGTTTTGAAAGTCCCTAACGTCTTACTGTCTACCACACTACTTGGTAGCTTATTCCAAGTGTCTATCGTTCTTTGTGTAAAGAAAAACTTCCTAATGTTTGTGCGAAATTTACCCTTAACAAGTTTCCAACTGTGTCCCCATGTTCTTGATGAGCTCATTTTAAAATACAAGTCTCGATCCACTGTACTAATTCCCTTCATAATTTTAAACACTTCAATCATGTCACCTCTTAATCTTCTTTTGGTTAAACTGTAAAGGCTCAGCTCTTTTAATCTTTCCTCATAATTCAACCCCTGTAGACCTGGAATCAGCGTAGTCGCTCTTCTCTGGACCTTTTCTAGTGCTGCTATGTCCTTTTTGTAGCCTGGAGACCAAAACTGCACACAGTACTCACTTGACATTGTTGATACCCTAGTGTGGCACATATCTTGGAAGAAGTCCTATCAGGTTTATTTAGATTTAAAAAAAACTAAATAATAATAATAATTATAATAATAATATCTTACATTTATATAGAATTTTTCTGGCTACTCATAGCGATTTTCATAGACATACTTAAAAAAAGACAGTGTAAGCGTTTTATTTTTTTTTTAATTAGTGGATGAGTAAGGACATAGTAGACAAAAAAGTGATATAGAAGACTTCCTTCAATTTCTTTAAATAAACTGTGGACAGTTTTATAATTAAAGTATTAATTTACAAGCAGAGGAGCTGTGGAAATAAGTGTCACACTCGAGACACACTCGATATGAAAGTGCTATAAAAGACTATCTGATGGCTTATTAAAGAAACTGTGCACAATTTTAACTGCCTGATGTTCATTTTGTAATGGACCACTACAGATGAGTAATGCCACAGGCTGCTAAAAGTTTTACATTTGATGAGTTTTAATCTCCCATGAAAAATGGTGCACAAACTCCTGTGTGTTTTATAGGATAATTGCACCTGCTGTGAAAATGAGATTCCTCTCCAATGTACAGGGGAGAAATGGTGGGAGTGAGAGGAAATGTATTAATTTATTTATATTGAACTACTGTATATTTCATTCCAATAGTTTTAATGACTCACATGGCGGAGGTGAAATTTGAGTTCAACAATAAAACCTGTTCTGTGGATTTTTTTCCCCTTTTTTATTCCCAGGAAAAACCACCTGTGTAAATGTTTAAGAGCAAGCTGTCACTTATAGCATGACAATGGATTGCTACATTTATTTTAACGAACTGTCTTTTAAATGTCTTTGTCAAGTGATACTGGGTGTCTAGCAATGTATTATTATTACTGATATTTTACTAAATCTTACTATCCACGTTTCTTTGTTGATGAGCCCCGTTGAAGAATTTTTTGGTAACTGAACAGTAAACACGCCAAAACGACTGAAAACACAACTGACGACTGGTATTTTTCGATATCATTTTAACAAAGTTTACTGTCCGCCCTCAATCACAGAGCACCCAGTAAAACGTCAATAGCGTTTCATACACCTGCAGCCTTTAGAACGCAGACATCAGGACATCGCTGCGCGTGCATGTTTACTAACAGATATGACAGCATTTTGCACGGAGCATGCGTTAAAACAGATTGATTAGGATCAGCGATTTTCAACAGTTCACATGTTTGCCGTAAGATATTAGCAATTAGATATAAGCAAACTAATTATAAACTTCTTTGAAAAAATATGACACAAAATACGTATACGACGCAGATTCTATACCATTTTATATGATTTTAATATCATTATTTTAATAATATACATACACTATATGTGGACTATAAAGCAATACATGTATAATTTCGTGCATTTTAACCAGTTGACATCTCTCAACTTGTTAAAAATTTGTATATAATTAATTTATATGAACCTTTACTTCAATAATATACACATTATGTTTGTATTGCATGTGCACCTTGCTGTGTAATTATTTCAATGAACTCGTGGTATTGTCGAGCACATAGTGTCCCAATTCATACCCCACTACGCAGGGCTGAATTTGATCACGCATTCACACGTATAATTAATAACAATAATAATAATAATAATAATAATAATTTTATGAATTCCTTACTTTTTATAGCGCCTTTCTTACTACTCAAAGCAATTTGTAAAGATAAATAAAATAACAGAAAGGAAGCCCCCCCGGACACAAACCAGTGATCATTTAACTGCGAGTCAGCAATCTTACTCCTACCACCACCTCTTCCTATTAGATACGCGCATTATAATTTTGAACACTACTTTTTTTATTTTATACTGCCATAAACAACTTATATCAAAAAGATTTTTTAAAAAGCCAATTTGAAGCAAAGAGGGTAAATAATAACTATTTTCTTTTGTAAGTCAATCAAAAATGCTTAAGCCTTAAAAAAGATCGTCCTGTCAAAATAAGAGACTCTTTCGCCTTGTTGACGTGAATCATCTTTAAATTAAATGCTGCCAATAAGGAATAATAGAAATCACCGCGCTGCTTTCTAACTCTGACGAACTAAAGCTTTATTGGGTGAAAAAAAATGATCGTCCGTGACAGATACACTTAATCAGTAGTGTGTGCGACCCACGATTTGTGAGTTTGAGTATTTGTGTTGTGTACGCGCGTGTGTGTGGCTTTCTCAGTTTTACAATAAAAACAGACATCAGTTATTTGTGAAGCAGGAATATTCTGATCATTCTGGTCCCTGATCACTGATAAACATTCAGAAGAAACAGCGCTATTCCAGTGTTTTCCTCCATAACATCCTTTCAGCAAACAGGGCTAAGTTCCTTGGTGAAACAGATTGCCCTTTAATGAAATTCTGCCAATATGGAATAACAGAAATCACCGAGCGGCTTTCGGTCAATGATAAACCAGCATCTGTTGAGGTGAAAAAATGGGAGGTACTGTGGTTGCTGTCAATGCTTCCTGGTAACTCAGCTTTTGAGAAGAATCTGTCATGGGAGGGACAAGAGGGAGCGAGTGAGGCGGGTACAATGACCCGGGACAGGACGGAGCAAGGCGAAGAGGCGGGTATCTTGGCGAGTGTTTTAAATAATGAAAGGAAAAAAAATGCTTTGAAATCGAGGACCCCCAACCATGAGGGCTTACGAAACAAAACGCGACAGACAGGCATATGCTACTTGTATAAAATGTGCACAATAATTACAACAGTGTTGAAGCAATGATGAAGCGAAAGGGAGCTGCTAAACATGGGTGGCCACGTTGTGCCTGCCCATAAATCCCAACCAATGTATATATCTGAACGGATGTATTCAAACCAATGTATATATCTGAACGGATGTATTCAAACCGATGTATATATCTCAACCAATATATCCCAACCAATGTATATATCTGAACCGAAATATATATCTGAACAGATGTATTAAAACCATTGTATATATTCAAACCAATGTATCTGAACCGATATATATATCTGAACCAATGTATATGTTTACGAACCAATCTTTTTTTCCTGAACGGCCCCTCATTATATAGATAGATAGATAGATAGATAGATAGATAGATAGATAGATAGATAGATAGATAGATAGATAGATAGATAGATAGATAGATAGATATAGATAATATAGATATATATAGATAGATAGATAGATAGATATATGAAAGTGTATGTAAATGTGTGTCTGTATATATATATATATATATATGTATATGTATATATATGTATGTATATATATATATATATATTTATATATATATATAAATATGCCAGCAACACTCATGACAATGACAAAACAATTACATTGTCAATCATGTTATGTTATTATTAAAATGTTTCCTTTTCTTTTCATTACTTCTTTAACACATTACTTCTCCGCTGCAAAGCGCGGGTATTTTGCTATATATGTATATATGTGTATATATATACAGTATATATGTATATGTATATATATGCATATATATGTATATGTATATATATATGTGTGTGTGTGTGTCTGTGTCTATATATATGACAGCAACACTCATATCAGTGACAAAACAATTACATTAACAATCATTTTACGTTATTTTTAAAATGTTTCCTTTTCTTTTTCATAACTTCTTTAACACACTACTTCTCCGCTTCAAAGCACGGGTATTTGACTAGTGTATATATATATATATATGAAGATATGTATGTGTATATATATATATATATTTATACAGTAGACTCAAACCATTATAACAGCAGCAATGCAAGCTGTGAGAAAACACTAAAAAGGAGGCGTGTCAGACGTTGTGGTACATTTTCTGATGCAGCTAGATGAAAACAACTTCGTGACGCTGCGGCCAAATACACAAAACAATTACTTTGACAATCATGTTACGTTATTTTCAAAATGTTTCCTTTTCTTTATCTTTACTTCTTTAACACACTACTTCTCCAGCTGCGAAGCGCTGGGTATTTTGCTAGTATGTTTATATGCGTGTGTGTGTTTGTGTCTATATATATATGTTTATATGCGTGTGTGTGTATATATATATATATATATATATATATATATATATATATATATATATATATATATATATATATATATATATATTGTGGACTTGAACCCGGGCACAGACAGACGGACATCGTAATCTCACCACACACACCCTTTATTTACAATAATATTTACAGTTAGTCACATGCACTCCCCAGTGCCTCCTGCACCGTTCCCCCAAATGTCCAGGCCTCACAGTCCTTGTACCTTTCTCCTGGCCGCCTCTAATCCTCTCTCCAGCTTTGTCCACTTCCACCCGACTTCCGCTCTCGACTAGAGGGAGGCGGCCCCTTAAATAGGAACCTAGATGGGGTCCAGCTGCTTCCCGGCATTCCTCCGAAGACATGCCCCAGTGTGGCAGAAATGCCGGCTTCACACCCGGAAGCCGTCCGAGTGTTCCCTGTCATCTTCTCCCCGGCACTTCCTGGTGTGGCGGAAGTGCTGGGCTCCAGGGTTGTTCAGGCACCGGGGCGCCGCCTGGCGGTGGCCACGGGTCCCTACAGGGCTGAGCTTCCAAGCCCTTTACCCGTGGCCCCCAACATAACCAGGGCGGATGCCCCCTCGCGGTCTGGAGAAGGTACAAGCCGTCCTCCGGTCCTCCTGGGCGTCCCGGCAGGATACCACAAAATATATATATAAATTTTCCGCCATGTTGAACTTTCTTATTTATGGCCCCATCTTGACGAAATTTGGTGGGCAGCTTCCCTGCGATAACCGAAACCAATGTACGTACTTATTTCAATGGTATGACGCCACTGTTGGCCGCCATATTGAACTTTCCAACGTCACAAATTTTCCAACTTCCAGTGTAGGTAGAAGGCTGACCCCATCTTCACGAAATTTGGTAGGTGGCTTCCCGGCGCTAACCAAAACCAATGTACGTACTTATTTCGGTGGTATGACGCCACTGTCGGCCGTCATATTGAACTTTCCATTGTCACTAATTCTCCAACTTCCCATGTAGGTAGCAGGCTGAAATATGGTACTTATTTCGGTGGTATGATGTCACTGTCGGCTGCCATATTGAACTTTTCAACGGTCTTTGTTACTTATGGGCCCATCTTCAAGAAATTTAGTATGCGGGTTCCCAACATTAACTGAATCCTACTTACGTACATATATACATAGCTTGCAGCTCGGTCACCGTGTGAGGCGGAATTGGGTCCCCCATCCCAATGCCTCCCACATTGTTAGCTGCCTGCCTATATAAGGCCGTCCGTCGCTCCAGTCTCTACATCTCCCTGCTGATAACTACAGCCTTTTTATTTAATCCACGGCTTCTCCGCTGTTTTATTGTTCATTTATTATGATTATAGTTATTGTGTAGATATTTTAGATTTATTTTACATTGTTCAGGTACCCATTTCCTTTGTCATTCCAACCGTACCCCCATTAACATATCTATCGAGGTGATCACCATCGACCAAAGAACTGTCACTTACCAAGTGGTTTCCATGCCCGGAGATGGCACCTACGATTTCCATTCTCTTTGTTACACATTGCACGGCCGTATCAGGCTCACTCTTGATATCCGGAGGAACATTGTGTCTTATGTATTGAATGACTGGGACAGGTTCAAGGTGTGGACTGATGACGGTACAGGAGATAATTATACAACACAGGAGCACTAGAAGAGTGAAATGCTTAAGCCCTTCACCTATGCATCTGCATGTGAGTTGATGGCTGCCGCTGAATTGTTCGGTTGTCACTTTCAAGTGTACCGAAATGGCCAAATATTTTACACCTTTCGACAACCGCCAATGCCTCTTAAACATCTTAGATTCACAGGTGACGATTTCAGTAGTGGACACTTTGTTGTTTATGAATGTTTAAACTCTCAAAAGCTGGATGTGAAGTTATCGATGAAACCGATTGTATGCTTACAACGCTTGACAGGCGCCGAATGTCACTTCAACACAAGTACTGCAAATACTGTCCTAATTGAAACAAACCATGAAACTCAAACCAATTATGACAGCAGCAATCCAAGCTGTGAGATTTAAGGCAAGATTGCTTTTCACATGGCCAACTGTACATTCATGCTCAAGAGTAAGCTCAGCGCACAGCTTAGTCATATTACAACCGGAGGGCCGAACTGACAACGTGGTATACAAAGAGATCCTTAACAAATAATTATTGGTATATTTTCCCTCAGTTTAAAAAGGTTTAATTTTCTTCTTAATAAAAATTTTAAGGCAGTACTTCGCCGCTGCGAAGCGCGGGTATTTTGCTAGTCTATAATAATAAAAGGCAAAGCCCTCACTGACTCACTCACTGACTCACTCACTCACTCATCACTAATTCTCCAACTTCCCATGTAGGTAGAAGGCTGAAATTTGGCAGGCTTATTCCTTACAGCTTACTTACAAAAAAAGTTAAGCAGGTTTCATTTCGAAATTCTACATGTAACGGTCATAACGATCGATAATGGTCGATAAAGTCCGCCACATTGAATTTTCTTATTTATGGCCCCATCTTCACGAAATTTGGGCGGCTTCCCTGCGCTAACCGAAACCAATATACGTACTTATTTTGGTGGTATGATGCCACTGTCGGCCGCCATATTGAACTTTCCAATGTCACTAATTCTCCAACTTCCCGCGTAGGTAGAAGGCTGAAATTTGGCAGGCTCATTCCTTACAGCTTATTTACAAAAGTTAAGCAGGTTTCATTTCGAAATTCAATGCGTAATGGTCATAACGGTCGACAACGTCTGCCATGGTGAACTTTCTTATTTATAGCCCCATCTTCACAAAATTTGGTAGGCAGCTTCCCTGCGCTAACCGAAACCAATGTACGTACTTATTTTGGTGGTATGATGCCACTGTCGCCCACCATATTGAACTTTTCAACGGTCTTTGTTACTTATGGGCCCATCTTCAAGAAATTTGGTATGCAGGTTCCCAACACGAACAAAATCCTACTTACGTATATATATATGTCCATAGCCTGCAGCTCGGTCACCGTGTGAGGCGGCGTTGGGTCCACCATCCTCACGCCTCCCACGTTGTTGGCTGCTTGCCTATATAAGGCAGTCTGTCGTTTCGGTCTCTACATTCCCTTCCTTGCTTCGCCACGGGATTCACGTCTCCCTGCTGATAACTGCAGCCTTTTTAATTAATCCACGGCTTCTCCGCTGTTTTATTGTTCGTTTGTTACGATTATAGTTATTGTGTGGGTTTAGACTTACTTTACATTGTTCAGGTACCCATTTCCTTTATCGTTCCAACCGTAATCCCATTAACATGTCTATCGAGGTGATCACCATCGATCATAGAACTGTCACTTACCGAGTGGTTTCCATGCCCAGAGATGGCGGCTGCCTTTTCCATTCTCTTTGTTACATATTGCACGGCCATACCAGGCTCACTCTTGATATCCGGATGAACATTGTGTCTTATGTATTGAATGACTGGGACAGGTTCAAGGTGTGGACTGATGACGGTACAGGAGATAATTATACTACACAGCAGCACTAGAATAGTGAAATGCTTATGCATCTGCATGTGAGTTGATGGCTGCTGCTGAATTGTTCGGTTGTCGCTTTCAAGTGTACCAAAATGGCCAAATATTTTACACCTTTCGACAACCGCCAATGCCTCTTAAACAATTAGATTCACAGGTGACGATTTCAGTAGTGGACACTTTGATGTTTATGAATGTTTAAATTCTCAAAAGCTGGATGTGAAGTTATCGATGAAACCGGTTGTATGCTTACAACGCTTGACAGATGCCGAATGTCACTTCAATACAAGTCCTGCAAATACTGTCCTAATTGAAACAAACCATGAAATTCAAACCAATTATGACAGCAGCAATCCAAGCTGTGAGATTTGAGGCCAGATTGCTTTTCACATGGCCAACTGTACGTTGCTTGCTCAAGAGTAAGCTCAGCGCACATCTTGGTCATATTACAACCGCAGGGCCGAACTCACAATGTGGTATACAAAGAGATCCATAACAAATAATTATTGGTATATTTTCCCTCAGTTTAAAAAGGTTTACTTTTCTTCTTAATAAAAATTTTAAGGCAGTACTCCGCCGTTGCGAAGCGCAGGTATTTTGCTAGTATATATATATATATCTATACTAATAAAAGGCAAAGCCCTCACTCACTCACTCACTCACTCACTCACTCACTCACTCACTGACTCACTCACTCACTGACTCATCAATAATTCTCCAACTTCCCGTGTGGGTGGAAGGCTGAAATTTGGCAGGTTCATTCCTTACAGCTTCCTTACAAAAGTTGTGCAGGTTTTATATCGAAATTCTACGCGTAATGGTCATAACTGGAAGCAGTTTTTCTCCATTTACTGTAATGGAGATGAGCTTCAACGCCGTGGGGGCGGAGTTTCATGTGACATCATCACGCCTTCCACGTAATCACGCAGTACATAGAAAACCAGGAAGACCTCAAAAAAGCGCTCAAGAAAACATGCATTATATAATTGAGAAGGCAGCGAAACAATAAGAAGCAAGCGAGTGACATATACAACCATATGAATGAC
Source organism: Polypterus senegalus (assembly GCF_016835505.1). NCBI lineage: Eukaryota > Metazoa > Chordata > Cladistia > Polypteriformes > Polypteridae > Polypterus > Polypterus senegalus. The sequence continues at coordinate 165,057,858 of NC_053155.1, forward strand.
TTCTGCTACTTCGGAAACAAAGCACGATGTAAACCTACACTTTAGATTAAGTTCATAGACAGGCTGCCGCTGGCGTTTGTAATTTAGTGCCTGCCCATATAAGTCCGTCCGTCAGCGGCAATCCAATAGCAAACTGCCACGGGTAAATATTCACGGGTGAAGGACTGTGCTTATGGAGAGGAAGATGAGATGGTCAGGGTGGTGTTTGACACAAACTCAGCGAAACTGCGAGAGAAAGTTTTAAGTGCCAGGACTAAGGTAACATTAAATACAGCCATGGACATAGCACGAGATGGCACCAGTACAGCTGGGAACCTTCGATGCATGTACACCGAGTGGCTCACGTGAACTGACGCAGTGCACAGATAAAAGGCAACAGTTCCAAAGAGCTGAACAAAACCGAATTACACAATTGAAAAGGCAGCAAAAATATGAAGCGCCTCATACATACAAGCATATTCATAAATCCAACTACTGCGGAAACAAAGCACACGTTGGAAAAAGTCAATGTCCCGCTAAAGGAAGACAGTGTAAAAAAAACCCGTGCATGCAGTGTGTCAGGTCTCAGATAAAGAAGAAGACGAGCTGTTTATTGATGCAGTAAGAAACGAATCGATGAATGAAACCTGTCATCTTTACAACGATTGACAAACACGGAATATAACTTGAACACAACACATCCTACAAATACGAACCTGATTGTATGTATGTATGTATGTATGTATGTATATATATATATATATATATATATATATATATATATATATATATATATATATATATATATATATATATATATATATATATATATAACCCGATCTACATACTCGAATAATGGATACTTTATTCGCCATCAATGATTGTTTTGGTAAAGCCATACTCAGTGTATTCATTAGATGAACGGTAAAAAAGTAAGGGCGAGGGGAGGATGACTAATTGAGGCATGCAGGCTGTAGTGCGCATCAACTCTATCTGAATTGCGCGATCACATTTGAAAAAATATATCTTTTCAAGTTCTATTTAGTCCATATGTGTCAAACTCAAGGGCCGCGGGCCACATCCGGCCCGGCGTGTAATTATACCCGGCCCGCAAGATCATTTTATATACTGTATTATTGTTATTAAAGCCTGGGTATATGAAGCGCTGGTAACACAATAAACTACAGATCCCATAATGCAACGCTAGCTCACACGATGCTGAAGAGAAAAGTTGATTCTGAAAATAGAGCCTTTAAAAACCGATGGGAGGCTGAGTATATGTTTACTGAACCCGTGTGTCTCATTTGTGGAGCTATTGTGGCTGTAATTACAGAATTTAATCTAAGACGGCACTATAAAACAAAACATCAGGGTAACCTGAAAGACCTGAATGCAATGCAGAAGATACAGAAAGCAGAAGAATTAAATAAGAATCTGACACTTCAGCGGACGTTTTTACCTGTGCACAATCACAAAGTGATTTCAATTGAGGCTGCTTTTATGGGAGACACAACCACTTGCCCCACTTTCCCTGTTACCAAGTAATGTTAAACCAAGTCGTCACTACGGTGTTCCCAAATACGCACTTTGCTGATAAACTGAGCGCACTGAGTTTGCACGGCGCTTTGGTGACTTTGAAGAACAAAAAAAGTCTGTCTACATGCGGCTCGAACCTTGTGCATGTTTGGTACCACATATCTGTGTGAGAAGCTCTTCTCAGTGATAAAGACTAACAAAACAGCACACAGGAGTCACCTCACTGATGAGCACCTGCAATCCATCCTGAGAATCTCCACAACACAGAACCTCACAGCAAACAGAAACGAACCTGTGGCCAAAAAAAGATGCCAGGCGTCCAGCTCTAAAATGACATATGAGCAAAGACAACTGAATGATTTGATTTGTTATTGCTGAAAGGAACACATTTTATTTATATTTCCAGGTTTTGTTATGCAGCATGTTCATATTTGAATTTGTATAATTTTGACAGGATATATTTTATGGAGAGCAAAATCTTTTGGGATATTTAAAATCTAAGTTTATTTTTATAAAATATAAAATTACATAAGAGTAAAAGAAATTTGAATGTTTGTTCTTTTAATGTTTACTTTATTTCTAATTAGTATAATTTAGACAGGATATATTTTTATGGAGAGCAAAATATTATAAGTTGTTTAAGGTTTGAGTTGATTTATTCAGGAATAATATTCCTGTCTGTTTTACCATTCCTACCAAAGATATTTCTGTCGACTAAATAAAAATTCCTTCTATTTAAAATTTAAATAGAACTTGAACAAATACGATAGTTCATAATATCCACGCAGACTTGCACGTAAGAGCGGGAGTTATCCGTTTTAACAAGCAGCGTATTGCACTGATATGAAATAGCTGTGTGTGTATATATGTAGATATGTATGTATATGTATATATATGTTTATATATGTGTGTGTGTATGTATATATATATATATGTATCTGTGTGTATATATATGTGTGTATGTATAGATATGTATATATATATATGTTTGTGTGTGTGTAAATATATATATATATTTATATTTATATATATATATATATATATATATATGACAGCAACACTCATCACTCACAACAGTGACAAAACAATTACATTGACAATCATGTTACGTTATTTTCAAAATGTTTCCTTTTCTTTTCATTGCTTCTTTAACACACTACTTCTCTGGCTAAGCCTGTATTTTTAGTATATATATATATATATATATATATATATATATATATATATATATATATATACTAGACATTAAGCCGTTAAAATAACCGCGCTAGAACAGTAGTGCATAAACATTTGTATGAACAGTCTATATTAAATGGCAAGGGACCTTGTATGTGGCTGTAATATGTGTCACTGTATTGTGTGCCTTTAATTTTCTCTCTCAGTAAATACTGGTTTGTATTTCCGTAAAATGCCTGTAATTTTGTCTGACAGTAATAAAGTGGAAACTCGGTTCACGACCATAATTCGTTGTCTGTCTCTCGTGTGTGTGTCTCTTAAGCGAACGCCTCTGTGTCTGTGTGTGTGTCTGTCTGTCTCTCGCCTGTGTGTGTGTGTCTGTCTGTCTCTCGCCTGTGTGTGTGTTTGTCTGTCTGTCGCGCGTGCCTGTGTGTGTGTATCTCGCGTGTGTGTGACTTGTGTGTGTGTGTGTGTCCCGTGTATGTATGTGTGTGTGTGTGTGACGCACGAGCCCCTGTGTGTGTGTGCGAGAGACGCGCGAGCACCTGTGTGTGTGTGTGACGCGTGCGCGCCTGTGTGTGTGACGCGCCCGTGCCTGTGTGTGTGGGTGAGCGCACCCGCCTGTGTGTGTGACGTGCGTGTGCATGTGTGTCTCGTGTGTGACTAGTGTGTGTGTGTGACGTGCGAGCGCCTGTGTGTGTGTGTGACGCGACACGCGCAGCGCCTGTGTGTGTGTCGTGTGTGTGACTCATGTGTGTGTGTCGCCTGTGTGTGTGTGTGTGACGCGCCCGCGCCTGTGTGTGTGTGTATGAGACGCGCGAGCGCCTGTGTGTGTGTGTGACGCGCGAACGCCTGTGTGTGTGATGCGCGCGTGCCTGTGTGTGTGTGATGCGCGCGCACCTGTGTGTGTGTGACGTGCACGTGCCTGTGTGTGTGACGTGCGTGTGCATGTGTGTCTCGTGTGTGTGACTAGTGTGTGTGTGACGCGCGAGCGCCTGTGTGTGTGTGTGACGCGACACGCGAGCGCCTGTGTGTGTGTGTGTGTGTGATGCGCGTGCACCTTGTGTGTGTGTGTGACGCGCGCCAGTGTGTGTGGGTGACGTGCACGTGCCTGTGTGTGTGTGCATGTGACGCACGTGGGCATGTGTGTGTCTCGTGTGTGTGACTCATGTGTGTGTGTCGTGTGTGTATGTGTGTATGTGACTCGTGTGTCTGTGTGTGACGCGCGAGCGCCTGTGTGTGTGTGTGTGACGCGATGCGCGAGCGCCTGTGTGTGTGTGTGTGACTCGCGCGCGCCTGTGTGTGTATCTGTCTCTCTCTATCACTGCACAGGGAATGCACAGGAAGAGACTGAACACGTGCTGTGTGGCCCCACGCATGCGCACTTCATCAGAAGACAAACACACGGACACCTGGACGCACACAAGGGTTTTATTAAAGAGGATGATATAGATATATATATATATATATATATTTATTTATTTATTTATTTATTTATTTTTTAGTTTTAGCTTAATAGCTGAAAATACATCATATTTTAAAATTGTATTGTATTGCCTGAATAATATTTTTAAATAATTTTCCTTCTTTCTCTACTTCTCTGCCTTTTTTTCTTAAAACAGAAAGTTGAAGAAAAATTATGCTCATTGTTTTTAATATTTGTCATGGTATACTCTGCTATAATAGCTATCAATCTCTGACACTGCATATACCCTATGTATCTATCATAATCTCAGATGCTGTTTCTATGTTTTCTGTGGCTGTCCTTGAATATTGCATGCTTTCACACTGTCACAACACACCAGCAACTGCAGGTGTGCTGCTTGCCCCTCTGAAACATTAAATATGACACTATTAAATGTTAGAGCTTTAACTAACAAGATGTTTTTTATCAATGATCTTACTAGTGATAGAACAATTAATTTTATTACAAGTGAAACATGGCTTAGCTCAGACGGGGCGGCTGTTTTAATCGAATCTGCGCCTCCGGATTACAGTTTTACTTGTGAGTATCACCGGGGAAAAAAGGGGGCGGCTTGGTAAACATCTATTCCTGCCGGTTAAAGTGTAAAGATGTTAGTTTTGGTAAATTCAAATCCTTTGAGTATCTCACCGTTGTTATTCATGGAGATTCTCACATTCTAGTTTTATCCGTGTATAGACCTCCTAAATTTAACGCATCTTTCTTTGAGGAATTCTCAAACTTAATGTCAATTTTACTATGACACACTCTTAATAGTCGGCGACTTTAACTTTCATATTGATAATCAGTGTGACCTAAAAGTAAAGGATTTCATGAACCTCCTGGACTCTTTTGAAATGAGACAGCTCGTTAGTCAGCCTAAACATAAAGCAGGTCATATGTTAGACTTAGTAATTACCAAAGGACTAAAAGTTGATGTAAAGCAGATCATTGATATTGGTCTATCAGACCATTTTCTTCTACTATTTAATATAGAAATAATGATAGAAAACATTCATGAGAAGCATATTGTTAAAAAACGCTTCTTTGACTCATCAGCAGCTTTAAAACTTACAAACATTATAAGCAATCAGTCTGTTTATAGTGCTATCTATAATAGCGAGGATAATGTAAATAGTAAGGTGGAAAATTTTAATTCTAAAGTGAGAGCTGCTGTTGACATAGTTGCACGTGAAAAGACAGTTAAAAAATCTTCTAGCATTGTTATACCATGTAAGATCCAAAGAGTTTCTGATTTAAAATGAACATGTCGTAGAGCTGAGCGTAAATGGAGGAAAACTAAACTAACTATCCACTATGAGATATTGAAGGTTAAAATAACAGAATACAATAACACAGTCCGTCTTGAGAGGCACTGCTATTTCTCTAAGATTATAAATAACAATGCTAGTAATCCCAGAGTCTTATTTTCTACAATTGATCATCTGCTAAACCCAGGTAACACAAAGGAATGCCTCCAAATACTTCCAGTGAAACCTGTGAGGCTATTGCTGTATTTTTCAATCAAAAAATTAATGATATTAGAAATAACATAGTACATCTCCCCAACACTGCAGATCCTCCTAAGCCCCAGTACTCCGTTATAAACAAATTAAATTCTTTCACCAGGATAGATTTACCTGATTTACATAGAATAATCTCTCAACTGAGATCCTCCACCTGCGTCCTTGACCCAATACCAACAAGGTTTTTCAAAGAAGTATCAGGCGTGCTAATTGATAATATTCTTGACATAGTAAATTCGTCATTAGATACGGGGGTCTTCCCAGACTGTCTTAAGACTGCTGTAGTTAAACCCCTACTCAAGAAAAATAATCTTGACCCTTCTGCTTTTGAAAATTTTAGACCCATCTCTAACCTGCCCTTCTTAAGTAAAATTCTAGAGAAGGCAGTCATTATGCAGTTAAACGACTACCTCAAAAAACATGCTATTCTTGATAAATTTCAGTCAGGTTTTAGAACAAATCACAGCACAGAAACTGAACTCGTTAAAGTAGTAAATGACTTGCGGATAAATGAAGACAGAGGCCATTTATCTGTTCTCATCCTCCTCGATCTGAGTGCAGCATTTGACACTATTGATCACAATATTCTTAGAAATCGCCTTAGTCAATGGGTGGGCCTCTCTGGCAGTGTCTTAAATTGGTTTGAATCCTACCTGGCAGGGAGAAAATTCTTTGTTAGTTGTGGTAATCACAACTCAAAGACACATGATATTCTATATGTTGTTCCACAAGGCTCTATCTTGGGTCCGCTGCTCTTCTCAATCTACATGCTTCCGTTAGGTCAGATTATCTCAGGCTACAATGTGAGCTACCACAGCTATGCTGATGACACACAGCTGTACTTATCAATAGCACCTGATGACTCCGATTCTCTTGATTCACTAACGCAATGTCTGACTTGTATCTCAGAATGGATGAATAGTAACTTTCTCAAGTTAAATAAATAGAAAACTGAAATCTTAGTGATTGGCAATAATGGATACAATGAGGTTATCAGAAATAAACTTGATGCATTAGGATTAAAAGTCAAGACGGAAGTAAAAAACTTAGGGGTAACTGTTGACTGTAACCTGAATTTTAAATCGCAAAAGTTAGACTTCTTATATCATTGATAGATGCTGAGCAATTAATTCATGCTTTTTTTTTCAGTCGACTAGATTACTGTAATGCACTCCTCTCAGGACTACCCAAAAAAGACATAAATCATTTGCAACAATTGCAGAATGCAGCTGCTAGAATCCTAACTAGGAAAAGGATATCCTAACACATTTCTCCAGTCTTGATGTCACTACACTGCTTACCTGTGTCTTTCAGAATTGACTTTAAAATTCTGCTTATGGTTTATAAAGCCTTAAATAATCTCGCCCCATCTTATATATCGGAATGTCTAACACCTTATATTCCAAATCGTAACCTCAGATCCTTAAATGAGTGTCTCTTTAGAATTCCAAGAACAAAACTTAAAAGAAGTGGTGAGGCGGTCTTCTGCTGCTATGCACCTAAAATCTGGAATAGCCTGCCAATAGGAATTCGCCAGTCTAATACATACTTTAAAACACTGCTGAAAACACATTACTTTAACATGTCCTCATAACTTCACTTTAATTTAATCCTGACTCTGAATGTTCATTTCATTATAATAACTATTCATGGTGGCTCTAAAATCCGTACTGACCCCTACTCTCTCTTGTGTATCTTTTTCCGTTTTCTTTGTGGTGGCGGCCTGCACTACCACCACCTACTCAAAGCATCATGATGCTCCAACATTGATGGACTAAAAGCCAGAAGTCTTCATGACCATCATCATCAAGTCCTTCCGTGAGAACCCTACATTCAAAGAGGACTGTTTCATTTATGATAGGTAGAATGCCCAGAGGGGACTGGGCGGTCCCATGGCCTGGAATCCCTGCAGATTTTATTTTTTTCTCCAGCCGTCTGGAGTTTTTTTTTGTTTTTTCTGTCCTCCCTGGCCATCAGACCATACTCTCATTCTATATTAATTAATGTTGACTTATTTTTCTTACTGTGTCTTTTATTTTTCTATTCTTCATTATGTAAAGCACTTTGAGCTACATTTTTTGTATGAAAATGTGCTATATAAATAAATGTTGTTGTTAATGTAGTCAGGACCGACCAGGACTGTAGTTGAAAAAGAATAAAAAAAATACAAAGATGCCAAGATGTTAAAATTAAAGAAGTTGCAGTTTATTGCATACAATCCTTTTCAATCACTCTTACGGTCTAACCATATACTGTGTACAGTGAAAAAATAGATAAATAAATAAATAAAATAAAGCTCAAAAAAGAAAGGCTCTTAACAAAACTAATAAGACTCCCTCAAAAAATAAAAACAAATCAGGGGTGAACACTGGTTTACTGGGGTTGTCATTTTTGACGTATGCCCAGAACCCGCCAGCCACTGAGCCACACAATCTCTCTCTACTGTACTCTCAGTTTTTCAACAGTCTTGTCTACCACATTTCGCAGTGCGGTTTCCACCCCACACCTCATGTCTATTCAGCCTTAAATAACCTAAAACCCCATTCGAATGATATGCTTCACCAAGGCATCTCCATTCTTATTCTGGGGGGATATAATCACTTTATCCAAATCCCAACAGTGACAAAAACCAAATCAAAATTGATGTTAGTACCCTTAATGGATACTTTTATTGTACTTTGTATTAACAACTCTTAGATCACAAGACATCAACAATAAACCTAAACATTCCCATCAAAAACAAACCTGACACTCACAGCACCCCCCGATACTCAATCTTTTACCTACTCACACGGTCTTGCATTACAGTATAGACAGTGCACCATGTTTAAAACTGATGATGACGCGACTGCCCCCGAGAGCAGAGCAAATCCCAGCGAACATATATATACATTTATAACTCTTGCCAAGCGAAACAGGTAAATGCGTGTCCCCAAAGCATACACTGGCTTCTATTACCACCATATCCACGGCACCGGGGGGCTCATTACACGTGTTTCCAAGAGACTCACAGTCTCACACACAGTGCTTGCTCTTTTTGTGTAGTACCTATTTAACAGCTTTGAAATTACATACTAGTTATTCTGTTCTGAGGTGAGGCCCAAACAATGGTTCAAGTGTGTCCACCCCCCAGTCAATCCTGGTTCCAAGTTATACCAGCAATAAAAGTTAAGCTAAGTACTGTTTTTGTTCTAATGCTTAAGGGTTTTTCTCCTTTTGAGCTGTGTTTGAGAGTGTTTCATAGCTAGTATGAAGCCACAAATTGATGATTCATGAAGTGTGTGTCCTTTGTAAAATACAAGCTCTATACAGAAGTACAGCTTTGGATTCCAAAAATGACGGGAAACTGAACTGAAAAACAGAGCCTACTATATATCAGTAGGACAATCAAAATGTCCATAAATAAATAATCCATTAAAAACAGTGAAAATGTGGAGATTAAAATCCAATAAATATATCCTTTAAAAAATTTGGTTAAAATACTAGTTGAAAGCAGTCCTTTAAAAACAAAACCCTGTGTCTTCTTCAACTGGTGGTTTCCCTGCTTCTCCCATCTAGGCCATGCACCAGGGGAGTCGCCCTACCTGCAGCTTACTTCTTCCATTGGTCTGGAAGCCTTTTGGTCCCTGGCTCCGTAGGGCTCTGCCAGACCAAGACTTGGGTTCCCCAGCGACCAGGGCGCTCATGCTGGGGCTTCCATGTGGCAAGACATCCTCAAATGTGGTTACTCCTGCCCTTCTGCAAAACTCAGCAGGAGTGACCCAATCCGGATGGCAGCCAAACACCCCGCTAGGGCTCACTTCCCAGCTGCCTTCTTTATTACAGCGAGCCTGCTCTCACTCGCTCACACCCACACCTACATCCATATTGGCTCTCAGTTTCCAGCTTCCCTTTTTTCCTCCTCTAACCTCCATTCTTTCTTTCAATCTTTTTTCCTTCTTCCGCACTCGTGCTTCTCCTACTTATAATGGGAATGTGGCATAATTGCAACAAACAGAGGCAAATTCTGTTACACAATGGAAACAAAAATCTTTAATTTAAATGTAACATACTCATCTCTTTACTGAACCCACTCAGTATCTGTCTAATACAGGGTTATAGGATGCTTAACCTCTTTTTTTAGTAGTTGAAACACATGCATAACCCAACCCTGGATGGGGCACCTTCACATATAAAGTGATACTTACTCATATCAGAGTTTAAAGTCATCATCTGTCTGCCACCTGTCCTCATCTCCTCCACTTCCATCTTGGTGGAACTTAACATAATGATCCTCTGCCTTTCCTTCCACATGCTTAAATCACCTTAGTTTATTTTTTCCTTTGCAAAACACCTGTCTCTTTTGTAACAAGTATTTCTTTTAACTTGACATTCAAATTCCTATTACCCTGAGACACTCCACACGTACACATGGCCATTCTTAATTCTGTTCTTTCCAGCTGTGCTTCATATTCTAATTTTTTTGGCCTTGTTCCGTTCTCATAGAGAATACTGCTCCTCCCACATTGAACATCTGTTCAATGCCAGAGACTCCATTAGAAGTCAGAATGTTGGGAAGCTTCCAGAGGTTCTTCCATGCACCTCTCACCACTGATATCATTACTTTCCTTGGAACTCTTTGCACTCACAGCACATCAACTAACTAGCACAACTTCCATAATTTTCATCCACAAATACTCAATTGTCAATACCTAAGCATTACATCTGCATTCTGCATCGCTGTCACACAGTTTCTACAAATGTCTCACTCACCATCTGTAGACAACCTTTCATGTCACTACATCTTTCATTCATTGAAGCTCAAGCAACATGGATTAAACGTGAACATAGAGGACAAAGTTATTCAACATTATTGCTGAATTGCATTCTGCTTCATTACCTCCCTATTCTCCTGTAAAACTATTATGCTGCTTTTCTGTGTTTTTGCCTGATTATAGTGATTGGCAATTTTATATTTGAGCATCTGTTACAAAATAATACCATTGTGTGCTATGTGAGGGTGAGGATACAACAAATTCAGTTGTATGGTCTGGGAGAAGTGTTGTGAAGCCATTCTGTATAGGGTTAGGTTGCTGATAGTGTCAAAATAGTCAATATCAAAACACCTCTTAAAAGTAGTCTCGTAAAATACTTTTCAACTCTTTGATTAGTGTTAAATTAGTGAATAAAGTGTGGAAAATCTCACTATTATAATAAAAAAAAGAGAGACGAGATGTGACTGTCTCAGAAAGACACTTTCACGTCACGTGAGACAAGACTTTGTGCCAAGAGATTTAACCATGCCCGGGGCAGGAAATAAACGACACAGTGTAAATGGCAATGTAGAACATTGTAAAGAGTTCAAAAACGTTGGTGCGATACACATGCAGAGCAGGTTAGATAAGATAGTAATATTAGCCTGTGTTTAATATATGTGTCATAATTCACCACTGTTAGACAATACACTAAAAGTTTCATACTCTGTTAAAGGGCAGATAAGGAAGTCAGAGTATAGACTTATACATTGCAAGCAGTGTGGGTGGTACTGCAATTACTCACCAGAGAAAACACAAATGATGACCAAGAGGGAAGGAAAAGAAGTACAGAAACTGTCTGTAATACTATACTTTCAGTATTTTCCAAAATAAAAAAACAAGAAAGAAGAAGTGTGATCACATTGCTCCTGTTGAGTCTTTTTTGTGTTAAATTTTAGCAGAGTTTAAAATAATTAAAAATAAAACCTACTAATGATTTCAATGCTATAAAGGTTGTTTATAGAAAACAATTCTGCTATTGGAATTAAAAATACCAAAAGGAAATAAATTAAGCACATGTTTATGAAGTGGTGCTCAAAGAACCTGATTAAGATTACAGTATATACTATAAATGTAAACACAGCAAACAGAAGAGCTGGATCACCACAGGTAATCCATTTAATGTCCAGAGTTGAAAATTTAAAAAAAGGATAACATTTATGAAGCTTCCATCCAGAGAGTTCCACTCCAAATGGAGCTCATCTCGCAAAAGAGAATGTCTTTCTGGTGGCACCGGTATTTGAAGCAGAGAAAGGCAGAAGGGGAGGAGTTGGAGACAAAAGTCAGAAAGCAACATTAGTGGTCAGTTGTACGAGACTTGCTCCATTCTAAGAAAAACAGAAGTTGTGTTATATAGTGTGTCACATCACATGCCTTCCCTGTAACCTTTTTGGATGCACCCAAAACAATGTAACATGCCCCAAGCTCACATGCCTGATAATACTTTGTTCAAACGTTTCAGAAATCATTGCATATCTATAGTATTAAATGTGGCCTGATTATGTAGAAAACCAAAAGAACTGGGACAGCCCTCATAACCATTTGTCAAATATTTCATGGCTTTCTCAGATAAGTGAATAAAAAAATTTAAAAAGACAAAATGCATATTTTACTTAAATAGAGAGCAATACATTCTGCTACAAGGAAAATTTAACAATTTAATTGTGGTCATAACTGGAGTCCTGCAGTGTGCTGTACTGTCTGCTTTTCTTCTTAACTGCATAAATCTTAACATATATGACAATAAAAAGTCAAGAGTAGAGATTCTAGACTAATTTAAGGACTGTGGGGTTTAAGATATGAAACATGAATTTTTGATCTTACTAATTAGTATCATGTCTGTTATGGCTCGTCACTGTTTCAAGAATTCTGCAATTAAAATAAATAAAATACTTTTTTCACTTCACTCTCCCAAAATATCTGTAATATTACCTGCCAGAAATACTTAACATAGAAATGGTGGGAAAACAATACAGTAATCCCTCCTCAATCACGGGGGTTGCGTTCCAGACCCTCCTGAGATAGGTGAAAATCTGCGAAGTAGAAACCATATATTTTAAGCCCTTATAAACTATCCCACACGGTTTATAAATATTCCCCACACAGTTATACAGCATAATCACTTTGTATTCTCTTAGATATTAGGTAAGATTCATTGAAATTATGTATATAAACACAGTTTATATACAGTAAAACCTAAATATTATTTTAAAGATATCGAGTGTCTCTGATATCACATATGTTACAGCCATTATGATAGACAGGCCACCAGCAATAAATACGCACAATGCAACAAAAATAGTATGCAGTAAATGTGTGCACAGTGACACTAAACGTACGTACATGTACTAAGTACTGTAAGTAGAAAATTAATTATGGTTACTCACCAACAATGACACAATGACTTGTCCGATAACAATGAGTTTAATTTTACTGCAGAACAAAGGAGAGCGTTACAGCCCTTCTAAAGGAGCCACTTCAGGCGATTGTGTAGCACTGCCGTTGTTCTTCTTCTGGCAGTCTTCAATCCAAATCCCTAAAGCAGATTCCATCCAGACTACTGCCTTATTACATCCACTTACAACTCGTTTTGCACCCTGGTTAAATGGACACTGCGGCTTATATTCCTTTCCTACTTTTTAAATAAAAAGAATCATAGCCTCATTGATGCCGTAATGGCATCCTACAGCGGTGTAGATTTTCCCTTCCTTCAGCATATCCAAAACGTTTACCTTTTCGGCAATCGTTAACATCTTCCGTTGGCGCTTGGGCACGGACCCTGAAGAAGCAGCAGCAGGAGCAGATCATTTTGGAGCCATAATGAAGGGCTTGACTATTCACAAAGATAAACACAAAAGAGTACAAAAGTTAACTCTTTACACAGCGAAACACGTCGACGCTGAATGAGCGAGACGAGACTTCCTGGTTAACACTGCATTCAGCACACAGGAACTTACAGTAACTGCGTGCTCTGATTGGTTAGCTTCTCAGTCAGGAGAACTTAACTGCGTGCTCTGATTGGTTAGCTTCTCAGTCATCTGCCATTAGCGTCCCTTCTATGAAATCAACTGGGCAAAATATCTGAGGAAGCATGTACAGGAAGTAAAAAGACCCATTGTCCGTAGAACCCGCGAAGCAGCAAAAAATCCGCGTTATATATTTAGCTATGCTTACATATAAAATCCGCGATAGAGTAAGGCCGCGAAAGTCGAAGCGCGATATAGCGAGGGATTACTGTATAAAGAATTGTGAAGAAAAGTTCGTAATATAAATTAGACAAACTGATTGACTCAGTTAATTGAGATCATTCTGTGATTTTGTATTAGGTTTTCATCCCTCCAGGTGCCACTGTAATATATCTAGGAAGCTAACTTATTCTGTGAAAACATAAACATGATAATTGTATTGCTTGCAAAATTACCCCTCAGTGCCAGGATTCTCATGCCTAAGAAGTCTACCATTGACCATATCCTGGCACTGAGGGTTCTCATGGAGCGTAAACGTGAATATCAGCAGAGTTTATTTGTAGCCTTTGTCGATTTTCACAAATAGTTCGACTCAGTTGATCGAGCCGCCCTGTGGGACATCCTGAGGATTCGCAGGATCCCCTCAAGGTTGCTGGATATCATGGCTGGCCTGTACACTGGTACTGTGAGTGCTGTGCAGAGTGGAGGCTGGACCTCTGCGTTTTTCCCAGTTGATTTTGGGGTTTGTCAGGGGTGTGTTCTTGCTCCTACTCTTTTCCGTGCTTGTATGGACTGGGTGTTGGGCAAGATCATGGGGTCCAGTGGCTGTGTGGCATCTGTTGGGGAAGAAAGGTTCATGGATCTTAACTTTGCTGACGATGCCGTGATCTTCACGAAGTCAATGGAGGCTCTGATTGGGGTGCTTGAGAGACTGAGTGAGGAGTCTGAGTGTCTGGGCTTACGAGTGAGCTGGATAAAAACCAAGATCCAGGCCTTTAATAACCCCTTGGGCACAGCCATCAGCAGCGTATCTGTTTGCGGAGGGAGTGTTGACTGTGTTGAGAGGTTTACTTACCTTAGCAGTGAAATTCATGTCTCTGGTGATTCTTCCTATGAAGTCAGTAGATGGATTATGAGAGCTTGGTTGCTGAGGTCGCTGGAAATGGGTGTGTGGCGCTCCCGATATCTATGCAAAAGGATGAAGGTCCATGTCTTTAGAGTCCTGGTGCTCCCTGTCTTGCTATATTGTTGCGAGACATGGACGCTATTCAGTGACCTGAGACAAAGACTGGACTCCTTTGGTACTGTGTCTCTCCGGAAAATACTTGGGTACCGTTGGTTTGATTTTGTGTCGAATGAACGGTTGCTCATGGAGTCCCGAATGAGGAATATTACCTGCATTGTGAGGGAGCTTCAGTTATGGTACTGCTCATTGTTGCGTTTCCCCGAGGGTGATCCAGCACGTAAGATCCTCATTGTCGCCCACGTAACACCTGGCTGTGGCAGATAGAGGGTCATTATAGGAGGGTGGGACTGGACCGCGTGTCGCCTGGGGTGTTGCAAACCAGGATCCCGAGTTGTTTTGTTGTGTGGTGGGCGCAGCAATGCACTGTACCAGTGCATGCTCCCCAACAAGATATACTTGGAGCTGTGGCCGCTGAAGGGGTTAATTGCAGGACTCAGATTTGCAACCAGCTGGTCTAGATTTATGGCACCATCTGATGTGGCCACTGTGGGAGTAATTCATGGCAGTTGGTGTACCTGGACTCAGAGTGGCAGCAGACTGGTGTGAATTTGTCTCCTCATCTGACACAATCAGCCTTACTCCAGTATAGTGCAAGTTAGTCATGAAAACTAAAAATCCTTGTGCCCAGAGGGAGGCAGATTTACCCAGTAGGCTACCTCCCCAACTTTGTCCAATATCCAGCAGAGGCCCACCCAAGGAGGAAGTACCTGGCGTCTCATGTATAACGCTGTGCGTAGAATTCACACTAAAACATGGCGTATGGACAAAACAGAAATGTTCGTATGCACAAAAAAATCCAGATGCATAAATCTGTGTGTACGACAACTTCCACATTCTTCCGCTCCATAAATTCTGGTCAACTTGAAAAGTAACGTACGTGCCTGCTGCCATTCCCCGACTCCTCCCAGAATTACGCCTCTGTGAATTTTCAAATCAATATAAATAGCCCTTATGCTCAGCATTCTGTGAAACAACAATGGCAAAAGCATGTGGGAAAATAGAAGAATTTCAGAAATACGAAGTGGAGACAAGGAAAACATACTACAGTCGATTCCGGTTAATTGGACCACCGGTTAATCAGACCAGCCGCTTATTTGGACTGAATCCTAAAGAACCGAAACAGATCATATTACATAAGCCTAATATTGTTGGCTTATTTGGACCAAAATTCCGTTTGATCGGACCAAAGAATGTGACAGAGAATAAGAAAAAGAAGCCACAAGTCACCCGTGGAAAGCCGATGTAAAGCGGGTCAGCAACATCGGGAGGATCCCTGGGCTCCCCAGGAGAATTTATGCTTTTATCAAAGGTCATGAAGTCGGAAAATTTGTACCAAGTGCAAACCAGTGGGGGTGAACTTGCCTGCCGTTCCTTTCCTAAAACGGACTGCCCAGTAGCCGGCAACATGAAGTCGAGCGTAAACAAGTGCAGTGCGTAAACAGAATGCGTCAGATTACACTAGACAAGTTCTTCAAACGTTGACTGGAATTTGGTAATGTAACCTTTTGTATTGTGCTTCGCATGCTGAGTGTCATGTAGATCTTTTCGAAGAATTTGTAGATTTCTTTTTCAATAAACAAAGTTGTAAGCAACCGTACATGTACATGTATGTAGTTCTTGTTTGTACACTCACCATATGCGTGTGCAGCACAATAAAAGTCCTAATGACATTTTAATATGTTACTTATAGCACATGCCGTCTTGGTTGCACATGTATAGGGCATGTTCGCGTAATCGGACCAGCCGGTTATTAGGACCAAAATGATTGCGTCCAAATGTGGTCCGATTAACAGGAATCGACTGTATTTGTTGGTTTAAACCGTGGTAAAAACAACAACAGGAAGTTGATCAAATGACAGAGTGGCGGAGAAACTTGAAAGTTCAAGTTCAGAAAGTCACAAAGTGCCTGAAATAAAAAAGAAGTTCTCAGATATCAAAGTCACCATGAAAAGGCGAATTGTAGCCCACCGTCTGAGAGTCATATGGAAGCTTATTAAGGTAAAGAGAAAAGATAAACAAATAGGCAGACAGTTGGAAAAACAGCTCAAAATGTCAACTTTAATCTCAAAATTTCCACTTCAATCACGTAGTTTATTTTGTCATTAAAGTAGAACATCATAAACTTTATCCTAAAATCATTTAATTACGAGTTTCTCAAATATCTTAACTAAAGTAGTACGTTAAATGCTTTGTATTGTATGTGTTTTTCTATGTGCTCTATGTGTGTGAATCATTACGTGCTTCTTAAATGGGCTTTCTCTTCCTCCAACCAGACACATAATCCACTACATTTGTGATATCACAGCTCTTTGAATAATTTAAATACTGAGATGTATGCTTGATATCATTTTCATGATAATAGGAATTAAAGCATGTATTAAACATGGGAACACGGTGGCGTAGTGATAGTGATGAGCTAACACCCCTTCCAGAGACTGTTCCTGCCCACCGGCAAGATGCTTGCTTCATCATGTGCGACCTTAACTGGAATAATTTATAGCAGCTGTACTGTCTCTTTCAAATGTACTAACTCCCAATTCCTTCTTTTTCTTTCTCCAAGTACCCAATCGCCACACAATCAGCTCTGTAATAAATGTCAAGCCATCTGTAAGTTTAGAACACTGATTCTTCAAAACATTTAAGTAACATTGAAATATCTTCATAGTACATGTTTAATTATTCTATCCATCCATTGTCACGCCAGCCCCAGCAAGAATATAGCGTGAGGCAGGAACAATCACTAGCAATGCGACATGTCCTCACATGTTTAATTATAAACAATATAATTTTTAAGATGAAAATGAGTAAAATATTTTATTACATTATATAGATAAAATTTACTGTATCATTTAAAATCTATATTGTCATCATATGTAAATACGTACTTTATAAAGTGGCTCAGGATGTGCAATATTATAACTGTATTGTAATTTTACAGTGATGTAATTGTACTTATAAGTACAAATAGTTCTACAAGGAGCACTTGATGGACTGATTGAGTGCGTTTATAGTTTATAGACTGTGGGCATGGCTGAGGCCGCGTGTGCTTGATGCTGTATCCAGATAATTCTCTTTCTGATCAGCAACTGTAGAGCTGTGATTCCACACATAAAATACAATGGGATAAATACTCTGAGTGGTGCACTATGAGTAACAACGCTAAAGCAGCTAAGGTAATTGGAATAGTTTGGTCATTCCATGGACCATTATATTGTTACAGATTAATTACAATCAGATGCCTTAAACTAATAAACAATATGAGGTTAATTTCAGTGTATTTCACAAAGCCGTGTTAGGGATGTGGATTTAAAAAAGAAAGGGATACCACACTGGAACAAAAACACTGCTTTGACGCTGGGTGCCGCCAGTTTACAAAACCAAGTGGAGAACTTGAGTACACCAGGGATTGAGCTGGCGTGAAAATGTGCATTGCTTTATGCCAAGTTTAGTTTTTATACATCATGATGTGAGCGTGCAAATGGGCGTACACAACATTTTAGTACCTATGCACCGTTTTTACATGAGGCCCCTGGAGGTTAGGTGCAGGAAAGTTCCCAGGAGTTAGTGATGGGCGGAGTGAAGCCTCATGAAGCATAGTTGAATCATTTGTGTCGGAAATCATATCAAAGTTTCAAAGCATTTGACACTCACCTGGCCATTTTCATTAATGTTACACAAACTCAAGATCAACTTCAGTGAAAACTCTTATTGCTTTTATTTTTTCGCTGCTACATACTGGCAACGAAGAGAAGGGTTCGTCAGTGGCTTCCAGTGTCTGATGTCTAAAAATATCTCTCTATTATAAAAAAAAATCTTGTGACGGTATGATACATTTTTCTTGTAATGAGATGTGATCTTTGGAAGAGAGATCTTTTGCAAAGAGACCGAGAGACACTTTCATGTCCTGCGAGACAGGCAATTCACGTCATACTTTCAACCTTTGGAAGCAAGTCCTGTGATACACATGTTAGAGATAATGGAAGTAGGAAAATTCAAATGTCTCAAAAACATGAAAGTAAAGATTGCATTAGCTGAAACAAAAGGAAAATATTACTTGGTGAAATAACGGAACAGCGAAAAGAGATCGCATAGTGTTTGACAATGTCTAGGGGACAAGAGAGACAACGCAGTGAGACAAAAGGACAGGTGCTGTACAAACCTTTAAACGTTCGAAGCGCTGCATGAAATACAGATCGTGCAGCATGGCAGCAGCAGCAAGCCAGCAGCTGATGAGCAAAGAGAAGGTAAAAAAAGCAACCGTTACTTGTTTCACATTGTATCATCATTTAAGAGGGGTTTCGGAGGAGCAACCGCTTCTCCTTTGAGTGCGTTCAGCCCACCTTTACACAATACTGCATAGCACTGGTGGGGGATTAGGAGGGGTTGGCCAACAGGCAGAAAGTACTATACAATAATAAGGGTTAAACAAAATAAGACACCTCACTTTTGCAGCCCCAGCTCTTGCAATGAATATTCACTTTTACACTGTATTATCATTGCTACTGTTATTAGTATTATTATTAACAAACATCTTTTCTTGAGATTACATTTAATAGCCCATTGTTTGGGGTTCTATGGCCCGAATGTTGTAGTTTGAAAAAAAACATAAATTGAAAACAAGCCTTGTTATTTATCCTTAAATGTTTTCTTTGTTCTGACTTAATTAAAACAAAGTAGATGGAAAATAAGGTTTAACCCTGTACTTTGCCATAATATAGGTAAGCACATTTGAGAAAGAAAAGATGAAATCCTTAAATCAAAAGAAGTTATTATTCGATTGAATATTGAGGTATTTCATTTTTTAATACTTTACAATATTTTGTGTAGCACAAAAGTAACGAGTTCACTACAAAGAAAAGACGCAGTCACAGTAGATAGTGGCTCAACTGATTAAGGTGGTTGCTTTTTAAATTCTGCACATAATGCAAACCTGAGTTTGATCCGAATTAAAGAGTCATCAATAGTAATAAAAAAATGATCAGGAGTGAAATCTTTATAACAAATATGATCTAAATAGTTTTGAGGAATACTGTGGAAGGATCGCATAAGAGATCTGTTCAGGAATCATCGCCACTTAGAATCACCATCAAAATGCAATGACTAATTGCGGATGGCAGCTCAGGTATTTACATTAATCCATGTTATATTCATTACCATTTGATATCCATGAATCCCATCATTGAGTAAGATGGTAACAAACCCACTTTGGCAGATCAGGTTGATTTTGCTTTTCTGCACCAAACATTCAAAGCTGTCAGTCCAGAACACATCAGAGAGGCTGAGAGACACGGCACAGATCAGTCACCAGTACACTGTCGCACAGACACACAAGGGACACTCCAAAGTGAGCATTACATGTATCAAGTAATCCATGTGCTGCTAAACTAATTACAATTGTCTTCCAAGCCACTGTAGACGCCTTTGTGGTGAAAAAAGGACCCTACAATTTTTACGGAGGTCGGCATTAAAGATCCTCTTGAGTATTGAGGCAACAAAAAACAGCAAGAGGAACACATCTGGAGCTGCTGTCGAAATAAGCATCTGCCTTTGCAAGCACCATTCCTCCCTTGTGAACACATTGTTCTAGGTCCAGATAGGCCAGGGGTGTCAACCAGTCAGAGACCAAGAGCCACATTTTTTACTGTGTTACCGTAAAGAGCCACATCATACACAAGGGCACACATGAACATCACCCATCCCTTCCTCACACACACACACACCTCTACTCAGCCAGATTTATTGTAAATACCACACACCAACATGATATTGACAGAAATTGACTCCTACAGTACTAAAACCACAGGCCAGTCATTTTCAGTAATGAACATTGTGTGCACTGTCTCACACACACATTCTCAGTTCAACCAAGTCCACAAACAAAAATATATTAATTTACAATAGCGTTTTTCTTTTACTATGCATGCTGCTTAGTGGGACTTCTGCCATTCCTTGCCTTGAACAATCCTCTTCAAATCTGGCTTGTATTCCGTTGTTGCACCTCACAGTGCAGTGCAGCGGCAGGTCACCTGGAAGCCCTTGGTCCAGCTCAGCGATGAGATTCTTGAAATGCCTGTGGTTAAGTGCATGTGTGCGGATGTAGTTCACGATTTCCATCACAGGCTTCATGACGTTGTCTAAATTCAATGATTTAGACACGAGTTGCTCCCTGTGGATGAAACTTGGGAAATGTTTGGTCAGCTTTGCACAGCCCCTCAAGCCCGTTCACAGATCCAATCATGGCTGACGCTCCATCCGTGGGTATTGCAGTTAGTTTCGGTATGGGCAGATTTGCTTTCGCAAATACAGCCATCATTGTTTCTTTCACATTTCTGCCACAGGTTCTGTATTTTAATGGCACAATATCAATGAGTTCTTCTTTGATCACACAATTGTTTGACACAGACAGTGCAAATATTGCCAACTGTGGCTTGTCTTGTATGTCATAACTCTCATCCAATGCGACACTAAAATACTCACATGCTTGAAGGTCAGAGTGCAACTGTGATACAATAGCTGTGTTAATGTCCAATATTCTGTGTTCAACAGTATGGCGGGACAGTTGGACGTCTGATACCATGCATTTTAGTTTGTCGCTTTCAGGAGACAAAATTTCAACAACGTCACTGACGCATTTTTTAATGAACTCCCCTTCATTGTATGGCTTTTTAGCCCGTGCAATGTTCCAAGCCAGTTGATACGATGCAAGCATTACGGTCTCTGAGCGCTTCATAAATTTTCAGAAAAACTGTATCTGCTTTTCTGCGTGAGTTTTCAAAGTGACCAACTCATGCTTGTGAAGTTCAGTCCCTTTTGGAAATTCCTGGTCGATGTTAGCATGGAGTGAGCTGAAGTGGCGCTGAAGATTTGAAGCTTTGAAATGCGTTAATGATGCCTGACATATAAGGCAGAATGGCTTGCCATTACGTTCAACAAAAAAATATAAACTCTCCCACTCTGTTAAAAACGTCCTGTGTTCATCTTCATATTTTCGTTTTTCTGTGCGTTTTTTCCCTGCCATTTTGAGAGCGAACTTGACACAAATTGTTTACTTAAATGATCTTGCCCCTACTAGGAAACTTTGCAATATTTTCATCTCACGCACATGTACATTTGACGAAAATATTAAACATATATTTAACATTAAAAAAAACACAAACACAAACTTCGATATGAACGTAAGAGCCGCATGAAACCAGGCAAAGAGCCGCATGCAGTTCGGGAGCCGCAGGTTGGCCACTCCTGAGATAGGCTATCAGTAAACAGTTATCTTAGTTACAGCACAGTACAATAATAAAACATTTCCTTAAACAAATATGATAGTTGAGTAGTCTGTATTATTCCTACACAATCTTCCAGTTACAGAGGTGCAATCCCAGTCACTAACACATTTACCTTGTAGCCCCCCACCCCCCACACTCAAAGTAAGAACACATTCCACCTGACTAATTTAATATTTAAAAATTAAACACCTAAACCCACAATCAACAACCAGAATAACAGTTGAACTTGTTACTCAAATGATTTGTTTTGTTTTAAACATGAAATAAGATGCACATTTACGTTTGATATATCTTTATTAGTGGTGTGTGCTCTTTGGCTGCCTATGGCAATCCAACCCCACTTTGATAACACACCTTACTCACTATCGGTCCACAGTGGAATTTTCTGTTAAATGAAAAAAAAAGAAAAACGGACTCTTTGGGATAACAATTCACACTCAACAGACATGGGACCTACAACCATGCATGCCTTATTATGGGGCGGCAACGCTACTGCCGCACCACTACTGTTTTTGGCAGAGTGGACATATGTAATGTATGTTTTTTATATATGTATGTTGGTTAAATTGGTGGCACTGACATGAGAGTATCATTGAATTCTCCTAATGAAGATGTATATACTGTATATACAGTATATACTGTATATATAGATGTATACTATGACGTACGGTTCTGAAGAAAAATGAGCGTTGCATGAAGCGAAGAAGGGATATTTATCAGAAGTGAGTATTACAGCGAGAGAGGAGTCCTCACCCATATTACTAAAAGCTTACTTTGTAGCATTATGCATTCTACAAGTCGGCATTTGTATGATGTATAATTTATACTTTTGTTTCTTGTCACTAAGTATTTTTAGGCACATGCCATATGTACTTCAAACAGAGCTCGTTGAATAATGATTTGAAGCAAGTCACAATAAAGACGGGCTATAAACTTATTACAATTTTAAACTTTGAATAAAGTGTTGAAGTTATGTCTTTACTTCTATAGTACACTACCCTAAAAATGTGTTTTATTACTTTCATTACTATTTATCTTTATTTAATTTTTTTATGTATTCCTAATATGCATTGTAGCCCCTTCTGCCTGCAGGACAGCCTTCAGGTCTTCATGTCTGTTCTCAACATACCAGCAGCTCTAGTAAGTTTTTGTTGACAGTGGATCTTGATTCAAGCTATTTTTAGCTGTATTATGATTACAGAAAATTTAAAAATCACATACTTCACACTCTCATGTTCATGTATCAGGGAACAGACAACAATAAGAAAGCTGGCAATAAAATTGTGACTTTAAAGTATCCTTTGGCTGTCGCTACATGCTATCAATGTTAAATGTAAGAAACACAATTATCATAATGCTAATAGTCACATTTCAATTATTATTTTTACTAGCAAAATACCAACACTTCGCAGTGGAGAAGTAGTGTGTTAAAGAAGTTATGAAAAAGAAAAGGAAACATTTTAAAAATAACGTAACATGATTGTCAATGTAATTGTTTTGTCACTGTTATGAGTTTTGCTGTCATATATATATATATATATATATATATATATATATATATATATATATATACACACACATACACATATAAACATATACAGTGGTGTGAAAAACTATTTGCCCCCTTCCTGATTTCTTATTCTTTTGCATGTTTGTCACACAAAATGTTTCTGATCATCAAACACATTTAACCATTAGTCAAATATAACACAAGTAAACACAAAATGCAGTTTTTAAATGATGGTTTTATTATTTAGGGAGAAAAAAAATCCAAACCTACATGGCCCTGTGTGAAAAAGTAATTGCCCCCTTGTTAAAAAATAACCTAACTGTGGTGTATCACACCTGAGTTCAATTTCCGTAGCCACCCCCAGGCCTGATTACTGCCACACCTGTTTCAATCAAGAAATCACTTAAATAGGAGCTGGCTGACACAGAGAAGTAGACCAAAAGCACCTCAAAAGCTAGACATCATGCCAAGATCCAAAGAAATTCAGGAACAAATGAGAACAGCAGTAATTGAGATCTATCAGTCTGGGAAAGGTTATAAAGCCATTTCTAAAGCTTTGGGACTCCAGGGAACCACAGTGAGAGCCATTATCCACAAATGGCAAAAACATGGAACAGTGGCGAACCTTCCCTGCCGACCAAAATTACCCCAAGAGCGCAGAGACGACTCATCCGAGAGGTCACAAAAGACCCCAAGACAACGTCTAAAGAACTGCAGACCTCACTTGCCTCACTTAAGGTCAATGTTCACGACTCCACCATAAGAAAGAGACTGGGCAAAAACGGCCTGCATGACACCAACGGCCTTTCCAAGACACAAACCACTGTTAAGCAAAAAGAACCTTAGGGCTTGTCTCAGTTATGCTAAGAAACATCTCAATGATTGCCAAGACTTTTGGGAAAATACCTTGTGGACTGATGAGACAAATGTTGAACTTTTTGGAAGGCAAATGTCCCGTTACATCTGGCGTAAAAGGAACATAGCATTTCAGAAAAAGAACATCATACCAACAGTAAAACATGGTGGTGGTAGTGTGATGGTCTGGGGTTGTTTTGCTGCTTCAGGACCTGGAAGGCTTGCTTTGATAGATGGAACCATGAATTCTACTGTCTACCAAATAATCCTGAAGGAGAATGTCAGGCCATCTGTTCGTCAACTCAGGCTGAAGCGATCTTGGGTGCTGCAACAGGACAATGACCCAAAACACACCAGCAAATCCACCTCTGAATGGCTGAAGAAAAACAAAATGAAGACTTTGGAGTGGCCTAGTCAAAGTCCTGACCTGAATCCAATGGAGATGCTATGGCATGACCTTAAAAAGGCGGTTCATGCTAGAAAACCCTCAAATAAAGCTGAATTAGAACAATTCTACAAAGATGAGTGGCCAAAATTCCTCCAGAGCGCTGTAAAAGACTCATTGCAAGTTATCGCAAACGCTTGATTGCAGTTATTGCTGCTAAGGGTGGCCCAACCAGTTATTAGGTTCAGAGGGCAATTACTTTTTCACACAGGGCCATGTAGGTTTGGATTTTTTTTCTCCCTAAATAATAAAAACCATGATTTTAAAAACTGCATTTTGTGTTTACTTGTGTTTATATTTGACTAATGGTTAAATGTGTTTGATGATCAGAAACATTTTGTGTGACAAACATGCAAAAGAATAAGAATTCAGGAAGGTGGCAAATAGTTTTTCACACCACTGTACATATATACATATAAACATATCTACATATACACATATCTACACATACACATATCTATATATATATATATATATATATTGTGAGCCGGAGGGCTGCGCACCCCAAATAGAGACAAACACCCCTGGGAAAACCACAAACCTTGAAACACTGACTACCCTCACATTGCTCCTTATCCTTGTTCTATAGCGCGTAATACAAGCCTCGCGCAGTACTCCGCCGACTTATAAGCCTTGCGCAGCGCCTGTCAGTTTTGGGAATTGATTGTTTGCTTTTATCTCTCTCTGCTCCTAGCGGAACTGTCATCTCTGACTTGTCATGGAGCACGTTTAAGCTCATGTGTTTGCGGTGTTTGAATAAAAATCCTTCTTTTTTTCTACGACCTCCTGTGTCTCTGTGCAAATCTGTGACCCAAGCGTGACAAGTGCTACCAGGAGTGGTTGCACAAATGGATGCCGCCGAAGACTTATTTCAGAGGTCTAAAACTTATGCACTTAAAGACTGGAAACTAAACATGGATGACCCAATCTGTGCGCAAATTCAAGATTTGATACATAAAGTGCACTGTTGGTTTGAAGGAGACGTGATGGAAACAGTTATCATGAATATATTACTGGCCGGCATACCTGAACTTCTTAGAGATGAATTTCTACGTCATGATATTAAATCATTAACGATTATGTCCAGGCGATTAGAGGGTTCACAGTCCGCTTGGAGAAAGAGCGGTGGATTTCGTGCTGCTTCGCGACCTGTGAACGAACGTCCAGGACATTCTCGTCGCTTCGATCGACAAGCTGCAGGACCTGAAAATCGAATGGGGTCAGGTAGGACCCCGGGAAATCCAGTCGTAGATGAGACGCCTGTTTCTGGGGAGACGGTGGCAACAGCGGTTCGAGGAAACTGTGGACACTACACTGGCAAGAGAATGTCGCTTGTCTCCAGCTCATTCAATGGATATTGGACTGGCCGAGATTTGTTGCTCAACTATTACATATCCGGATGGAAAAGATGGCTTGTTGATCCCCGTGAAATTGGGGGGCAGAGAAATCTCAGCATTGTTAGACTCGGGAAGTGACCTTTGTATTGTGAGACGAGACTGTCTTAATGAACAATGCCTTAGAGACTGTGAGACTGTAAAAATATGCTGTGTACATGGTGATGTTAAAGATTATCAGACTTTACTTCTTCCTTTAACTTATAGGGGTCGCCACTTTAAGGTTTGGTCTGCCGTTTCAGACTCGTGCCCTTGGCCATTACTCATAGGATGGAGAAATGCCCTTTTTCCGAAACTGATTAATAAATGTAAGGGACCAGTAGTCCAATCCACTAATGAACTTAGTCGGGGGAGAAGAAGAAGAAAACCAAGACGAACTGGTAGCGGCCAGGGAAAATCTAGAGCTCAACTTAGATATTGAACCTGATCTCTCCAGCGAGACGGAGGAAGTCACCCCCGACAATCTTCCAGAATGGGCTGGTCCTTCTACATCTTCCCAGATTGCAAACGCCACCGAACACAAACCAAGCGTTAACGAACAACCAGATTTTGTGCATTTGCAGCATACTGATAGCTCATTAGAATATGCATTTAAACAGGCTCGCCCTGCTAATGACTCTTATTACCAAGAGCGTAATTCCGGGGGTGTGAAAACCTCACACTTTATAGAAAAGGACGGTTGCCTTTTCAGAGTGATCTCAGATCATTTGGAGGGGGAATTTATTGAACTGGTGGTACCTGAAGCACATAGGGAAACTGTTTTGCGTCTGGCACATTCACACATTTTGGGGACACCTCGGTGCCGACAAAACTAGAGACCGGTTATCAAAACGATTTTATTGGCTTAATATGGGAAAAGATGTTGAACAATTTTGTACTTCATGTCCAGACTGCCAGATCGTCTCTGCTTATAAGCCTCCTCGGGCTCCCCTTTGTCCTATGCCCATATTGGAAGTTCCCTTTCAGCGTGTGGGATTAGATATTGTGGGACCATTACCTAAGACTAAGGATGGGTACCAATATTTGCTGGTGTTGGTTGATTATGCGACACGATATCCAGAAATGATTGCACTGAAAAAGGCCAACTCTTCGACTATAGCCACAGATAAATATACATATATATACACACATACACATACATATATATATTGTAACAAGAAGAAACACGAGGCATGGCAAGATTTGGGGCAGCCACCCGTTTAATGCAGTTTCCTGGCTGCAAAAGAAAATGATTCATGTAAGTCAAGTTTACACGACAGAGTCCAAAACAGAACTGCCTCCCAGAGAAAAGGCAGAAGGCTTTATAGGACGTTGGGCGGAAGTGACGTCGTCCTTGAGGCCGGAACCGGAAGTGATGTCGTCCTCGGGGCCGGGGCTGGAAGTGATGTGTCCTGATTCGAGGTGGTGGCTCCTGGTGGGATTTCCCGGGAAAGACCTGTAGGGAACTTAGAAAGAGCGTCAAGCATACGCCGGGCAGATGTATAATCAGTCCTTTCTAAGCCCTTCAGCTGCCTCCTATGCACACATGTGTGACAATATATACATACATACATACATATATATATATGTATATATATATATATATATATATATATATATACACTAGCAAAATACCCTCGCTTCGCAGCAGAGAAGTAGTGTGTTAAAGAAGCAATGAAAAAGAAAAGGAAACATTTTGAAAATAACGTAACATTGTCAATGTAATTGTTTTGTCACTGTTGTGAGTGATGAGTGTTGCTGTCATAAATAAATATATATTTTTACACACACATATATACACACAATTACATATATATATATACACACACACACACACACATATATAAACATATATATACATATACATACATATCTACATATATACACACACAGCTATTTCAGTATCAGTGCAATACGCTGCTTGTTAAAACGGATAACTCCGCTCTTACGTGCAAGTCTGCGTGGATATTATGAACTATCGTATTTGTTCAAGTTCTATTTAAATTTTAAATAGAAGGAATTTTTATTTAGTCGACAGAAATATCTTTGGTAGGAATGGTAAAAACAGACAGGAATATTATTCGTGAATAAATCAACTCAAACCTTAAACAACTTATAATATTTTGCTCTCCATAAAAATATATCCTGTCTAAATTATACAAGTTAGAAATAAAGTAAACGTTAAAAGAACAAACATTCAAATTTCTTTACTCTTATGTAATTTTATATAAAAATAAACTTAGATTTTAAATATCCCAAAAGATTTTGCTCTCCATAAAAATATATCCTGTCAAAATTATACAAATTCAAATATGAACATGCTGCATAACAAAACCTGGAAATATAAATAAAATGTGTTCCTTTCAGCAATAACAAATCAAATCATTCAGTTGTCTTTGCTCATATGTCATTTTAGAGCTGGACGCCTGGCATCTTTTTTGGCAACAAGTTCGTTTCTGTTTGGTGTGAGGTTCTGTGTTGTGGAGATTCTCAGGATGGATTGCAGGTGCTCATCAGTGAGGCGACTCCTGTGTGCTGTTTTGTTAGTCTTTATCACTGAGAAGAGCTTCTCACACAGATATGTGCTACCAAACATGCACAAGGTTTGAGCCGCATGTAGACGGACTTTTTTTGTTCTTCAAAGTCACCAAAGCGCCGTGCAAACTCAGTGCGCTCAGTTTATCAGCAAAGTGCGTATTTGGGAACACCGTAGTGACGACTTGGTTTAACATTACTTGGCAACAGGGAAAGTGGGGCAAGTTGCACTGGTGCATTTGTGTCTCCCATAAAAGCAGCTTCACTTGAAATCACTTTGTGATTGTGCACGGTAAAACGTCCGCTGAAGTGTCAGATTCTTATTTAATTCTGCTTTCTGTATCTTCTGCATTGCATTCAGGTTACCCTGATGTTTTGTCTCATAGTGCCGTCTTAGATTAAATTCTGTAATTACAGCCACATTAGCTCCACAAATGAGACACACGGGTTCAGTAAACATATACTCAGCCTCCCATCGGTTTTAAAGGCTCTATTTTCAGAATCAACTTTTCTCTTCAGCATCGTGTGAGCTAGCCGCAATAACTTGCAGCATCATAAGGTAGACTTGATTAACGCGGTAAGTGTTGGCAAGGCAGCTGAAGCGCTGCATTATGGGATCTGTAGTTTATTGTGTTACCAGCGCTTCATATACCGGGCTTTAATAACAATAATACAGTATATAAAATGATCTCGGGCGGATATAATTACGCCGGGCGGATGTGGCCCGCCCTTGAGTTTGACACATATGGACTAAATAGAACTTGAAAAGATATATTTTTTCAAATGTGATCGCGCAATTCAGATAGAGTTGAGGCGCACTACAGCCTGCATGCCTCAATAAGTTATCCTCCCTCGCTCTTACTTTTTACCGTTCATCTAATGAATACACTGAGTATGGCTTTACCAAAACAATCATTGATGGCAAATAAAGTATCCATTATTCGAGTATGTAGATCGGGATGTATATATATATATACCAGCGTATCGCAGCGAGAAGTAGTGTGTTAAAAAGCTAGAAAAGAAAAGGGAACATTTTAAAAATAACGTAACATGACTGTCAATATACAGTATTTGTTTTGTGAGTGTTACTGAGTGTTGCTGTCATCAAGGATTTGATTATCATTATTTCTTTCAATCAGGTTCGTATTTGTAGGATGTGTTGTGTTCAAGTTACATTCCGTGTTTGTCAATCGTTGTAAAGATGACAGGTTTCATTCATCGATTCGTTTCTTACTGCATCAATAAACAGCTCGTCTTCTTCTTTATCTGAGACCTGACTTCCTTTAGCGGGACATTGACTTTTTCCAACGTGTGCTTTGTTTCCGCAGTAGCTGGATTTATGAATATGCTTGTATGTATCAGACGCTTCATATTTTTTGCTGCCTTTTCAATTGTGTAATTGGTTTTGTTCAGCTCTTTGGAACTGTTGCTTTTATCTGTGCACTCGTCAGTTCACGTGAGCCACTCGGTGTACATGCATCGAAGGTTCCCAGCTGTGCTGGTGCCATCTCGTGCTATGTCCATGGCTGTATTTAATGTTACCTTAGTCCTGGCACTTAAAACTTTCTCTCGCAGTTTCGTTGAGTTTGTGTCAAACACCACCCTGACCATCTCATCTTCCTCTCCATAAGCACAGTCCTTCACCCGTGAATATTTACCCGTGGCAGTTTGCTATTGGATTGCCGCTGACGGACGGCCTTATATGGGCAGGCACTAAATTACAAGCGCCAGCGGCAGCCTGTCTATGAACTTAATTTAAAGTGTAGGTTTACATCGTGCTTTGTTTCCAAAGTAGCAGAACTCATGAATATGGTTGTATATGTCACTCGCTCGCTTCTTATTGTTTCGCTGCCTTCTCAATTATATAATGCATGTTTTCTTCAGCGCTTTTTTGAGGTCTTCCTGGTTTTCTATATACTGCGTGATTACGTGGGCGGTGTGATGATGTCACACGAAACTCCGCCCCCACGGCGTTGAAGCTCATCTCCATTACAGTAAATGGAGAAAAACTGCTTCCAGTTATGACCATTACGCGTAGAATTTCCATATAAAACCTGCCCAACTTTTGTAAGGAAGCTGTAAGGATTGAACCTGCCAAATTTCAGCCTTCCACCCACACGGGAAGTTGGAGAATTAGTGATGAGTCAGTGAGTGAGTGAGTGAGGGCTTTGCCTTTTATTAGTATAGATTATCTTTACAAACTCGCAAGAAGAGTTATTAAAAAGGGTTCTATTTGCCGAGTATTTTAGCCGGGTTAATCGGCAAATGTCGAAATTGAGCTCGTTTCACATTTACAGTACTATATATTAACCTAGAAGTACACGTGGCGAACTAAGAAAGGGCTCTTTCTGATAATGTATTTTAGCCGTGTTAATACAGTTTACTTCACATTTACAGTATGTCAACTTTAAAATATATGTCGCGATCTAATAAACAGCTCTTTCCGATACTGTATTTTAGCCGTGTTAATTGTGTAAATGTCAAAATTGACTTTATTTCGCATTTACAGTATATTAACTTTAAAATACGTGTGCCGATCTCTTGGTAAAACAAAGTATATGCTTAGATTTGAACCTTACAGCGGCTTGTGTTTGAATGAGGCTTCTTTGCCGCTAGAAAGGGTCACCACCCCTTAGAGGCGGAACATCAACAACTCTGAACCTATGAGCTTTCTCAAAAACGTCCCGCGCTTTTCGCTCTGCCCTTCCAAGGCGTTACGGGTCCCTAGGTGCCGCATAAAGTGTTCTGCTTCGCGGTGTTACTACAATAACTATTCAAACATTACGAGTGCCTCCAAGATCTTGCCATAAGGTAGGCATTTTCGCTTTTTCTTCCGCAATGGCTGGCATGGCAAAAAATACTTTTGTGGTTGAGGGTAAGTGTAGATTATAGAAATATATGCCGTTAACGCCCGTCTCATCAAACTGTTAAAATGATATTCTTCTATATCCGCTTTCAAATCAGATAGTTCCAGCGACGAAGAGCAATCTCAAAGCAGCCTCTCACTCGGAGGTATGTTTTCTGCTTTTAAATGAAAAAACTGTATCTAGTCGTAACGCCCTGAGTTTATAAATGAATTATTTTTCTTATTTCAGAAGGCTGTAGTTTCTGGCCGGCTGGCTGTTCTAAAAGTGAGTCAGATCTTCTTTCGGCCGTACTTTTAAATTGAAATGTTGTTTATAAGACCGCGCCGATTTAAAACTTTTAACGTCTTTAAGTATGTACATATTATTTTAATGGTAATGTACATTTCATGCTAATTATAGTTGTTATACAGACTAACCTTTTATAAATCGAAATGTTGTTTATAAGACCGCGCCAGTTTAAAACTTTTAACGTCTAAGTATGTACAAACGTATTACTTTTTTAATGTTAATTACTTTTATTGCAAATGTACAACCTTATAAGAATGTTCCGGCTGATTACTTTTTAATGCAATGGTCTTTAAGTACGTACAAACCTAGTCTTTTATATTTTAGAATCGGAGGGTGAACTGTTTGATTCTTTAAATCTGACTAGTTCGCAATTGGAGGATTTAATAGCTGAAACAGATTGTCTTTTTGAGAATAAAAATCCTGCCTCAGCCAAAGAGTCCCCAGAAAGTAAGTATCACTTTCCACTCAGGGCTCGTGTGTGTGTGTGTGTGTGTGTGTGTGTGTGTGGGGGAAGAAAATAAGGCGTTGGGGTTAAATATGTACTTTTTAGCAGAATACTCGACGCCCCCAAAGAGTGGGTTTTCTTCCGAAAGTTTCCAGTCAGCATCTAGAATCGGCGCAAAGGCTCTCGGACAGTCTATTATTGAACATCTCATTCACGCGGCCCGTGTAAGTTGAACTTTATTTTTAAAGAAAACTTAGTCTTGCTTGTTTTTTCAGAACCAGCCTCTCCTGGCTTACTGACTCATATACTCGGGGGATCACCGCCGTTTGCATCATCACCCGGACTTCTCACCCAAATAATCGGTAAACCTGAAAGATTGGATCCCGCTGCTAAGGCTGCTGAGCTGAAGGCGGAAATCGAACGAGTGCTGTTGATTTTTCAAAGTGCATTAACAGACCTTTTACCCCTGTCTCCGGATATACGTGAAAAGGTTATTTTATTGCAGTGTTTCTCAAACTCGGTCCTGGGGACCCCCTGTGGCTGCAGGTTTTTGTTCCAACCAGATTCCTAATCAGTGACAACACCTGATAGCACTGATCTCATTTAATTAACTGTTTTTTTTTTTTCTTTTATTCGACATTGAGAAAAGCACAGCAGCATAATTTTTACATTTATAAGACATTTAGAAATATTTCTTCTTTTGCTATAGATTTAAATGCTTAACTCTCTTTTGTTGATTTCATTATATTTTGCCCTTTCTCTGTGCAGTTTTTCCCCATTCATTGTATCTTATTAATGACAATTTAAAACAAGCAGATCAGACACCCAGGCAAACAACACTGAATAATCAAAGTCTACAAGTACTTTAGCATCCAACTAACTAATCAGTAAATAATTGATTAATTAAACAATTAGAACACCTAGAAAAGTAGAATGAAAATCAAGATGAAAATACTGTTAAAAAGAAAACAAAAAACATTATTCCTATATAACTGCTTGATACATTTTAATATTTTTTTTCGCAAACTTAGTTTTCTAATTTCTATATTGTTCCCTAAACACAGAACTTGGGAAATAACACATCACTTAATTAGCCCAGGAGTTCAATTAAAAACAGAAGCTGGTTGGAACAAAAACCTGCAGCCACAGGGGGTCCCCAGGACCGAGTTTGGGAAACACTGTTTTATTGTATGCAATTTTAGAAAACTTGTTCCCCAAATAATGTCTGGCAAAAGGCGTACAAGTGAGGACTTGGATGCTGGGAGCGGTGCTCAAAATGTTGGTTTATTGAATGACATGGCGGATGAGCTCTGCTTTTCTATTCGGCCCCCAAAAATGCCTACTCCACCACCCCGATATTTTAATGAATTGGAATATATTAATTGGCAAAATCAAAACCTGTTCCAAATGAATAATATAATAGCGACCATGAGAGCTCCTTCACCTGTTACCACTCCCATCGACTTTGACCAGCTTGACAGCCTTTTAGAAGCCCTACGTCCAGTAGCCACCCCAGATGAAATGCAGACATTAAATAACTTGTTAGAAAGGGTTCAGCGGTCTTTGAACGAGAATGTGAATGCTCAAACGGGTCATGGTTTAACAAACATGTCGGGTTCTGTAAATGCTGCCCCCTCTCACAGTATGGCCACATCAGTCTCGGTTACTCCCTTGGCTACATCTGTTTCTGTCCCTGTAGCTTCCACTTCTGGGCTCTCTGCTCCAGTCATGCCCACTTCGGGGCACTCTGCTTTAGTCTTGTTTATTTCAGCTAGCCCCTCTGGGGCCAAGCCGTCTACTTTAGTATCCCCCTTTGTCCCCATCACTGCCTCCTCTGCCTCGGCAATCTCTGTTTCTGGCCCTGTAGCTTCCACTTCTGCTCCCTCTACTTTAGTAGGCCCCTGTACCCCCTCTGTTCCAGTAGCTCCCCTTGCTTCAGTCTTGCCCCCTGTTCCAGTCACTGCTTCATCAGTCCCTATTACACAGCCGTTTGCAGCTACCCCTTCAACCTCTTCAATCGCGCCAGTCATGTCCGGTGGTTCTGTGGTATCTAAACATTCACCCTCGTCTACTTTAGGCATGGCCGGGCCCTCTGCTGTCTCTAGTAATGACGGTCCGGACATTTTTCAGCAGATCGACAGACCTGCTTTTAACAACACTGAAATAAGACACCCCTTAAATTTCGCAGATGCCTATGAACTAGAGTCTTACGAGGAGGTGTTTAACAGTATTCATGAGACGTTGCAAAGAATTCTGGATAGTTTTTCAGGAACTTTAAATCCGCAAGATGTCGTACAGCTAGAATTGCGTGCCGATTCATTACCTATCAGCGTTTTTATACAGTTGACTGGCTCTAATATTAATGTAGACGGTTTTCTTCAGCAGATAGAGAATCTTCTTCAGAGTCATGCGAGTGTGTTGGCTGATGAGTCTCTGATGCTAGTCACTCAGATTGTTCAGTCACCTAGTGGGGGGCGCTCATGGCGCCCGCAAGGTATTATCTCTACTCAACCATGAAATAGTTAGAAAGAAAATGAGGCATTTAATTATTTCTTATAATTACGGGAATCAGCTCTGTTTTGCCTTTTGTCTGCTTAGCCTAATGGAAGACCGGTACAGGCAAAGCCCACAGTTATGTATGCGTGAAGCGTATAAACTTCAGAGCAGGGCTGGATTATCTGAGCATGAAAAAGTGTCCTTTGCGGATTTGCATAAATTTGAAAACTTGCTGGGTATTAAAATTGTTGTCTGGTACAGGTGTCTAAGAAATGACTAAAGGCCATTTACTTGTGAGACTTGTGCAGTACATTCGGAGGAATAAAGCAATCCCAGATGTTTTGCCTTGGGAAGTTTGTGCCACACCAAAAATGGGTGACTTCCCAATGCACTTGATTCCATATGAGACATTTTGTGCCCAGTGCCCTAGGAAGGTTCCTTTGTCTCATCCAATTCCTATTACCCAAAAAGAAAAGATCATCATGTTCTCTGGTATTGTTACAGGTTTGTCATATTATGTTGTAAACAGATTTTTGTCAAATATGTAAGTATTTTTAAAGTATTATTTGTATTCTGCTGTTGTCTTTAAGCTCTTAAAATAAAAAATCTTATTTATTTGATGTGATGTGCAAAATTATAGCACCTCCATGTTATAGTTTTACAGTGATGTTCAATTATTTCTGCCTGCTTTTTTTTTTTTTTTTAGACGTTTCCACATAGTACAGACGAGTTGGACTTTGTGACAGTTTCTTCCGTTATGAAGAATGGAAAGATGGCTTACATAATTTTGATGACCATATCATTATTAGCATCCATCTGTGTCTTTTTTTGCATAATTCAATTCAGGTACTTTACCAATCTAAATAAAGGCATTCACCTCAGTAGATTCTTTGCTAGGTAGAGTCAAGTACATAAAAGATTTAAAAAATAATAAAAACCAAAACCATATAGCCGAAACAAATTATAGCTTAGTTTTGCATTCTTAATGAAATGGCAATACTTTCCTATGTTGATCACTTACTGTGATTACTCCCTCACTTACCTGTACTGCCCACCTGGCAATGTATGCTAGACATTGTACTTAATCAGTATAATACAGGAAGTAGATAAAGTATGGATGGAAGCAAAGACACATTATTTGTAATTATACCTTTACCCATAATTGTAACTTGAATGGTTTATTACAAGTGCACTCCACTTGGAACCATAAATGCACTGGGAAATAAACAATGGGGCCCATGTAATTATTTATTCACATAGAGGGCGTGTCCAGTTTAATATCAACCTTGGCTGATTTTATGAATACAAAATTGTTTTATTTTAATTGTTTCTCATACCAATGTAATAAAGATATAATATATATAATTTACCATTACATTTTAGCATTAATATATTTCATACTGTGTATGCTGTCTGTATGTACATTGTGACTGATGTATTTTAAAAAAGTTTCTGAAATATATAGATATTCTTGTCTTAGTGCCTGAACATGTTTTTTTCTCCACGTTTAGAATCACGCAGCTGTTGAAAGGGTCATAAGCATGCACACCTACATTTTGAGGCACTGACATCCCATGCTTATAATTTCTCATGTGTGGACTGTGGGCATCCTCCTCCTATTGTTATCATGGACTTACACAAAAATGGTGTCTTTAAAATGGCTGGTAAGGACTTCCTGAATACATGCATACCTGGTTGAGCCATTCTTTGCAGAGGACAGCAGGACATCAATCTCAGAGTTTCTGTGCTCGAGGGACAGTGTGGTAAAAAAACAATTAGCCATTATAATAATCTTTTTTTTTTCTTTCAGCAAGTGACATGAAAGAACCCCCACCATCTTACAGGGAAGATGGACATGGAAGATTATTGGAAGTCTGTGGAAAGAGAAATTCTTAGTAGAAGCCTTGTGAAATGTAAGCTCATGACGTGTTTACTTGTTAACAGCTGCCTGAATGTAATTTGAAAGGGTTGATTTTTAATTTTTTTCCCTTTTTCCAGGCAACCATGATAGTCCTTTTGTCATTTTGCCAAGTTACCATCAGTGGACACCATGGACAGGATCCCAAATAAGAGCAAGTCACATTGTTGCTAACACAGAGTATGCTAAAGTACATGTGTCAAATAAGCCCCAAGATGAAGGTGACATTGACATTACAGAGGAGCGTCTCACAAATGAAGTCATGAATTTAAAAGTAAATTAGTATACACAGCAGTATGAGGTTTTTTTATTAGAAGGCACTACTTTCTCATTAACGTCATTTCTAAAGGTTAACACCATCAGAATACTTTGTAAACAATGCAAGCTTGACTCTAAGGGCTCAAAAATGGATCTTGTCATGCGCTTAAGGGCAAAAATGCAAACTCAAAGCACATATGACAAGGTGTTTCAAAAGGTTTAGGTGAGTGGAAGTTTGTTAATATGTCTTCTTTTTGGTATTAAAAGCTATTTATATCTGTATATCTGATGATTTTACATACAGCAATACTTATGATGATTCTGTTTTATGTTTGAAAAGGTGGCTAGGCAGTGATCATGTGTCCGTGTGGAGTAATCTACTCTGTTAAATTCTACATCAGGGCAGAAAGTCCAAGAGACTATGCTGATATGTTGCCGTCCTGGATGCATATACCAAATGTGGTTGTTTATGACTTTGCCAGGGGTTTGGTAAACCACTGCAAGTTGTGGGAGCAAGAGAGACCTTTATTTAATCCAAATAAAGGAAGACTAGCAGAGGCAACCTCTGACAATATTGAAATGGCAGTTAAAGAAAACTTAAAAATAAATTTGCCTTGGCTCAATGCTAAAAAAGTGACACCCGATTCAAATGGTCATCCTGTCACAGGATCAGCCGAGCACTATGCTCTGTATGATACATTCCACCAATACAATACAAAGGATGAGAAGGATGTGCTGAGAAGAATTTCATTGATCCCAGAATTGCAAGGGTGGATAAATTCTCAGAGGGCAGAGGAGTTTTTTGCAGAGATGCGGAAAACAATTATTTTCTGAATATTTTTTTTCTGTCTGCTCATGTGTTCCTGACGAGATCCATTATACACCAACATAATCAGAGTGTCAATCAGAAGGCACTGGCAGAGCTGAGAAAGATTTGCTCAGGGAGTAAAATTGCCTTCGATTCTATTGGAAAGGCAGTTCTCTATCTATCTATCTATCTATCTATCTATCATGTCATATTCAAAAATATTTTATTGAAATGTCTCCTGTTTTACTTGAAAAAAAAACTGTTTTGCAGCTCTGCAAGCAACTTCTTTAGCTCCTTCTCCTCCATCTCCATCAGCTGTTCATCAAGCAGTCACATCCCTAGTGCATTCAATACAACATCCAGGAACATTTTAAGCAATGACAAAATGACAAATGTATGAGTGTATGTGTGTGTTTTAACCTAAACTAATACTGTTTTGTATGTATTCCAGGTCAGTGTGGAATTCAATGTGAAGGTCTCACAAGTTTGCAGAATGTGAAAGCAAGCAGAATATCTTGGGGATTTATGTTACACCCCATACAGGAGAAAATGGTATGTACCTGAAGCATGCTATGCCATAGAATATGTGTAATATTAAGATGTGGGCAGTTTATGTTAAAGGAAATTTGTATGTTTAATTGAAATTGTATAATGGTCATTTGCTATTTTGCCACAGATCAGGTTTGTAATGGATACCAAACTGTCACAGACTGAGAGACTTTTGGAAGTGGGAGGATTGTGGTTGACAAGATCAGATTTTCAGACAATTGGACGAGAATCTTGGATGGAATCCCCTGTAAGTTGTCGAGCAATTATTGCATTATATGACATGTTATCAATAATTCTTAACATTTAGCTTCTGTTTTAAGATTGATAATGCATGCTTACACTTGGTGCAACAAATTTTGAGTCTAAAGGTATCTTCCTACTGTTAATGAATATACCCTTCCACTATGGATGGTGAAATATTTCTATTTTTGATGTCTGTACTGATATTTTGATAGACAGAAGAAACTAAATTTATACAGAGATATACTACTGATTTTAAGAAGACAATACACAATCTAATGCATTTCTGGATACATTACAGATACCACAAATAGACGCATTTAGTGTGGAGAAACTTGATAAACCTCTGGCGTTTGTCTCTTCAGATGCGAGAGATGGACGTCTGAAGTGGAGCTCCGCTAGCAGCAGTGTTGTTTTCATATTATTTGCTTATTATCCTGAGATATCCTGTATCTATTCAACCGAAGGAGACTGCTAAAGTATATATGTAAGCATATATAAACATGGCCAGCAAGAAAAGGGGTCCGAAAGAATCGAAAGCTAAAGCTGCACCCAAGCTAAGATCAGCAAGCCCTAGCTCAAGATACGGCCTTTCAGAGAGAGACCTGGAGCAGCTGGGCGAAAGTACAGACTCTTCGGGACCAAGGTCCACTACATCGACGCCGGCTGAGAGTGAAAAGGGGAGCGAATGTACGATCGTGAGTGCAGATCTCGATAGTTCGCCGATCGGAGAACACCTGAAACTGGAAAAGGCCTTACAGTCCTCGATCTCAATTACTCCACGCGAGCCGGGAATAGCGGGGACACAGGCTACAGTAGAGCTTGACGCTTCACCTACGGTACAAGAAAGCACAATAGTATAGAAATGGCAATAACACGGGTTGTAAATGACATTCTGATATCCTCTGATGAAGGAAACCCCACTGTAATTATGTTGTTGGACTTAAGTGCAGCATTTGACACCATTGACCATTCTATTTTACTGCACAGGCTAGAAAACGATGTTGGGCTTATAGGCCCGTGCTCGCTTGGTTCAGTTCTTATTTATCAAATCGATTCCAGTATGTACAGAAATGTGCAGACAGTACTCCATCATTATACACAGAAGTTCAATATGGTGTCCCGCAGGGCTCAGTACTGGGACCTTTACTGTTTTCACTTTACATGCTTCCACTGGGATCTCTCATTAGGAAACATAATGTTAATTTTCACTCGTATGCAGATGACACCCAGTTATACCTTTCATTTAAATCAAATGAAGTTTCTCCGATGTTGTCTTTAATTAGTTGTGTTAGTGAATTAAAGGAATGGATGAATGAGAACTACTTGTCTTTAAATACAGATAAAACAGAGATGTTAATTGTTGGAGGGAATGACGCTGATCACAGCAATATTTTGTCGTCATTTAACTCAGTTGGAATCCCAATTAATTTTACTGAATCAGCCCACAATCTAGGAGTTATCTTTGACTCTAGCATGTCATTTAAAGCACATATTACAAAGTCGTCCAAAACATGTTTTTTCCATCTTAAAAATGTTAGGAAATTAAGGCGTTTTCTAAATAAACAGGATTGTGAGAAATTAATTCATGCATTTATCTCTAGTAGGATTGACTACTGCAATGCGGTGTTCACTGGCTGGTCAAACTGTTCTCTATACAGCCTCCAGTTAATCCAAAATGCGCTGCAAGAATTATTACAAGAACAAGAAAATATGAACACATAACTCCAGTTCTTAAATCTTTACACTGGCTCCCAGTTAAGTTTAGGGCAGATTTCAAAATCCTCCTTTTAACATATAAAGCATTAAATGGCCAAGGTCCGCTTACTTGTCTGAACTTATCATGACTTACAAACCTGAGCACATTAAGATCTCAAGATGCCGGTCTGCTTAGGATTCCAAGGATTAATAAAATAACAGTGGGAGGTCGAGCTTTTAGTTACAGGGCCCCTAAACTGTGGAATGGTCTTCCTGCTTCCATAAGAGATGCCCCTTTAGTCTCAGCCTTTAAATCCCAGCTGAAGACTCACTACTTCAGTTTAGCATATCCTGACTAGAGCTGCTGATTAACTGTACATACTGCATCTCTGTTGTTAGTCATTAGCACTATAACATAAGTAACATGATAATTATATTTGAATATTAACCCTCACCTATTCTGTTTCTTTTCTCTGTACCCAAAAGTGGCAATTGGTGCCATGGCCCACCTGCCAAGTTGTTTGCCTGCCTATGGTAAAGTCATCCCTGACGGAGGATCACAGGAATCATGGGAAAAAGGGGTAATTTCATCAGAGCAACGTTTCAGCCGTGGCATGGCCAAATGGGGAGGCAGCTAGATGGATGAGGTCTCCAGGACTCTAAAAATATCCAAACCTAATTATGTCATATCATCTACTGTTAAACCATACTTCTAAACTTTTTATTATTATGCTGTATTAAGGAATTGTTTTGTTCTGTGTATTGTATTGTATTGACCCCCTACTTTTGACACCCACTGCATGCCCAACCTACCTGGAAAGGGGTCTCTCTTTCAACTGCCTTTCCCGAGGTTTCTTCCATTTTTCCCTACAAGGTTTTTTTTGGGAGTTTTTCCTTGTCTTCTCAGAGAGTCAAGGCTGAGGGGCTGTCAAAAGGAAGGGCCTGTTAAAGCCCATTGCGGCACTTCCTGTGTGATTTTGGGCTATACAAAAATAAACTGTATTGTATTGTATTGTAATTGAAATGTCTACACTGCAGGTGATGTTCGCTTAGCTCATACAAGATATAAAGAAAACCGAGAAGGCAAATGAGAAAGCAAGGACAAAGGCACATGAGAGACTGAAACAGGAATTGAAACCGGAGATACTGGTATTGGAACAGGAATGGCAACAAGTAAATGAAACACAGCGGCAGGAGTTGCAACAAGCAAACGAAACGCAGCGGCTGATGCTCCAACAGGCAAATGAAAGGCTGCGACAAGAAATCCAAGTGGAGATGCGACTGATGCTGGGTAAAATTGAAACGCTTACTGATCAATTGGAGGATCTCAAGGAGACATTTACGACTAGGATTGAATTAGCTGAAAATTTAGCTACCAGTACTGAAGAAAAAGCAGAAAATGTCAGCTCCGAATGCAAAAAACTCGGAATCAGACTGGCTGCTTTGGAAGATGGTAGTAGAAGGTATAATGTCAGAATTGAAGGTCTGCCTGAGAATCGAGAAAGTTCAAACCCAGTGAAATTCGCAGCTGAACTTTTTTCTAAAATAATCGGGAACGACTTTAAAGCAGAATCTGAGATAACAGCGGCTTATCGCGCGCGGATCAAACACCGTTAGACCCAGACCAAGGTCTTTTATAGTTCGTTTTGAACGATTATCATTTAAGCTAGAGGTGATGGCACTCCTCAGAAACAAGGAAGATATTACATTTGAAAATAACCACATTCGTATCTTCCCTGACTTCTCTCCAGCAACAGCTACTAAACGCGCAGCCTTCTACAACATCAAACAGCGGTTATGGCAAGCCAGCATCAAATACAGCCTCTTGTATCCAGCAAAACTGAAAGTGGACTGGCAGGGTCAATTCTATGTTTTCGCTAGCAAGGAAGAAGCAGAAAAGGAATTAAGAAAGCTGATCCTGGGACTATTCTGATACATAATAGTGAGTCATGGCGGTTAATGAAAGGGAAGGATTAATAATCTACTGTCTGATATATTCGTTTTAAAATACGGGTTTTTATCATCATATATTCTCAAATATTCTCATTATTACTTAGTATTACAAGGGCGCTATCTGTTTATGTTTAATCGTGCTTAATTACTTTTTCTTTCTTTTTTCTTTTCTTTTTTTCTTTCTAATTATTTCATCTCTACCCTAAACGAGACTGTTCAATAATATACCCTTGGTTTATTGTTATTGCTATTACTGCATTAAGACTTGTTATGCTTATTCTGGACACATCTTTAACACCATCAGCCGGGTTTATTATCTGGGTGCATCATCTTAATGCACTAAAATTGCTGAAGACTATACAGTATATATATTTTAAGTGCAAAATACTTTTTTTCTTTTTTTTCTTTTTTAAAGACTATATTGGTAATAGATATCTCTATCTTTTAACCCTGAAACACCGCTGCATTGGGGCTTGTTTTGCTTTGGACGTGCTCTGTCTCTGGGTATGTCAGAGGACTGGGACTGTGTGAAGTGGGTTTTAGCCT
Organism: Polypterus senegalus; assembly: GCF_016835505.1. NCBI lineage: Eukaryota > Metazoa > Chordata > Cladistia > Polypteriformes > Polypteridae > Polypterus > Polypterus senegalus. The sequence goes on from NC_053155.1 coordinate 165,100,606, forward strand.
CACTTGGGGAGGCAAAAATAAGGGGGGGAGAGAAAGAGAGCAGGCTTGATCTATACCTAATCTATTCTATTAATCTTTATAATTATAACTACCAACGTAATAATAAACTGCATGGCAACAACTTTAGGGGAAATAGGAAATTAAGGCCAAAGCTGACTCACTTCCAGTTAAGACTATAAAATGACATCAAAAACTCAGAATCAGTGTGTCCATGATGGGACAGTTAACCTCATAAGCTGGAATGTTAAAGGCCTGAATCACAAGCACTCTCTCACCTAACAGGTCTAAATGCTAAAATAGTATTTTTACAGGAGACCCATTTACTAAGCAAGGATCGGTTCCGGCTGCAAAAAGACTGGACTGGCCAAATGTTCCATTCTAGTTTTACGAAGAAAACTAGAGGTGTGGGAATTCTCATACATAGAACAGTACCATTTGTAGCATCAGATGTAGTATTGGATCCTGAAGGGAGATATGTAATAGTCATGGGAGACTTATCTAACTGTAAAATGATTTTGATAAATGTTTATGCACCTAATGTTGATGATAAGGAATTCATACAAAATTTATTTGCATCCATTCCCAATCTGAACACTCATGAAGTTATAATGGCTGGGGACTTTAACTGTGTTCTAAATCCACTTTTAGATAGGACTTCCTCCACAGGGGGAACGGCATCTAACACCGCAAAGATAATTACAAAGTTTATAACTGATCACAACCTACCAGACCCCTGGAGGTTTTTAAACCCAAATTCAAGAACATATTCTTTCTACTAATTGACCATGCACCTATGATATTGGAGCTAAAATTACTAAGCCCCATACACACAACCCGCAGATGGCGCCTTAATCCGCTTCTATTAGCTGACAAGAATTGTACGGAATTTATATCCAAACAAATCAAATTCTTTCTAGAGACAAATACATCCACCGAGATCTCAGCAGGGATACTCTGGGAAACTCTCAAGGCCTTCTTAAGAGGACAGATTATCTCATATCTTTCCCACAAAAATAAATCCAAAGCCAGGAAAGCAGCAGAGATAAAAAGCAAAATTACTAAAATAGATGAAGAGCATGCCAGACTACCAAGCGAGACTCTACATAGGAGGAGGCAGGCTCTACATTCAGAATTAAACCTCTTGACAACTAAAGAAACTGAACAACTAATCTACAATTCCAGACATCATTCTTATGAACATGGAGAGAAAGCTAATAAGTTTTTAGCTCAACAAATTCACAAGCAGCAAGTGCGCAACGCAATCTCGGTAATTACCAACACGAACGGAGATAAAATCGTCGAACACAAAAATATAATGCACACTTTCAGAGACTATTATAAATCCCTATATACTACGGAGTTTAAAGAAGACAATACACAATCCAATGCATTTCTAGATACATTACAGATACCACAAATAGACGCTTTTAGTGCGGAGGAACTTGATAAACCACTGTAATTATCAAAATTACTAGATGCTATAAAGTCACTCCAAGGCGGGAAAGCAGCAGGCCCTGATGGCTACCCTGCAGAATTTTAAGAGAAATTCTCCGCTCAGCTAGCTCCCCTCCTATTAGCAACATTTACAGAAGCCAGAGATAACCAATCTCTTCCTCAAACCTTTCGCCAAGCACTAATCACTGTTTTTCCAAAACAAAATAAGGACCTATTACAATGTGCATCATACAGACCAATTTCACTTCTGAATAACAACGTTAAAATACTCTCTAAAATCATAGCTAGAAGGATGGAGAAAGTGCTCCCCTCGGTAATATCACAAGACCAAACTGGAATTATTAGGGGCCGACACTTATCATCAAATCTTCGATGCCTGTTTAATGTAATATACTCACCAACTAAATCAAACACCCCAGAAATATTATTATCATTGGATGCAGAAAAAGCATTCGACATGATTGAATGGAAATACAGTGGAACCTCGGTTCACGACCATAATTCGTTCCAGAACTTTGGTCGTAAACCGAGTTGGTCGTGAACCGAAGCAGTTTCCCCCATAGGATTGTATGTAAATACAATTAATCCGTTCCAGACCGTACAAACTGTATGTAAATATGTAAATATATGTAAAGATTAAGCACAAATATAGTTAATTACACCATAGAATGCACAGTGTAATAGTAAACTAATGTAAAAACATTGAATAACACTGACACAAAACACCCAGGCTCCCTGCTCAGCTATAGGAGCTGGCTCGCTCGCGCTCCCTCCCTCCCTCTCTCCCTCAGCTACAGGAGCAGGCTGGCTGACGCTCTCTCTCTGTAGCACGCGCACACACACACACACACACACACACACACCCTATCCTCCCCCCCCATCCCTTCCCTGTCAGCAGCCCCCTCTCTCTCTGCGCTTGCTCGCTCACGCTCTCTAATCTCTCTGTAGCATGTGCTCGCGCAGCATTTTTTTTAAAATGAGTTTTAAGCACAGCAGAAAAAAACGAACATTAAAACAAATCCGAAGTGCAGTGCATGCAAGCACCAACTCGCAAGCAACCAAAAAAGAAAGATTGCAGGAGATCATGCTATTAAACTTAAAGCCTGATCACTGTAAACACTGTTTTTAAAATGAGTTTTAAGCACAGCGGAAAAAAGGAACATTTGAAAAAAGATAAAAGTAACATTGCAACAAATCGCGTTATGAACTGAAAAATTAACTTTTGAAAAATCCGTAATACAAAAACCACCAAGAAAACTAACCTTGCATGAGTCGAGTTCTGGCATGAAGTGTTTTCCTTCAGGTGTTTTCTCTCTTGTGATTTCTTGGGTTTCTGGTGCTTTTAGCTGGTAGGAGTGAAAGCCTCATGCAGCCATTCCAAAAACAAACTCCTTGTGACCCAATCCTTCGTGTTTGCGCCCCACATTACTGGCAGTCTAGCTTTGTTTACATTGTGCTGCTTGAAAGCACGAGGGTTCTCAGATTGGTAAATGAGTAAACTGGTAAACAGTTTTTCCACCTCTTGTAATTTCTTTCTTTACTTCGATTTCAATTTTCTTCAAAACTTTCTTCACTTGCTTAGAAGTCAATGGAAGGAGAACAATGAACAGAGCTCTTGCAGCCCGTACAGCCTGCAGATAGGCAGGCAAACACGTGCAGCAATCTCCTCCTCCCCCTCCCCAGCAGACACGTGGAATTGGGGGATGGTTGGCTTGAACTTACTGGCTGCAGATAGGCAGGCAAACAGTGCAGCAATCTCCTCCTCCTCCTCCTCCCCCTCCCCAGCAGGCACGTGCTCGCTTGCTCTTGCTCTCTCTCTCTCTCTCTCAGCTCAGCATAGCTCAGGCAGGCAGGCAGGCAGGCAAGGGAAACTGGCTTGTTCGTATACCGAGTGCGTGGTTGTAAACCGAGGCAAAAGTTTGCCGAGCTTTTTGGTCGTGAACCGAGTTGTACATGAACCGGGATGTTCGTGAACCGAGGTTCCACTGTACCTTTTTACTACATTGGAGAAGTTTGGGTTTGGCCGAACATTTGTGCATGGATTAAATTACTGTACACTAACCCAGAAGCTTCAGTTTGCATCAACAACATTAGCTCAGACTACTTTAAACTACAACGTGGCACCAGACAAGGATGCCCCTTGTCACTGCTGCTGATTGCGATTGCCATTGAACCACTGGCAATACATTGTCGAAATACTGATCAGATAAAGGGGATTAGCAGAGAAGGACTGGAACAGAAAATCTCATTATATGCAGATGATATGGTATTGTATATATCGGACCCAGAAAATTCTGTGCCTGCAGTCTTAGCAGCACTCACAGAATTTCAAAAGATCTCTGGTCTCAGAATTAATCTGAATAAAAGTGTACTCTTTCCAGTGAATTCTCAAGCATATAATATTAGATTAGATACCCTACCTTTTATCATTGCAGAACAGTTTAAATACCATGGGGTAAACATCACAAGTAAACATAAAGCTCTATATCAACAAAATTTCGCCGTCTACATGGAAAAAATTTAACAAGACTTGCATAGATGGTCAACCCTTCATCTCACACTAGCTGGAAAAATTAACAATGTTAAGATGAATATTCTTCCTAAGCTCCTTATTTCAAAACATTCCAATATACATTAATAAATCATTCTTTAGGCAATTAGATTCAACAATAACCTCATTTATTTGGAATTCAAAACATCCACGCATCAAAAGATCGATCCTACAAACACAAAAGGCAGAAGGCGGCATGGCTCTACCTAACTTCCAGTTTTATTACTGGGCAGCAGATATACAGGCGATAAGAACCTGGACACAAATAGAAGAACATACACAGGCTTGGACCGCAATAGAAGTAAAATCCTGCAGTACTTCTTTGTATTCCTTGCTCTGTGCTCCAATAAACACACGTTATCGGCAATACACTAATAACCCAATTGTGCTCCACTCACTTAGAATCTGGAACCAATGTAGAAAGCATTTTAAGACGGAGAAGCTGCTATCTGTGGCACCTCTGCAAGAGAACCACCTCTTTCAACCTTCACAAACATATGCAGTTTTAATATCTGGAAAAATTTGGAATTAACTTGCTTAGAGATCTTTATATAGACAACGTCTTTGCATCCTATGAACAATTACATTCCAAATTTAACATTCCAGCTACACATTTCTTTCACTATCTTCAAATCAGGAACTTTGTTAAACAGAACCTTCCAGATTTTCCTCATCTTGCACCCTCATCCATGCTGGAAAAAATATTGCTCAATCTCAAGGACTTAGACTCCATCTCTACAATATATAAAATCATTTTACAATTCCTCCCTTTCAAAGATCCAAGAGGACACTGGAAAAAAGATCTCTCAATTAATATAACAGAAAAGGAGTGGAAAGTAGCAATGCAGAGAAGTCACTCGAGCTCCATATGCGCAAAGTATACAATTATACAACTCAAAATTATATATCGAGCACATCTGTCTCGACTAAAACTCTCCAAAATGTTTCCAGGGCATGACCCAACCTGTGAACGCTGCAAACTAGTTCCAGCCTCACTGGGTCACATGTTCTGGGCCTGCTCCAAATTAACATTATTCTGGACAAAAATTTTTAATTACCTCTCAGACAGTCTTGGACTCACAATCCCTCCTAACCCATTAACAGCTGTGTTTGGGGTTCTTCCAGAGGGGCTTAAATTGGAGAATGACAAACAAATTGTGATTGCATTCACTACACTTTTGGCACGCAGACTTATTCTGATAAACTGGAAGAACCCAAACTTTCCTCTTTTAAGTCAGTGGGAAACCGATGTGTTATATTATTTGAAATTGGAAAAAATCAAATACTCAGTTAGAGGATCCATACAGACTTTTTTCAAAACATGGCAGGATCTAATCAGTAATATTTTAAAATAAGTTCATAAAGCACAGATAATTTATTAATTTAGGTATCTTTACAAGCCTTAAATTTTCTCAGGGGTCGGGATCGATCTGTTCTTAACTTAATTCTTCTTTTTGTAAAAACTTGATTGCTTTGTATGGATTGCAATAAAATTAATAAAAATAATAAAAAAGCATATATATCCAGAGAGGTTTTGAATTGTTCTGTGCAGGGGAAAGACATTTACATGGGAGATTTGTATGTCACTGTCACTTGGGGGCCTCCAAGAAATCTTGGTCTATTGCAAAGTTCACCTGTAAGAAGTTATCATTTCATATATAATGTCATGTTTGCAATATTCAAAGTACTAACCAATTTGCTCTCATTTTAGGCCATTCTCACATGAAGGATGCACTAGTAATACCAATTTGGGCTCCTTCAAGACATTGCAGACTGTGTGTATGTTTACAGTAAATATATTTTTTCTATGTATTCACTTTCTTTGAAATTAATCTTAAACTTTTTGACTAGACATTTTTGCTGCATACAGTTTATGTGACCCTATTTTCCCTTTTATGCTTAATTACACAAACTTTAACAGAACGCCTCAAAACCCATACACTCTTCACTCTTGTCAGGTAGCCTACAGCAGTTTAGTACTTCCTTCCCCCTTCCCTTCTACATATATAACCTTGGGCAATTAAACAGAGAATAGGAATAAGCAGGTGAAAGAGCTACAACTATGTATTATACATTTTAATTTAATTTTAATACATTTTATTGTATTAGTGTCATACAAGCAAATAGAATGTGACTTTACAAAGCAATATTATATCACCTAATAATGCTAGATATGTAGTTTCAGGTGGCAGCAGAAGAATATGAAAAACAAATGCACTTAGATCAATCCTTAAATTTTTATGTGAATTTCCCCTTGGGTTTAATAAAGTATCTATCTATCTATCTATCTATCTATCTATCTATCTATCTATCTATCTATCTATCTAAATCAGTTAGTTTCTCCATTGCATATTTAAATTTAAGAGCATTTTTAATCCCCATTATAGCAATTAAGATTGACATACCAAAACCAATTAGAAAGCTGTAAACTGTATTATTCCCATAATTATGGCTTTAGATTGCCAAGAGGATTTTTTATTGACATATCCTCATCTACAGTTAGAACTGTAAAAGGTATGAAAAAAGAGGATGGATTGCAACTTACTGTTTGATTCAATAAACTCTGCCTATCACATGATAGGTGTTGAAGCCAAAGCAGAAAGAAATATACTTTCTGGATTCTTTTTATTAGAAGAGAGATGACACAGAATGATTTGGTTACATATTTTACAATAAATAAAGAGAATTTTGTGTTCAAATGAGTTATGAAGTTCTGTTCTGGTGAAGGTTCTACCCTAGCATGTTGTTCAGTTCAAAGAATATAGTTCTTGTTTCAGAACTTTAGATAATCATGTCAGTTTAAAAAGTCCTTTGTATGAATTTACTTTCTCTTTACTCATATAACAATATACTAATATTATTTAATTATATTAATTTAATATTTACCAAATACTCATGAAGAAGACTTTTAGTGTTAATGTAAAAATGCCTTACACATGTTTACTTATTTCATTCATGCAGGAGAATTGCCCAACATGTGTCTCCTGGACAATGGAAATCACGATCAGGATTCGACATTGTAAATGTCATAATTAACCTTTTTTTCTTTGGTGCCTAGACACATTTATTTATATCAGTATTATTTTTTTTTCTTTGATTAATTTTTTGCTCCTTGTATTAGGGCCTTCTAAGTCAGATGAATAGCAATGACTGTGGAATTTTCATGTTGATGGTATGACCATTTCATATTTTAACAATATTTTTGTGTATGTCTGTATTTAATGATGTGTCCAGTTTCCAAATGACCATTTTGTGGTTTCTCTGTAGAAGGTGCTGTATATTATCCTTGAGACCCCTTTCGACTTGAATGAGGTATGTCTCAACTATAGTTCTCTCTTCTTTCATTGCAGTATTTGTGGAAGCAGTTCTATAATTTGTGTTGGGTATTGTGTTGAGTTACGTTGATTTTATTTATATGATTTTTTTTTATTTTACCATGCTGTCCCTAGTGGTTTGATGTTCCAGAAACAACTACCTTTCAAAAGGCATGCATAAATATTTTTAAAACATAAAACTTAGTAACTTCATAACTTCATTAAGCTTGACCCTCTTTAGAATGACATGCCAGCTTTGAGGACGAGGTGGAGTATAATGTCGCCTGAGAACTCCAGCCCCAATTGGTAATTTTAAATTTCCTTTAATAACTTTTTTGTCAGTTCTGCGGTAATGTGGCATTTATGCTAGTAGTTATATGCATTGGGTTTATGTCACAATGATTCATGACCCTTAGGCCCCGCCCCTATGACATCATACCGGAAGTCCCAGCCCGTGATTTATGGCCCTTAAGCCCCGCCCCTATGACGCAATAGCGGAAGTCCCGCCACTCCTGACGTCACGTCTCCCCCCACATGACCTAGCCCCTGCCCTCTGGCACCTGATTGGTTCAGGAAACTGTCAAGGGCCTTTTGATGGATGTCTGTCCCCTCATTGAACCCGCCCCCGGCACCTGATTGGCTCTACTTTCTGTCAAGGGCCTTTTGATGTAAGTCTGCCCCTCCTTGAACCCGCCCCGGCACCTGATTGGCTCTACTTTCTGTCAAGGACCTTTTGATGGATGTCTGACCCCTGTTTGAACTCATCCCCGGCACGTGATAAGCCCAGGAAACTGTCAAGGGCCTTTTGATGGATGTCTGTCCCCCCTTGAACCCGCCCCCGGCACCTGATTGGCTCAGGAAACTGTCAAGGGGAATTTGATGGATGTCTGACCCTTGTTTGAACTCATCCAACAGCCACCTGCTTAACTGTCAAGAGCAGCCCCCCTCATTGAACGGGCATGCCCGGGACATGTCCTGACAAATCCAGGCCAGTTACAGACCTGTTGGTGCCCCACTTCTCTCGAAGACATACGCACAAGCGTTTCAAGGGGCAGAGCTGCCTGCCTCTACGGTTTGGGTAAGAACTCCTGTATCTATCTATTATTTAAAATAATCTACGACTTTAAAGATCTAAACCTTAGTTCAGCACTTGTAAACCGTTTTTTTATTTTATCTAAGTCAAGCCCCCAGACATTCTCTGCACTGACAAGCTGTCCCTTCACTCTCTCTCTACACAGTTGATGCGAGAGAGCTGAGAGCTGAGACAGCCTCTGCTGGGTCGAAGCTCCAAGCGCACATGCAGTCAAGGTCGAAAGACACTTCCCAGTCACCCACACGTCCCTGCCAGTTCTGAAAGGCCGGTATAAAAAGCAAAGCATTTTGTTCTATCTACATTTTTAAGATGAACACGCAATTAAAACATCTCATCTTTGCTTCAAACTAAGTCAAGCTGCTTTTTTTTCCATCTCACAGACAGATTCTGCAGTAAAAAACAGCCTTAGCGGTGATTCAAGCTTCCCACCTCACAGAAATCAAGCAGCCCGGCTTTTTAGCAGCCCCTGCTCTCTCTTAAAAATGACAGGCTCTGTGTAGACAGAGAGAGCCGGACAGCCGCCCCTGCACGGCCCTGCGCACAGGCACGCGTCTATAGCTGCAAACTGCATGAGGTCGGAGCTCTGCTGACAGTAACACCCAATCCCCCCCACCCGCTGTATTCTGCGAGCGCATGCTTGTCAACCCCCCACCCTAACCCAGAACGGGAGCGCGCATCACAGCTAATCAGTCCGGGAGAACAAGTTACGTGTATAACTTTTAAAGTTAAAGGATTTAAAAATCACGCGCACAGTTAAATAATAGGCAACAGGGACCTTTTAAAGAACATTTGAGACGCTAGCCTCTGATGTATATTTTGTATATCTTTAAAAAAGGCCCTGTTCCATCCATCACCTCCCATTTTAAATAATCAGCTGCCCCTAAGGAAACAGATCGCGAAAGCATGGCGAATAGTTTTCTAAAAGTTAGAATTGTATTCAGATAATCCCAGAGTGAACGAAGCACAAATACTTACCAGAAGCGGGATTCGAAACCACACTGGCATTTGTCCCTTGAATCTTAAAGCCATAGGCTTAAACAGATCGGACCTCCGGGAATACAGAAATGCGCTTCACAGCCCAGAGAATGCAGGTGTTTGTGTGACCAGTTAGGGAGGAAAGGAGGGGAGCGATTCATAGCTGCTAGCAACAGATTGCGTCCGATGTGAAAAATTGCCTTACCTTGTGGAATGCAGCTTGTAAAACAAAGGATGTTTTTAGGAGACATTCAAAAGACGCGGTGCAACGAGCGTGGCTTGTGTCCGGTTCAAATGATTGGCAAACATAAAGCACTTCCAAAATACCGCTTTATAAAGAGAGATGCTTTAAAATTGTTCTAAAACCTTTTTTCATCCCCATTTAAATATATTCCGGTTCAAATCATTGGTAAACATTAACATAAAGCACTTCCAATATACAACTCTATAAAGAGAGATGCTTTAAAATTGGTCTAAAACCTTTTTTCCATCCCCATTTAAATATATTTTGATATAAGCCTTGTAAAAATCACACAGTTAAATAATAGGCAACAGCACCCTTTTTAAATGGCTTATTTTTAAAAAAGCTATCCTCGGTGTATAAAAAGTATTTCCCCAAACTTAGATTTTATTTTTTAGACATTTATAGGTCTAAAAGTTAGATCGCCTTCAATATGCCATCATTCTGGGAAAAAAGGTAAAGACGCTTTGGCAAGTCACGAATACGGTGGACCTTTTCCCAACAAATGCGGCGTTCGCCTGAAGGTAAAGTGGTGGGGGGTGCGCTTCACAGCCCAGAGATGGCAGGTGTTTGTGTGACCGATTAGAGAGGAAAGGAGGGAAGCGATTCATAGCACCTAGCAACAGATTGCATCCGATGTGAAAAATTCCCTTACTTTGTGGAATGCAGCTTGTAAAACAAAGGATGTTTTTAGGAGGGTTATATCCCCGTAGAGTCTCCGATTTATTATACGGATTCAGGTAAGACCCTTTTTTTAAAAAAATGCTTTAGGTTTGCAAGGTGCTTGTCTAGGAGCTTCAGATCACTCGTGCGTGCATTTGGGCACGCGCATTGTGCGTGTGTGCGCGAGCTTGGGAATTTAAGAATGTGTCTTAAAGAGTTCATTTTTAAATAAAGCTTAAAAAGGCAAATTAAAAAATATTAAATCTGAATAAAACACAGAAATATCATTTAATGATATCAATTAGGGTTAGGTATTATCAAGCACCGGGATCTATTTATAAGGCTTATTTCTAATCATCGTTATAAAATGCTGAGTAAATAAAGGGAGACTAAATACAATTTATAATAAAAATGGAACACCGATGGAAGGCTGAATAAACAAGGGAATCTAACTTAGCTTGAAATGCCGCAGAGTGTTTTACACATAAAACCCTACACAGTGGTTCTCAAACTCTGGGCGGACCCCGCTAGGGGGCGCGAAGTAACAAAAAGGGGACACGAAGATGTGAAAAAAAGAAAACAAGAATCGAAAATATGAAAAATACATCTATTGAACCCAAAACAAATTAACTTAAACTACCTTCTGATACAGAAAAATAAATATAGAGGTAGATAAATGTCGATAAAAGTTAAGTAGGTGTGTCATGAGAATAAAATCTGATTTTTTCATGATTAGCAGGCCAAAGATTTGGCCGTTTGAGAAAAATAATCGTACATGTGTGTTGTAAGCAGAATATGAATGACTTGGGCTGGCAAGAAAAGATATAGGATAGAAGATATTTGATGTCTCCAGTTCCTTGAGGGACTTTATACTAGCTATTATCATTTAAAATGAGTACAGAAATTAAGTTCTATGCTATGTTTGGGGTGGATGTGATCAGAAAGGCACTGATAATTCCAAAGACCGGTCAAAAAAAAACTGTTGGAAATAGGGATTTTTCTTATAATGCTTTATTTTCATGTTAAAGCAACTGGTCATTTTACTTGGCTACTGAAAATGTATTTTGTTCACTAATGCTTTAGTGTTTAATTAAGAATTACCTGAATATTTGATCATTAGTTTAAGCAGAAAGAGTAATTAGCTCTGCTATTTTAGTTCAATGAACTTCGGATGTGCAACAGAGCGCCCCGCTGAATCTGAACACGGGGTCGCGGGGGTCTGCTGGAGCCAATCCCTGCCAACACAGGGCGCAAGGCAGAGAAATACCCGATGAATCCGAACACTGGGTTACGGGGGTCTGCTGGAGCCAAACCCTGCCAACACAGGGCGCAAGGCAGGGAACCAATCCCGGGCAGGGCACCAACCCACCGCAGAAACAAAAATCATAATTGGGCTTTTCTGTTTTTAAATTTTTAATTAAAAATAGTAAAATGATTTCTAATTATTCCATGTGTTAATAGAAATAATTTTAGTTTTGAGTAGACAGAAAATATCTACATTTTGTGCTAGTGTAACAGTGAGTGCTTTTAAATGCACGTACAAAATTGGGATAAGGTGTGCAACCTGCTTTCTTAAAAAATCTCCGTTTAAATGCACAAGTGTACTTACAGAGTTTTCCTTTGTCAAAATGCACCTAGGTGATAGAAATGAGCTAAGCAAAAAATTTTTAAAATCATTGACCGCAGCAAATCCTAAAACACACGTGGAATCAGTCTCTTTTGTGCGGTATGGGGTTACTTTTAAAAATAACTTCATTATATTACTCACACGTCTAAAATCACCCGGAATCTGGGCTACTATTCTGTATTAAAATAATTATATTTAATGAAATGAATGAAAACACCATTACAGTAAGCTCCTGGAGTCTGTCTCTAACCGGTTGTTCAAATGAGAGTTTATATAGCAAAAATGTTTCGTTATCTCAGCCTTTAAAAAACAGGCGGCTCCGTACAGAGAGAGGCCGTTTCGAAACAGTAGGCATTTCACCAGCGGGTCCCTTCTGCAGGTAGTTCAGAATACTTTTATTATGTCAGAGTTAATGCACCACCGGCCTGCGTATTAAAGCCAGTCCTAAATATTCTCAGAGGAGATGCCCCTGTTTGAATTTTCAGACGCCGAGACAAAAACTACTGCGATTGGTCAACCCTGAGGAAGCCCCTTGAGAAACTTATTCACTGTGTAAAGGACTAGCTTCTAAAAAACAAAAACAAAAAGTCCTAAGCTTCCAATGTTTGCCTCGGTTCATTAAAAAACACGCGTGCTCTCTCTTTAAATCAATCCATCCACATATGCAACCACAGCTCATTCGTTATCACCCTGCAGACTCTATTCCGCTAGATGCTTGTCCATACAAAAAAATCTATTTTACGTTAGCTAAACAGAATCTCGAGCTAAATAGGTTATTTTGTAACTACCTGAAACCTCAATCCCTACACCGAGATAAAAACTTTATCAAAACAGACACCCTAGTTTTTAACCATTTAGACATGAACAATACACTGGAGACGTTTACAAGTCGACCAGACTTTGGACACAAGTGCGTGCCCAAGCTCGCGCACACACGCACAATGCGCGTGCCCAAATCCATGCACGAGTGCTCTGAAGCTCCTAGACAAGCACCTTGCAAACCTAAAGCATTTAAAAAAAAAGGGTCTTACCTGAATCCGTATAATAAATCGGATACTCTACGAGGATATAACCCTCTAAAATATAAAAAAGGATTCAAACCTCCATTTTAAAAACATGCTCGTTTAACGCTTATAAGAATCATGAAAGGGACTTACCTTGATTCAGAAACAGCCCGGTATCTGCAGGGATTCCTGTATGAACGATAATTATTTTTCATTTAGTTCTAGTCGTTAAAAGTAGAAATCATTAAGAAGTTCGTCAAAACGCACCGTCGTGGCTGAAATTCATTTTGTCGTTCTCAGGGCGATCGGAGATATGGGTTTGGTTATGGAAGCCTCTCTTTTTATTGAGAAAAGAGCCGTATTTTGGAAGTACTTTATGTTAATGTTTACCAATCATTTGAAACGGAATATATTTAAATGGGGATGAAAAAAGGTTTTAGAACAATTTTAAAGCATCTGTCTTTATAAAGCAGTATTTTGGAAGTGCTTTATGTTTGCCAATCATTTGAACCGGACACAAGCCATGCTCGTTGCACCGCGTCTTTTGAATGTCTCCTAAAAACATCCTTTGTTTTACAAGCTGCATTCCACAAAGTAAGGCAATTTTTGTTGCCTAGGAGCTCTGAATCGCTCCCCTCCTTTCCTCCCTAACTGGTCACACAAACACCTGCCATCTCTGTGCTGTGAAGCGCATTTCTGTATCCCCGGAGGTCCGATCTGTTTAAGGCTATGGCTTTAAGATTCAAGGGACAAATGCCAGCGTGGTTTCGAATCCCGCTTCTGGTAAATATTTGTGCTCCGTTCACTCTGGGATTATCTGAATACAATTCTAACTTTTAGAAAACTATTCGCCATGCTTTCGCGATCTGTTTCCTTAGGGGCAGCTGATTATTTAAAATGGGAGATGATGGATGGAACAGGGCTTTTTTTTAAGATATACAAAATATACATCTGAGGCTACCGTCTCAAATGTTCTTTAAAAGGTCCCTGTTGCCTATTATTTAACTGTGCGGGTGAATTTTAAATCCTTTAACTTTAAAAGTTACACACGTAACTTGTTCTCCCGGACTGATTAGCTGCGTGAACGTGCGAGCTTGATGCGCGCTCCCGTTCCGGGTTAGGGTGGGGGGTTGACAAGCATGCGCTCGCAGAACACAGCAGGGGGGTGGGGGGTGTTTCTGTCAGCAGAGCTCCGGCCTCATACAGTTTGCAGCTATAGACACGTGCCTGTGCGCAGGGCCGTGCAGGGGCGGCTGTCCGGTTCTCTCTGTCTACACAGAGCCTGTCATTATTAAGAGAGAGCAGGGGCTGCTAAAAAGCCAGTCTGCTTGATTTCTGTGAGGTGGGAAGCTTGAATCACCTCTAAGGCTGCTTTTTACTGCAGAATCTGTCCGTGAGATGGAAAAAAAGCAGCTTGACTTAGTTTGAAGTAAAGATGAGATGTTTTAATTGCGTGTTCATCTTAAAATCGTAGATAGAACAAAATGCTTCGCTTTTTATACCGGCCTTTCAGAACTGGCAGGGACGTGTGGGGGACTGGGAAGTGTCTTTCGACCTTGACTGCATGTGCGCTTGGAGCTTCGACCCAGTGGCATCTCGGGGTACACGCAGAGGCTGTCTCAGCTCTCACGCGTCAACTGTGTAGAGTGAGTGAAGGGACAACTTGTCAGTGCAGAGAATGTCTGGGGGCTTGACTTAGATAAAATAAAAAAACGGTTTACAAGTGCTGAACTAAGGTTTAGATCTTTAAAGTCATAGTTTATTTTAAATAATAGATAGATACAGGAGTTCTTACCCAAACCATAAAGTCAGACAGCTCTGCCCCTTGAAACGCTTGTGCGTGTGTCTTCAAGAGAAGCGGGGCACCAACAGGTCTGTAACTGGCCTGGATTTGTCAGGACATGTCCCGGGCATGCCTGTTCAAGGAGAGGGGCTGCTCTTGACAGTTAAGCAGGTGGCTGAGTGAGGTGAGTTCAAACAGGGGTCAGACATCCATTAAATTCCCTTTGACAGTTTCCTGAGCCAATCAGGTGCCGGGGGCGGGTTCAAGGGGGGACAGACATCCATCAAAAGGCCCTTGACAGTTTCCTGAGCCAATCAGGTGCCAGGGGGCGGGTTCAACGAGGGGACAGACATCCATCAAAAGGCCCTTGACAGTTTCCTGAGCCATTCAGGTGCCGGGGGTGGGTTCAACGAGGGGACAGACATCCATCAAAAGGCCCTTGACAGTTTCCTGAACCAATCAGGTGCCAGAAGGCGGGGCTAGGTCACATGGGGGGAGACGTGACGTCAGCAGGGGCAAGAATTCCGGTGTTGCATCAGCAGGGCGCGACTTCCGGTGTTGTGTCATAGGGGCGGGGCTTAAAGGTCATAAATCATAGGGCGGACTTCCGGTATGACGTCACGGGGCGGGGCTTAAGTGTCATAAATCATTGTGACATAAACCCCATGCATATAACTACTTATGCTTAGCCATGTTGTAAATCAAAAATCAATAATTTAAATGTTTACCATTTTACATTTAATGCTGTTTTTTGAAATCACTGAAGGAAATACATTGGTCTGAGCAAGCAAATGCCCTTCTAAATGATGACCAAGAACCTAAGAAAAAATTAGAAGGTACAGAAATGATGCACAGCCTGGACAGTGTCATTTTTTGTGCATGTTCTTTTGGTTCATTTTTTAACATTTCCCTAGGTAAATATTATGCTTTTTTTCTGTTTTCAGGTCTAGACTCTATTGAGCCATTAATGAAAAAAAAGAAGATGGGTAAAGACTTCAGCTACATCTGAAGTGAACAAAATGTCATGCTATTCCATAACACTGTGTTAATGAATGTTTCAAATCTTTTCTTTTAGAAGAAGCATCAGCCTCCCTTGTCCAACATCCAGCAAAGGGCACTAATGAGCAGGTACAGACACATCATTTTATAAGCTTCCATAACATAGATGAATTACATTTTGTTGATGTTGGCTTAAAATGCTTACTATATAGTGAATAAAATGTAAGAAAAAACCTTTAGTACTAGGGTGTTGTACCGTGTTAGCCATTATGAATGTAGAGAAAAGCCAAGCAAAATGACACCTTTTATTCGCTAACTAAAAAGATTACAATATGCAAGCTTTCACGGCAACTAAGGCCCCTTCTTCAGGCAAAATGTAATACAGAAACTGAAGCTTCCTGTGTTTACATCCGCATACTAGGACAAGAAACAACATTGGTAAATCTTTAAAGGAAAAATCTTAAATGTAAAAAAATAATAGGTTCATTCAGGCATTTAAATTTAAACATTAAATTCATTAATTTAACAAGAGAGAACAATGTATGGTCAAGCTCTTTAGATAAGATAACTGTCCAACAAAGTCCTTTGAAGTTTGTGATGAGTTTTTCAAAACAATATGAGTCTGTAGACAGGTTATCTGTGTCAGTCTGAGAGATGCAAACAGTCCTAATACCTGGTCATAAAACTCTTGTCTCTATTCAAGCCATGCTGTAATGTATTAAATTTTAACATGAGCTTAACTTCCCATTCTTTTCTCTCTTGCTGTGTTTTGAAGTTGCCCATAAGCACTGTGACTTTAAAGTTCCAATCAAAGTGTCCATGGCTGTTTAAGTGGGCCGCTACAGGAACATCTGTGTTGCCATGTTTAATGTGGAATCTGTGCAAATTCATTCTCTGGCGAAGTGTTTGTCCAGTTTCTCCCACATAGAGTGCAGTGTCAGGACATTTCATGCAGAGAATTAGGTAGACCACATTAGAAGTTCTGTAGGAAAATGATCCCTTTATGTGATGTTCAAGTCGGCAGTGTGGTATATCTCTACGGTCTGTATTGTAGATGTGGGCACACGTTTTACATCTTTTCTGTAGCCTGGGAGATGTGCCATTTTCTGTCAGTTCATTTAGGGAGCTTCGGACAATAAGTTGCTGAAGGTTTGGTGGCTGTCTGTATGCCAGGAGGGGAAGTTCAGGTAATAAATTTTTTAGTGTTTGGTCATTGTTTAGCATTGGCTGAAGTGTAATTTTTCGAAGTGCTTCAAGATGTGGGTTGTAGGTGACAACAAGAGGGATGCGGTTCTTGTTGTCTTTGTTTTTATATTCCAGAAGGTTGTCTCTGGGTATGGCAGTAGCTCTTCTTATTTGAGTGTCTGTTGTTTTGGGGCTATAAACTTGTCTGATGAAATCTTGTCTGAGCTCCTGCAGTTGTTGATCCCAGTCTGTCGGGTCTGAGCAAAACCTTGTAATGCTTGTCTCAGATGCATACTGTTAATCATTAACCAGTAGGAATCAAAGCCTCAAAGACTAAAAGCCTGTTTTACCTCAACTCATCAGAAATTTCAAAAGACTTTGTTGGACAGTTATCTTATCCAAAGATCTTGATCATACATTGTTCTCTCTTGTTAAATGAATCTTAGCCTGAAGAGGTCTATTACTTTTTTACATTTAAGATGTCTCACCTAAAGATTTACCAATGTTTTTACTTGTCCTAATGTGTATATAAACACAGGGAACTCCAGTTTCTGTATTACATCTTGCCTGAAGAAGGGGCCTGAGTTGCTTTGAAAGCTTGCATATTGTAATCTTTTTTAGTTAGCCAATAAAAGGTGTCATATTGCTCGACTTCTCACTACATTCAAAATGGCTAACATTGTACAACACCCTAGTACTTCTTGTGACTGTGGAAGTAAAACAACTACCCCGAGGGACATAGGACAAGTTCAATCAATTAGATTTTTTTCAGTCACAGATGAGTACGTGGATTCTATGTTGCAAGGCAGAAGAGCATTTACATTTTTTTCTATTGCCTTTTTATAATTTCTTCTTCCTCCCCTTACCCTTATTTCTTAAAAATAAACATAACATTGTTTACTTAAGCATTTTATTTTAGTACACTAAACGGCCATCTGTTCTTATTTTTTTCCAATGATCAGATAGACCCTAAAGAAGGAAAGGTCAGCTCTAATGTGAAAAATAGAATCGTTCCTACGACAGACGCATGTATGAATAGCCTGCCATTATCAGCTATTAACCCTTAGTAGCTTGCAAGCAGTTATTTTTTCTTTCACATGACACAGAAATGCAACACTTAAAATAGAAAATTTTAAATGCATTGTGACTGTATTAATAATAGAGTGATCCAATACAGCAATGTTAATAACGTATCACAAGATTACCTCACTCTGTATATTGTTCTCATCATTATCTGATATTGCCTACTCACCAATTTTTCCTAATGCCTATTGAAAATTGCTAAGTTTCTAATGGATGTAATTGCCCCCATTATCAGCTGCCATTACTTTGACCCAAAAGTGATATCAGTGATCTAGCCAAAGGAGCAACCCCATCTTCCACTTACCGGTGTATTTAACTGTCCCGTTCCTACCCTCTGACTTGTAAATTCTGCAAGTGTGTTCTTGAGTCTATTGGGCACAGGTAATCTCCTAAAGGACATGATTACCTTTCCATCATTATCTTACAATGTAAGAAGTATATTGCTGCCTTCTGGCCACAAGAGTGTTCATCTCTTATTTACTTGGCTCATTCCAAAACCTCGCTTTTGTAAATATTGGTGGCCTTACAGATTTCTTTAGAGAAATGGTATGGGCATTAGCCTTTAATATTCAACTGTTACATTGACTGAAGCTATTGATTACACTTCATGTGCTGAAACTACCTATTGCAAGAACTAAGACTATTTAAGCTTTATGATGACCATTTAAAGACTTTTTTTTCTTAAATATTACAGCAACAAAGAATCCTTCAGCATCTTCTGGAGGCAGAGAAGTGGTGTGCTGAAAATTATTCTGTTTTCAAAGGGCAAATCCCACTCCCTTCATTACTGTCAATGGAGAAGGACGACATAGAGGAGGCCCTTCAAAAATTTGATTTGTTAACTGAATTTCCAGAAGAAGAGGAGAGGGAATATGTCATTACACCATTTACTTTCCTTTTTTCAGATATGGAAAATATGCATCTGTTTTTAGCTAATTTGAGAGGAAAAAGAAAAATTACTGTTTTGTAAGAAAATGTAACGTACATGTCCCTCATTGTTCTAGTACCTATAATTCTAGTTCTTTATATTTTAACTTTCTGATAATAAATGTTGCAAACCAACTTCATTTTTTAAGCCATTGTCTCAGATCTGTATTTATTATTGTTATGCATTAAAATTATGTTTTTAAGGCAAGGCAAATTTTATTTATAAACAACATTTACAACAGCTAAAACTGAACTGAAATGCTGTACAAAAAATGATAAAAGAAGCAGTTAAAATATACAGTATGTACATATCACATGTACTGCAAGCATAACCATTACATAAAAGATAAACTCAAAATTTCCACAGCCATAGATACATATTGTATTTATAATCATGTATGTATATACACCTAACATAATAACATAACATAACAAACATAATGTCAGCATCTTGTAGGGTCAAGTACCAGTGAGAAGAGATAAGACTTAATTGACTTTGACTTAAAATGGTCAGTATTGGAGTAGATCTAACATAATAAAGCAAGCCATTCCAGAGAAAAGGATATTTCTTATATCTGAATGGAGGCATCTTAACCAAAACCTTTAAATATATTTTTACACTCTGTAAAAATTCATATATAACCATAACAAATTGTTTAGGGGTAACCAAGATACCATTCATTCATTCATTCATTCATTCATTCATTCATTTATTCATTGTTTAACCTGCTCAGTCCTGAACAGGGTCACCAGGTAGGGTGCTAAAGCCTATCTAAGCCAGCATAGGGCGCAAGTCAGGAACAAACCCTCGTCAGGGAGCCCATCCATTGCAGGGCAGACATACACACAAACATACACACACCAAACACATACATAGGGACAATTTTTAGCAAAACAAATCCACCTAACCTTTACGTCTGAGGAAAAAAACCAGAGCACCAGGAGGTAACCATGCAGACACGGGGAGAACATGCTAACTCCACTCAGGGAGAACCAGAAATGTAAATGGAGGATGTAGGTCCCCACATATGCTGTACAATTTTAAACATTGTATAATACAAACAATTTTAAAAGCTCTTTTTGTTTTTCTTTTCTTTTACTGAGAACTGAAAAGTTTACAATTTTATTGACATGGCTTTGATCATCACTCATTTTGCAACATAATAAATTAATTTCATTAATGAAGTTTCCCTTTTATTGAACAAGGTTCCAGAAATAATGTAAAAATAATTTTGTGTTTTTTAATTGATAGAATTCACTATAATAGAAGTTAGAACAACCACATGCATATTTAGCAGTGGTGCAACGGATCACTGTTGATCCGTGATCCAAACCGATTCCTGTCCACGGTTCGGTACGCACGTGATCCGAAGATCCAAGAAAAAAAAAGTTCTACCGTATTGTGCGTGTGTCTGTCGCGCACTCTCTCAACCTCTCTCGCGCTATCTCGGTAGCACTCGCGCACTGAACTGCAATTAAGCTTCTCTCATGCACTATCTCTCTCGCGCACTAACTCAATCTCTCTCATGCATTTTCGCTCGACTTTTGTCCGGTTTGCCGCTTTATACGCGTGGTCATGGCCAGCGGTAGCAGTTCAAGCAGAGGAGCAGAGGAGCTCGACAAACCTCCAGCATAATTTAAGTCTCATGTATGGGAGCATTTTGGCTTCCCTGTTAAATATGTTGATGGGAAAAGGGTGGTGGATAAAAGCCCTATGAGACTGGCAACACGTCGGGCATGGTCACTCATTTAAAACGACATCACCCTGATGTGACAGGACCCAAGACGATGGCTGCGCAACAACCAAAGATATCCGCGGCATTTAAGCAGCCCTTTGCTGCCCAATCAGACCGGGATGAAGCTATTACAAAAGCTATTGGCGTGTTTGTTGCTGCAGCAATAAGGCCATATTCCGTTGTGCAAAACAAGGGTTTTAAACATATGATACACGTGGTTGAGCCACGCTATGATATTCCGTTGCGTACTCACTTCAGTGACAATATCGTCCCAAGTATGTATGAGCAGGAAAAGTCAAAAGTTATGGCTAAATTGTCCCAGGCATCTTCTGTGGCCTTAACTACAGACGGGTGGACCTCCAGGGCAACAGAAAGCTATGTGACCGTGACTGTTCATTACATCACAGCGGAGTGGGAGACACGAAGTCCTGTACTGGCACTTCAATGCCAATCGAGAGGGTGTTCTCAACAGTAGTTGACATAGTTACAGCAAAGAGATCTACACTTTCCCCAGAAAACGTAGACATCCTCATGTTTTTGAAAAAAAAATTGAAATTATAAGCTCAGGTCTGCTTTGCTTTCTTTCTTCTTTTTTGATTATGTGGACATAAGATAGTTTTTATTTCTCTCTCCATGTTCAAAGTAAGAAGCAATGATGCCTTAAATTGCATTTAAAGTTGTTTTTTTTATTGTGTCCACATTAAAGAAAATAGTTATCATGCCCTATATTGCACCTTAATTTGTATTTATATAATTGAGTGGAATGAGTCTTGAGTTGAATGTTTTTCAATGGGGAAAAAATACTTAACTAAATAAATGGAGAGTTAAATTTGCCGTCTTTTTTTTTTTTTGCTGATCCAAAAATTGATCCGATCCGTGACTTAAAACCGTGATCCGATCCGAACCGTTAATTTTTTTGATCAGTTGCACCACTAATATTTAGTATGGTGTTTCCTTAATCTAAAAAAAAGTCCTCTTTCTTTAACTATCAAATCCTGAATCATATGTTATTAAATTGATTTTTTTAATTCTAAAAAGAACTAAAACAATAATAATATAAACAGAAACTCGGAACTTGGATTCTTGCCTTATGATCGGACGAAGGTATATTAATAATGATTTTTATCCTCTTTTAGGGTTACAGGGTTAATCAACGTTACTTTTCTTCAAGGAAATCAATGTGACAGAGGACAGATGCTGAATGTTGAGGGCGTGTTGTGGAAGGCCGAGTCTTTGGGCTGCAGCCAGACCCTTCTCTTCTCAAGAAGTTCGGCAGACAAGTGACTGATTAAATCGGCAGCTGACTGCACAGATATTAATGATGTCATGACACTAGCATGCCTCAAAATCACGTAACTGGTGCATTTGAAACAAGCCTCGAAGCAGTGCTTTGAGCACCAGCACTTCGAAAGCTCAACATGGTGTCGACACATCAGTATCAAGCAGCCCCTCACAACCAGGAGTCGACTATGTTGCACTTGGTGTTTCAAATAAGTTCAAAATAAATTCACAAGTTAGAAGTTATTCCGACTGGTTATTAGAATACTACACTGGTGACGAGGTGGTTGAATCTCCGGAGATAGCACTACCATGTGTAATGGTCACATATGAGAATTTCTGAGTTTAATCCATAGACTGATGTCTGGCAACACTATATAGAATGACTGGAATTTTACTTTGAGGCCAATGACATCTCCAACAGCAAAAGAAGAGCAATATTTCTAAGTGCATGTGGCAGTAGTGTATGTACTTTTAAAAGACTTATGTCAGCCCTCCAAATTGTCCAAGCTTACTTTTACTCAGATCATCAATTTACTTATGGATCATTTTGCCCCAAAACCCAGCATGATTGTTCAAAGATGCAAATTTCATTCTAATATGAGGAAATCAGGCCAATCTGTGTCAGAATTTGTGGCTGAACTGCAATGGGCATCTGAGTTATGTGATTTTGCTGGCAACCTAGAGGACATAAGAGACAGACTGGTATGTGGCATAAACGATGATCGAATGAACCGTTGGTTACTTGCTACTTCAATATGTCATTTGTGTCACAAGAGGGGGCATTTAGCAAGGAAATGGTTAACCAGAGCACAATACACAGACAAGAAATTAAGAAGGCAAAAAGCAAAATGCAGCTAATTTTCTAGAAGATGAAAAGAAGGAAAGTAAGTGTAGCTGCATTTACCAAAATGTACCAATTATCAGCAACTCAAGTTTGCAAAACAGAATTCAGCACTAGCTTGACATGTTGAAATGATTCCACAGACAAATATCTTCATTTAAAACAAAGTAAAACAGTTCACTTAAAATACAGAAAAATTAATATAGCTAAGAAAAGTTCTGTTTAAAGCTTAAACATCTTGTTTCATTTCTTTAAGTTTGCTTATACAATTGAACCATTTCTAAACGGTCAGAAAACTGTCCGCCTATCCTATTTTCATGCTGTAAATGATGGATGAAAAGGCATTCACACTGCACCAACAAGGAAATCAGGCTTCACCTGCGGGGGGCCCACTAAATCTATGGGAGTGGCCCAAACAACAATGTGCTCTTCTTCATATGGAATTTTGTGGACCAGTGATGGGTAAGATGCTGTTGATTTTTGTAGATGCGCATCCGAAATGGATAGAGACCCAACCAATCCCATCCATCACATTATTGGCCACTATGGTAAAGTTATGAAGCATTTTTGCCATGCATGTATTACCAAGAATTGTAGTCCCGGACACTGGAAGCAGTTTTGTCAGTGCTGAAATGATTTTTTTTTTAAATAAATGGCATTAAACATGTAACATCAGCCCCTTATCACCCAGCATCAAATGGCTTGGCAGAAAGAGCAGTTCGGACAGTTAAAGAAGGCCTGAGGAAGTTAACAATTAGGACAATTGCCTGAGGACACTTAAAATTAGACTAGCATGTTTCTTGTTACACTATAGGACAACACCACAGATGACCACAGGCGTATCCCCTGGTGAGTTATTAATGCAACTACAGACATATTAGTTAGTTAGTTAGACTTGGTTAGTCCAAGATTCATTGAAAGAGTGGCAGAGAACCAAGTGAAAATGAAAAGTCACCATGACAGTTATGCAAAGGAGAAGACACTCTCAGTGGGAAAGCCTGTTTATATTGGGAATTTCCAGACATTATGGAAACAGATGCGTGAGGCAGTGGTCGAGCAGACTGGTCCTGTTTCTTGCGGAGTGGAGACAGGAAATGGGTAGGTGGTTAAACAACACCAAGATCATAATCGTCTCTGCTGTGACCAAACCTGTGCACGACAGGCAGCAAAACAAGGTACGGGCAAGCCACGACATGCTTTCTGTGGAC
Organism: Polypterus senegalus; assembly: GCF_016835505.1. NCBI lineage: Eukaryota > Metazoa > Chordata > Cladistia > Polypteriformes > Polypteridae > Polypterus > Polypterus senegalus. Next base: position 165,124,572 of record NC_053155.1, read on the forward strand.
TACAGAGCAGCACATTAATAGGGTGGACCACTAACCGCTCCAATTACATTCATAAGATGGGAGATTGCTGCAAATTGCATTTGGATGCTTCGCAGTTCAACCACAGTGTAAGGAAATCTTATATACCTGGAAGACAAGCTATCCTATAGAGTTGGCATGTCACGACTCAGTGAAGTTTGTGTAATACCCAATCAGTAGCAAGTTCACATTGAATAGCTCCTGTGGTTAAAATCCCAGGAGTGTACAGATCTTGTAAAGGAGTAGGTAGGGCACAATTCCTCAAAGTCTGCCTTTGTAAAGCTGGCACCAGTTCAGCACACAGCTTCAAGAGGACAGAAAATCTTAGAAATCATAATTGACTTAGAAGTCAGTCGTCATAATCATCTATAAATATGTGCACTCTTATAATTCTTCCATTTGTGATTTCTTCTAACAACACTAAAGCAGCTATGGTAGTTGGAATAGTCTGGCAATTCCATACATCATTATATTGTTACAGAATGATTACAATTAGGTGAATTCAAATTGTAAACGATATGCAATTAATTTTGGTGTGTTTGATAAATCCTGCATCATTGATGCGAATATGGAAAAGAAAGGTAAATAACACAGAAACAGTAGCACCACCACTCCGTTTAAAAAAAAAATGAGCAGAAACATGCTACGCAAGGTAGGGGGCTACCATGAAAATGTCTGTGGCTTTCTGTCAAGTTTTGTTTTATACATCTCAAAGTATGCAAGGAAACAGGCATTGTTGCATATGCAATATTTTTGTTAGTATGCACCGTTTATACATGAGGCCCCTAGAGATGCCTGCATAAAAGTTGCTTAGTGTTTGAATTTTTGGGGAGAAGGTCTGGTGAAAACAAACACCTACGGAGCACTTTGATCATGTCCCATTACTGCATGGCCACTGGTGAGTCTCAGATGTGGAACCTGGCCTTGGGTCTGCTCATAGAGCCGGGGGATAGTACGGCATATGGGTTGGTTCTGACCCCGGTTGAACACAGTTTAAACAAAAGAAGATTAAGAGGTGACATGATTGAAGTGTTTAGAATTAGTATAGTGGATCGAGACTTGTATTTTAAAATGAGTTCATCAAGAACATTGGGACACAGTTGGAAACTTGTTAAGGGTAAATTTCGCACAAACATTAGGAAGTTTTTCTTTACACAAAGAACGATAGACACTTGGAATAAGCTAGTGGTAGACAGTAAGATGTTAGGGACTTTCAAAACTCAACTTGATGTTTTCTTGGAGGAAACAAGTGGATAGGACTGGCGAGCTTTGTTGGGCTGAATGGCCTGTTCTCGTCTAGAGTGTTCTAATGTTCTAATGAAACCAATAATTAAGCACTTGCACTTTTAAAATAGCATTTTCTCTTCAACACTGGCAAGCGATATATAGCCCAAAATTAGTGATGGTGGAGCAAATAGTAGAGACATGGCTCATTCTTTTAACATGTCAGTATGACTGGACTTCTCTTTTCAGGAGTCATTCTGTGGCAGTTTGTGTTCTGCTTATTTCGAAAACAGCAAAAAGGTTTTATTTTTCAGAATAAACCAGGGGATGGTGAGTCTATAATGTGTAGCCTGAGGAAAAGCTGAGGTTAAAACCGTTTCTCCAAACAAAATTACAAGTGAAATGGTCCTAATATGTAACTCACAAAAGCAAAAGATATAGAGTCCTGAATACTCTTTAGAAACACTATAAACACCGGTTTATACTTCATGCTCAGAATGCTTACATGCATGTATCATGGCTGCCACGTGTTCCCAGCGTTCACTCCTCTAAGCATGTCTTCAGAAGTTAAAGTGACACCTGTGCGAGTTGCAGTACCAGCATAATATCGGTGGACGCAGTGTGTTCAAGTTGTACCAAAATGTCAGTGTCTCTTGTTTATTATCAACAAGTGGAGGAAGCCGCTTTGCACACCCTACAGGATCAATGTGTGTGCTTCAATATTTGGTGAATGGTTCAATGTGGTGAAGCAAAATGCTGACATCCAAATGCATTTGTGGTGCTTTTATATTGAAACGTTACATATTCTCCATCAATGATACGATTTTAAAGGTCTCACATAACATCTTCTGTGCCGTCTTTTTTTTTTTTTTCATAACAACATCAGAATGCACGGCAGCATATTTGAGCCACCGAGAAAAAAAATTAGGGACACATTGAAAAAGTCTGTTTTGTGAAGTGGGAATTTTGGTTTTAATCTCAAAATGTCCACTTAAATCTCGTAGTTTATTTTGTCATTATATTAGACAGTCGTAAATGTCATCCTAAAGACGACCCAGTTGTTAATTGCTATATGCTTCTGGGGCTTCTTCCTGAACAGACAGCAACGAAATGCATGATATTCCAGCTCTCTGCACATTTAGAAACCTTACATTTATACTTGATATCACTTTTATGATGAAATGCATTAAAGTATGTATGTTACATTTTACAGATAAATCGTTAACTTCATTAAAATAATGGTGTTAATAATTAGATATGTAGGGACAGCACGGTGGCAGAATGGTCCCTTGTGTTTCTTTGCCCTGAGTTTGCATGTTTTCCTGGTGGGTTTCCACAGTTTCCTCCGGTTTCCTTCCAAAGACATGCAGGTTTGGAGATTTGGTGATGCTAAAATTACGCTAGTGTGTGTGTGTGTGTGTGTGTGTGTGTGTGTGCTTGTATTCACCTTGCAATGAGATGATGCCTCGTCCAGGGATTGTTTCTGCCTTGCGCCTGATGCATGCTGGAATGGGCGTATCACTGGATTGATGGATGTAATCATTAAACATCCATCCTTTTCAGACATATGGTGGCAAGATGTCCTGGGAATTTAATGGATATTTCAGGCAATTCACAACACAGGGAAGCTGAACATTTCCTCACCATTATGATATCTCGCACTGCCACCTGGTGGAAACTTCCAGCTTTACATAAAGTACATGCGCAGGTATAAACTGTACAAAGCTTGCGTAGTAGCATCGTCTGCAGGAGCACTTCATGTTGCATTAAGTATAAACCTGACTTAACTCCTACACCACAATTATTTTATTGTTTTTGAGAATCCAAAATCTGGACACCAGGAGGAGTTGGCTGTTGTGTTATATATTTTCTGAAAATAAAATCAAAATATACAACTTCCTAGCATCATGTGGAGGGAAAGAGGATGTATTGTCATCCACAAAGCGGCTGCCTAAATCCAAAACAATCTACTAGACGGCATTGTGCATGATACACAGAACTGAGGCCAAACTTATAAACAGGGTGTAATCCACTTTACAGTTTGGTTACTAAACATCAATAAATAAATAAATATTATTACTTGTATTTGGTTTTAATTTACTGATTCTTTAAGAAATGACTTGTAATTTGAATTCTAAGTCACCTGAAACAAGAGGGGAATGAGAGTTTTCTGCTCAATGCCGCCATTGAAAGAAATCTTTAGAGTTCTTTGTAAAATAATTAAAACATTGCGTGTAAACAGATAAATATTAAATTATATACTGCTCAAAAAAATTAAAGGATCACTTAATCATCACAGTTTAACACCAAGTCAATTACACATCAGGGATATCAATCTGCCCAGTTAGGAAGCATAAGCAATTGTGAATCAACTTCACCTGCTTTGATATAATGACAATGACAACATGTGCACTGGAGACAACTCCCAAAAAAGGAATGGTTTTGCAGGTGGTGGCCACAGACAATTGGTCTCTCTTTATCCTTCCCAACCGATTCTTCTCTAGTTTTGCATTTTGCTATTGTCCTTGTCAATACTAGTAGTATGAAGTGGTACCTGAAGCCGATTCAAATTGTAGAATGTAGTTCAGCTCCATTATGCCATTGCAAGAAGGTTTGCTCTGTCTCCCAACACAGTCTCACGACCATGGAGAAGATACCAGGAGACGGACTGTTACACAAGGAGAGCTGGACAGGGCTGTAGAAGGGCAGTAACACAGTTGCAGGATCAGTATCTACTGCTTTGTGTTAGGAAAAACAGGAGGGGCACTGCCAGAACCCTACAAAATGACCTCCAGCCAACTAGTGGTGTTTATGTTTCTGACCAAACTGTAGGAAACTGACTCCATGAGAGTCTGACATCCTCTAGTGGGACCTGTACTCATAGCCCATCACCATGCAGCTCGATTGGCATTTGCCAGAGAATACCATAATTAGCAGCTCTTCCATTGGCACCCCATTTTTTTCACAGATGAGATCAGGTTCACAAAGAGCACATGTGACAGATATGAAAGATTCTGGAGACGCCGTGGTAAATTTTAGGCAGTCTGTAACATCATCCAGCATGATCAGTTTGGTGGTGGGTCAGTGATAGTCAGGTGTTAGGCAACGGTACCCTGACTGTTGTTAAGTACCAGGATGAAATCCTCAGAGCCACTGTCAGACCTTAAGCTGGTGCTGTGGGCGCTGGGTATTTTCTGGTGCATGACAATGCCTGGCCTCATATGGCCAGTGTGGATGCAGTTCTTGGATGATGAAGGCATTGACACCAAAGGCTGGCCTGCGTGTTCCCCACACATTAATCCAACTGCGAACCTTTGGGATGTTATGTATCAGTGCAGTTGGTACTGCTAGTTAGTGCCACAGACTGTCCAGGAGCTCACTGATGCCATGATACAGGATAACATCTGCTGTCTCATCAGGAGCCTGCCCAGATGTGGTCAAGACAATGGGGCCATACACACTACTGAGTCACATTTTGAGTTGCTGTGATAAAATTCACACAAGTTGGATCAGCCTGTGATTTCAGTTTTTAACTTTGATTTTCGGTGTGATGTTGAGTCCATGTGTTAGTGATTTTTTTACATTATTTTGTTCTCAACTGATTACACAGTATTACTCAGTAAAGATTTTCCACTTGAATATTTTGTTCATCAAGATCTGATGTGTGATTTAAGTGTCTCCTTCATTTTTTTGAGCAGTGTATTATATCATATTATAGTCTGATACTGTATTTTGAAATACATTTTGTTATGTTTCTTTATATGAATATGAAATTACTTTGACTTCAGTTCATTACTTCTTTGAATCTTTTGGTAACTCCAATTGTTTTTTTTTCTGGGTGTGGATTTTACCATGACAGCGAGTCTGCCCATTGGATTGGATCGTTGTGCAATGTGTACAAGATTTTGAATCTGCAAAAAGCATTTTTTGGACACAGATAAGCAAAAACTCTGTTTTATTATAACAGTCTTTGATTGACTGGACCCTTGTTCAAATTGATTCATCTATTTTTCTCATGCTTTAAATTGACTCATTTAAATTCCGTGTGAATATATACAGTGGTGTGAAAAACTATTTGCCCCTTCCTGATTTCTTATTTTGCTCACACAAAATGTTTCTGATCATCAAACACATTTAGCCATTAGTCAAATATAACACAAGTAAACACAAAATGCAGTTTTAAATAATGGTTTTATTATTTAGGGAGAAAAAATCCAAACCTACATGGCCCTGTGTGAAAAGTAATTGCCCCTTGTTAAAAATAACCTAATGTCACACCTGTAGGCCTGATTACTGCCACACCTGTTTCAATCAAGAAATCACTTAAATAGGAGCTGCCTGACACAGAGAAGTAGACCAAAAGCACCTCAAAAGCTAGACATATGCCAAGATTTTAAATAAATGTTACAAAGCCATTTCTAAATACTTAAGTTTGACACCTTATGGTGCCACTTATATGACATCTCTCTAGCCAAACCCTGGTATTAATTGGTAAATGAGTAGCAACAGAAAACCTTAGTGTGTTACATCTTAAAAGGAACACAGCATTTCAGAAAAGAACATCATACCAACAGTAAAATATGGTGGTGGTAGTGTGATAGCCTTGCTTTTCCAGAATTCTACTGTAAGTGTGCTGAATTCAAACTAACGCCTTTTAAAAGTAGCAGCACTAGTACAGCATGAGCTGGCAAAGATGAGCTCCAAGTGTTGCACCACCTTAAGGGTGGCCCAACCTGCACAGGCCATGTAGGTTTGGCTAAATAATACAATAATAACAATATTTTAAAATAGTAAAAAAAGACCTACAAATACACAATTATCAAATAAAAGCAAAAGTAATTACATGCAGCTCATTAAATTACACCGAAACTCTTTTTAAAGGATCCCTAACAAAATGTTTTCCAACATACTTTTTAAATGTTTTTAGGCATGGATCTTTTAAATATTTTTCAAATGTGTTCAGAACTCTGTGATATGGTTTGATGGTAGGATAGAGATTTATCACAAACACACACACACACACTCATTAAAGCAACTAGGCTGTGTTCCCCCATGTGCTTATGTGAATGATCGAAGTACTGTATTTTGGGTTGCCTAATTCTCACACTTGAATCATGTCAATTATGTCAGTGATAGGTCTCCATCTTTTTTCATCATGTGAACAATCACTTTGTCACTTTCATTATTGTTTATTGTTTCATTCCTGTATTTTTCTTTTGAGGTTAACTGAGAAACCAAAAACAGCTTAATTGGATCTGTTGTCACAGAATCATCAGTTCTATAAACAGGATGACCTGTAAAGCTTGGTTTCATGTCTTGTAGGTCACTGTGTTCACACCTTTCAGTTCCTCAGTTTCTGCTCTTACTTGCAGCTTTCTGTTCACTTTCACCAGTAATTTCCTTATTGTGTTTAGATAATTGTTCAATTTTTATAGAGACAAGGTGTCACAATGTGTTGCTGCTTCACTGCTCTAGGATAATGGATTTAAATCCCAACCTGGTTACTGTCTGCATTGAGGTTACACATTCTGTCTGCAAATATTTTTTTCCTCTCCCCATACTCTAGTTTTCATTCCCCATGCCAAAAACATATGTTAGGTTGACTGACCTGGTGTGATTGTGTGTACCCTCTGATGTGCTGATGCATATCTATTGTTTGTGAACATTTTCAACAGTGCTGCCGGCATTGATTTTAGCACCTCCAACTGGGATTGTGCAAAATAGATTCAGAAAACGTTGATTACTGTGCTTGGCTCTCAACGTTTTCCTCTCTTTCATAGCCCAATCCATTGTGCTTTTTTGTACTGTAATGATTGGTTACTTGGACTGTTTTTTTTTTTGGTCACACTTTTCTAGCCCATTTATAGTCTTAGGTTCCTTTCATATATTTTTGGAAGTTGGCACATTCAGAAGCTTGAGGGCATTTGAGCACGATCCATTCTAGTTCACATGACAGTTTTTTGGAAGTGGTTTACTTAACAATATTGTATTAAAAGTTTTTAAAGTGTTAAAAGTTTGAAACAATGTAAGCATGCGAGTGGATGACATAACTTGTGGATAATGTGACATGAATAACATGAGATGATTTTCTCCGTGGACATTTTGATATCGTTTGCTGTTGGACAGCATTGGTCACCATCAATCCCTATAACCGTGTAGCGGGGATACATACAGTAGTAATCATGTATTCGATGTTCGATGTGTGTGCTGAGTGCATGTTATTTCCATCGTCCCGTTTACTGTTCGTTATGTGAACGTCAGTGAATGTTGTCCCTGTAAGTGCAGAGGGGACAGATGAGGGAGAGAGACCGCAGCCCCAGGATGGAAAGCACCTGTTCATATTTAGTTACATCCAGCTCTTTACTATTTAAACGATCAGGAGGGAAAGAAGAGAAGAGAGGAGAAAGGAGAAAGACGGAGATTTCATTTATCGACAACAGATCATCAATTCCTGTTATTTTTCACATTACGCATTGTAACCAGTTTGTTTCTCATTCCGCCGGATTCACTACAGTTCAACCATCGCCAGAAACCCTGGGGTTGGACTTCATTATCCACCATACATGGAGGAAACACTGTGAGATTGTTCCATTTATTCAGGAGATTCAAACGCATCCATTTGTTCTTAATTACTCATCCGTATTCAGGACAGTAATATACCCGGACTCAAGTTCACGTTCATTTTCATTTCAGTATTCATTCATTCATTATTGTTATTTGAGTTTTATGTTTGTTATACATTACAGGGCTTGTTATTGTATATATGGTATTTTCATGTTGCTGCTTTGGTGGAGGGATATACATATTGTGGCAGACGGCTGGGGGTGGTACCCAGCCGGGACGTCCAGGAGGACCGGAGGAGGGCTTACGCCTCCTCCAGACCACAAGGGGGCGACCGCCCTGGTTGCCACGGGTGCAGAGCTTGGAAACTCAGCCCTGTAGGGGCCCATGGTCACAGCCAGGGGGCATCCTGGTGGCTGAAGAGCCCTGGACCTCAGCACTAAGGCCACACTAGGATGTGCTGGAGGGAAGAAGACTGGGGACACCCGGAGGGCTTCCGGGAGCGCAGGCGACACTTCTGCCACACAGGGGAGTGTCCACGGAGGAGTGTCGGAGAGCAGCTGGAGCCCATCCAGGCTGGTATAAAAGGGGCCGCCTCCCTTCATTCGGAGTCAAGAGTCGGGTGGAAGAGGACTGGAGTCTGGAGAGAGAGGAGTGGAGGCGGCCAGAAGGAAGGCACTGGAGAGTGTGGCCTGGCCCTCCTCCAGTCCTCCTGGGCTTCCCGGCTGAGCTCCACCCCCAGCCGCATGCCACCATATATATATATATATATTTTTTTTTTTTCTATGTGTGGAATTTGCATTTTTTGTTATTGTGTTTCATTTAGTATACTTATACACCTATTTTACATATCTGCTTTTGTGTGCTTGTGTTTAAACCATCGATTGAGGGGAAAATATTATTTATTAGATTTAACGGCTTGGTATTTGTAGGTTTGCCTAAGTAATTCATCCCAGTCACTGGTCTTGGTAGTGTAGCTGCCGGCTGGGTAAGGGGTCAGCCATTACAACCGTATCTCTCTGCATAGAAAAATGTAATTTTTTTTCTCTCTTTCTATCACATGTGGTAACACATAACAAAAATCATCTTTGGGTGGAGTATTCCTTTAATGTACATTTGAAGCAGATACACACATGAAAATTAATTTGAAAGGGATTAAGTTTTTCTCAAGAATTATCATCACCAGGTCCCCAGCAAAAGGTTGTGGAACCAAGTAATTTGATCTTTCAGATAATCACTCATCAGATCCACACAGACAGTGCCAGACTGTAATTTAAACGCAAAACACTTGAAAGTGTCAGCTGTACCATCCCACAACACTACACCTCTCCATCACCCAAGTTTTTTTTTGTTGATATGATACACTGAACTGTTTACAGACCTAAACTGGGCTTAAAATTTCAAGAATGCACTTATTATATAATATGCTTTATCTAAACAATCAGAAGGGCTATGGAGGCAGAGTAAGATGCCAGTACTGGATAACTTATGTCAGAGTTGGTAAAAAATATGGTCCAACTAAATGCAAATTGTAATACCTGTAAAATGTGCTAAAATTTCCATTTTCACATACACTAATTCAAACTTTTTTCTTCTAGCCTTTTGATAAAAGTATAACTTTTTTAGTTTTAGAAGTTGTCTTTTGTTTAATGTTACTCAATGTTTTGCAATTTCTTTAATAAATAGTCTTAGAAAAGCCAGGACTGCATTGCTACAGCCTGTAAACACAAACTTCAGCAAGTTGGGGTGCTAAAAGGTAGCCTGATGATTCATATTGGCACTGATAAAATGCTATGTATCTTATATGTTGTGTGCATTCTGGGATGCTGGTTTTAGAGACAGAGTTTCAAATTAAAAGCCATATGTGAAACTGGCAAACAAAAAGAAATTTTATCTGGGTAATAGAACACAGACATTGGACATACGATGACTGGAAAAGTGTGTTATGCTCAGTATCCCAGAGTCATCTTTTCTCTGTTGCAGATAACAAGGTTATATATATATATATATATATATATATATATATATATATATATATATATATATATATATAAGAAGAAAAATATGGACCTGCAAGGCATTTGTTTCTCAAACTACATGCTCTGTTGTTCCTTTCGTGTTATGCAGTTACCCATTTGCGTCTTCCCCTTCCTTTTTTTATCTTGGTTAGATCCACTGTGCACTCCTTTCTCAATACAGTAATCGACACCTTTGTATTAAAACCTTCATTCTGCAAAACACCAATAGACTGACATATTTCTTGTGAAAGTTGTTCCATTTTGGCCATTTTTGAACCCAGAACTAAATTTTAACAATGTACCTTGTAACACAAGTGAACAGGATAACAGACTTTAGTGGTACTAAGGCTGCTAGAAATATACTATTATAATCTTATCTATTATTATAAAAAATTTTTGGGTTGAGACATGAACATCTCAGAGAGACACTTTGACATCACGTGAGACTAAATATTACAACCTTAGGAAGGAAGACCCCATGAAATGGTGACTTTTTCACATCACACCCTACTTACAAACAATTTCTCTGAAACACTTTAACATCCCACAAGACAAGGAAGTGAGACAAAAGGACAGCTGCTGTACAGGCTTTTAAATGACTGACACACAGTGCGACATGCAGATCACGCAGCATGGCACAAGAGGCAGCTGGCTTAAAGCGTGTCTCCTAGGGAGGGGGAATAACTCATTCACTACAGCTTTATTACAGGAAAATATCAAGAAATAAAAAATGAATGAAAATGAATGAAATGAAACTAATCTCTAAATTGTATATCTGGTTCACCAAACCCGGGGGTTGGTGAGTGAAGCGAGCAGAGGGCGGAGCCCCCTAGTATATAATAATAAAATATAACAGAGGAGTCTGTGGTTCCATAAAAGGAGTCATGATTGTTCACTGCAGACTTGCAAAGTTCACTCCAAGCCAGGGACTGCAATTGCTTATGACTTATATGGGATGTCTGGATACTGAACGAACCTATACTGTTGTTCATGTTCATCAACAACCCTTGCAAAAAGTATTTTAGTTTGTTTCATTGTACAAAAAATATTGGATTCACTGAATTCAAAACAAATAATTTGTACCCGAATTGTGATTGAGCGTGGATAACCACAGAATAGGTGCACCCAAAAGCAACCTTGATATTTATACCACATCAAATGAATGTTGTGTGGCAGGCTATTAAGAAATTGTAGGCACACATATACCTGCACTGCGTGTAAGGTCAGAAGCCTCTGAGGCAGCTGATCTGGGAGGAGCTCTCTGTTATGGCTCAACAGTCTGTGTGTAATGCTTTGTGATCTGGAGGCCTGTATGAAATACCTGCAGCTAACATTCTCGGAAGTACAAGAGGCTGAGTAAATACCATGAGGGAATTCCTTAGCAGTGGCGTGATGATACACATTAAATGGAGCAAGTGGACAGCTATTCCTACTGATTGTATTTGTCTATGATTACATGCAGGGAGTAGACCAGAAGGCAAGGCTACTCTACAACAAAGTTTTGTAGCAGTGTTAAAGGTCTACAGAAACATCAGGCAGTGCCTCTTCTGTTTCACTTGGTCTCTGTGTATTTTCTTGTATGTATAGTCCTTCTCAACAGCCAATAACTGACAATGGTCAACTGGGATATAAGCCAAAATGTAAGAGAACTTTTCATTTGTGTCTACCAATGGTCACTGTTGGAAAAGGTGCAAATCATGCAAGGATCCAAGTAGAAAAATAAATTGTGACATGAGGAGCAATAAAATATGAATACGGTTCAAAATAAGAAAACAGTGATCTCATGAAAGCTTTTATGCAAAACTATATTTAATTAATATCTTTACAATATATTTAATCATCCTATTTAGATTAAACATTTTATTGCCTAATACTGCTGACTACTGTGTCTACATGATCTTCTTTTGTAACTTGCCACTTTGATGTTTCCTAAGATTACATCTTCCATCATCGAATGGCATTTTGACATTCATTTAGATTTCATTTTCATGCTTAGGTGCAGTATGTTATTCATTTTCATTATTATTTTCCTTCAAAAGTTCTCTCTTTTCTTCTGATAGTTGAGGATTCAAAGTAAGAACACTGCATTAAAAACAAGGACAGGATAGTGTTAAATCTGCAAAAAAAAAAACCTCATTAATAAACATTATACAAAATAAAGAATGATAAAAAATTCTGTAGACTTTATCAAGCCCTTAATAGAAATGCATTCATTTTTATGAACATCCTTTAGCACTGGTCAGAGTAAGAGGTAATTACATTTTAGTAATGCTGTAGTTTACATGAATACTGGGAGGTACAACAGTCAGCCTTTACAGCCACACCAGTGCCAGTGAATTTAATTGACTGCACCATTGTGACACACTAATGAAAACTCATACATTTATTTTTCTGAAACCATGTTTTCATGACAGGGAGTAAGGGACCTTTGTTGGGATGTCAGGAGCATAAGAGAAATATACCTTCAAATATACCTTCAATTGCATTAACCTTTTCCTCTTTGTTGCACCAAACCAAATACTTTGAAAGTAAAATGGCACGGACTGATTATGCATAATAATAATAATAATAATAATAATAATAATAATAATAATAATAATAAATAATAAACATACAATAATGACAAGAAATTTATTTTATGTAACTAATGTGCAGGAGGAGCTTACATGCAACACTAAAGTTTAGAGAAGTTAGCTACCATGAACCAGGCGGCTATGGTAGAGATACTTCTGGCAAAATATTCAGTGAGGGCCAGCCAGACACCTTTGATACTAGAGATTAAAAATTACTAGAACTCCACCCAAACCAGGGATAATGGGACCAGTTTAGGTTCATTAGTAAGACCTCACATTGAGCTACTGTTGATGGTGAAGGTTGGGGGTCAGCAGCAATACTGGTTAGGTAACAGGTAAGTATGGGAACTTTAAAACATACAGTACTTAAACTAGAAGACAGAGTTTGTGTTTAAGGTTTAAAGTTCTGGCAAAGTACAGTTCAAGATCATCTACACACCACACTGGCTGAAAGGAACTGTGGATGTCCACTGTTTGCTAGCAGATCAGAGGAAAGCCATTAACGTTAAAAAAATATTGTTATGCTTCTTACAGGAGTATTTGGGGGTTTAACACTAGAATCCCTGTGGCCTACGAAAAAAGTCATATTGCAGGGCAACCTTAAATGCCTCTGCACCTCTTCAGCAGCTTGCTATCCCATTCCCCACCGACGCAGCTGAAGTGAGACGCAAAATTCTCAGGCCCTGATGGTTTGCCCCCAGAGGTAGTTTTGACATTCAGGAAGCAACTAGCTTCCCTTTATCTGCACCTGTTAAAACTCCTCCATTTCTGTATCTAAATTTAACCCTGCATTAGTTCTGCTCTAATCACTATGCTTTTAAAACAGGGAAAAGATCCAGAACATGAGTTTGAAGGACTCGGATGCAAAACTACTAGCCAAACCTATTGCAAAATGATTAGAATCAGAAGTTCACAAGTTAATTCACCCTGTTCAGGCAGCCTTTGTTCACTCCCATCAGGCTATTGATAATATCCATCACTTCTTGCACATTTTTGGTTTACATTAGCATAATCTAGACAAGAACAGGCCATTCAGCCAACAATTAATAACATTAATTCTAGTTCTGAAGGTCCCAAAGTAGCTTATTCCATGTATCTAAGGTTCTCTGTGTTAAGAAAAACTTCCTAATGTTTGTGTTAAACTTACCCTTAACAAGTCTGCAACTGTGCCCTCCGTGTTCTTTTCAAACTCATTTTAAAATAACAGTCTTGATTCTGCACTAATTCCCTTCATAATTTTAAGCACTACCTCCTTGAACTTGTACTCTATACTCCATTCTATATAATCTAACATTCTGCATGCCTTCTTAATGGCTTCTGAACATTGCCTCGCAGTTTATAGTGTAGATTCCATTATGAGTCCTAAATCCTTGTCATACTTCCTATGTGTAATACTTTACATTTACTTACATTAATGCTGTCTAAGTCTGTCTGTAATGATTCAATGGATTATGGATTGACCTAGCCTGGTATCAACTGCAAACTTAACCAGCTTGTTATTTATATTGCTATCCAAATCATTCATATATATTAAAAACATCAGCGAGCCTAGTACTGACTCTTAAAGGACAACACTTTTAACATCTTCCCCTCTGCTTCCTGTGTCAGAGCCCATTTTACAATGTTTTTTCTACACACTACACCCTAGGAACTGAAAGATAAATATTATCTAGTCCTGGTGATGGAAGGTTATACATTTTCCCACATATGAGAAAAATTCATATTTAGAGTATCTGCTATTTTTCTGCATCACTATTCCTGAAATGCTTCACCTCCTTCTTGATTGTTTTACTACTAAAATATTGAAAGAATCTCTTTGGGTCATTTCTCACCTTATCTATTGCTCTCTAGCTGCTTTTTAGCTTCCCTAATATCCTTCTTAATGGTTGCCCTCATGCTCTCATATGCCCTATGATTCACACTGAAGTTATTAGTCTTACACACCTTATACAGCCGTTTTTTTTTTTACCTTTGCAGCTTTGTTTTTAACTCTTCATTAACCCACTACGGAGGGTTTCTTTTGATTTACATATTATTTCAACTGTCCTGCTGGAAAAACGCTAATTTACAAATTTACAATGCTCAGATGTGAATGAGCCCTTAAGTTATATTGCGCCTGTCTTACTTTGACACATATTGAAGAGGTTTTTGTTTAACATACATTGCATTCTGTACTGCAGAAAGACTTGCCAATAGTGGTACAAAGCAGATACATTGAATAAATTATGTTTAACATACAGTGAGTTAAAAGGCCACCTGAACTGTTCATCAAAGGGAGATTTTTCAGAATGTATACCAAAATAGTTCAAAGGGTGTTTCTATGCTTTCATAATACAATACTGTGGCTTAAATATTTCTGTAGCTAGTGTTTTTATCCAGATTGGTGTGATCTTGATACTCAGTCAAAATAATTACAGAGATAACCTCCAAGTGGAGTTTTTGTGGTGAGCCACAGTCAGTTCTCCCAGTTTTAAGTGTATTCCAATGTGTGCACTTTTCTAAAGGAAACAAAACAGTTGGTTCAAAAGTTTATGGCTTGAACAAGGCAAACACTACATATGATAAATGTATGTATTATCTATGTGTGTCTTCACAGTGTGGGAGAGAGTGCTGGCTGTGTGGCTGCAGTAGGGCAGCTGAATCCAGAGCAAGTGGCTCAGATTTTTTGCAGCTACTGAAACCAGCAGATGGCTCAACATAAAAAACTGAAATACTTCACAATGAAGGACCAAAGGGGAGAGGATAACTTACTGAAAATAATGTGGTGAGTGGCTGGGGGCGGTACCCAGCCGGGATGCCTGGAAGGACCGGGAGAGGGACTACGCCTCCTCCGGACCACGAGAGGGCAGCCGCCATTGGTTGGTGTGGGGACCATGGGAATGGAGCTTGGAAGCTCGACCCTATAGGGGCCCGTGGTCACCGCCAGGGGGCACCCAGACCCCTGAGAAGCCCAGGTGTGGCCCCTTCTCGTGGTACTGGTAGAACGAAAACCAGGGACACCCGGAGTGCTTCCGGGTGCTTGTGCGGCACTTCTGTCACACCAGGAAGTGACGCCGGAAGCTCATCAGGAGGCACCTGGAGTACGGCCAGGTGGACTTAAAAGGGGCCGCATCCTTCCATTCAGTAGGTGGAGTTGGGTGGACGCGGACAAAGCTCGGAGGAGAGGAGTGGAGGTGGTAAAGAGAGGGCTGTGTGCTTTAGAACTTGTAAATATTATGTATAATAAACGTGTGTTGGTGCTTGAACCATCAGTGTCTGCCTGTCTGTGTCGAGGCTGGTCTCCACAGTAACTAATAAACTTTATTTTAATCAATCTAGTAGCAGAGAAATATGACTTTAAAGTATGTACAGTGAACCCTCGTTTATCACGGTTAATCCGTTCCAGACTCTACCGTGATAAATGAATTTTCACGAAATAGGATTCTTTATTTATAAATCGAATATTTTCGCAGTTAGAGTATAGAAAACCTGTTTACGACCTTCTAAATACGTTTTTTAACATTATTAGAGCCCTCTAGACATGAAATAACACCCTTTAGTCACCATTACACTCGTATTACCAAATATATTAGACAAAATAAGACATATTAGATGTTACAAATATCATATTACTAGGCGCACTCGCCTTTTAAGGCGACCGACTTTTATCCTCAATTTTTGTGCGCTCCATGTGTACATCAGGCATGTAAGTGTAGAGAATGAGAACATCAAAGTGCCCATTCATAACATCTCCCGAAAACCTAAGTTTTTTTTTTTATCCCCTCAAGTGCCTGTCCAAAGTCGTACAATGTCAGCCCGAATCTGTACAAGCTAAAGACGGAGTTTCATGCACTAAATAAGCAAGCACCATCTCCCCTGATATTTACTACGCGGTGAGGCATTTGTACTCCATCAACATGAATTATTTCCAGAGACATAATTTTGTTTATTTTTCCAGTGCATCACGCACAAAAGCAAGGGAACGATAACAGCACCAGAACTCTGCTCACATCGCGTTGCTTTGTACCTCAAGCCGCAAGTAGTAAATCTGTAATAAGCAGAATACCGCTACGCTTTAAATTCACGGGACGGAAGGACAATCCCGAACGCTTTTATATAATAGATTATTATACTGTACATTTAATTGCACACAACCACTAACCTATGAAGGCACGACCTCAGTAGGAGAGTCTTCAGAGGTGGTGCAGTATCTTAAGCAGGTGCGTTGTTGTCTTCAGTGAAGAAGTACTAGGAGTAGGCAGTGTGTGTCTGGGTGCACGGCTGAAGAACATCTTGATAGGCAGTTGCTGGCGCTGTCTTTTCATATGCGTGAGGAGGCTTTTGTAGGGTATTGCCATCTTTAATCATATCCAAGAGTTTCACCTTCTCCTGGATAGTAAGCATCTTCCTCCGGCGCTTAGTTTTATTGTCAGAAGGCTTAGAAAAAGCAGCACGTTTAGGAGCCATCGTAGGGCTTAGATAAAAGTTCTCAGAAAGCGCATGCGTAGTGACGTAAGCGTGTATGAGAAAAAAATCGCGATAGAGTGAAGCCGCGAAAGTCGAAGCGTGATATAGCGAGGGATCACTATATGTTCAAATGTTTCATCAAAATAGGATGAGAATTATGAAGAGCCTAAAGATCAGTAGGTAATGTCCTATACAAACGACAAAGAACTAATAGATATCTTCTACAATTACCGGGATGGAGAGCCTTCAAGAGCTGTAGGCAGTTTTTGAAAGTATGGACAGAGGTTGTGGATGTGCTAATGCCAGAGGTTATAAATCTTTAATTAAATATAAGTTGTCTGTATGAACAATGTCCTCTCTTTTTCTATATTTGTGATAGCTCTGGAAAAAGTTGAGAGGATTTCTCGAGTAGAGGCTGAGGACATGTTTATGGATGGTCCAGTATACAGTAATCCCTCCTCGATCGCGGGGGTTGCGTTCCAGAACCCCCTGCGATAGATGAAAATCCGCGAAGTAGAAACCATATGTTTGTGTAGTTATTTTTATATATTTTAAGCCCTTATAAACTCTCCCACACTGTTAACATTATTAGAGCCCTCTAGACATGAAATAACACCCTTTAGTCAAAAGTTTAAACTGTGCTCCATGACAAGACAGAGATGACAGTTCTTTCTCACAATTAAAAGAATGCAAATAGATCTTCTCTTCAGGAGCAGAGAATTTCAGAGAGAGAGAGAGAGAGAGAGAGAGCAAAGAAAAGCAAACAATCAAAAAATCAATACGTGTGCTTTTAAGTTTGGCGGCATTTTTTAGAGGAGCGTCAGTATCTTCTAAGCAAACAGCCTCTATGCAAACAGCCCCTCTGCTCACATCTCCTCCGTCAGGCGCAGAGAACGTCAGAGAGAGAGAGAGCGAGATTAAAGCAGACCATCAAAAAATCAATAAGTGTGCTTTTGAAAGCACCGCGATAAAGCGGCATTTCTTAGAGGTGCGTCCGTATCCACTAGGCAAACAGCACCTCTGCTCACAGCCCCTCCGTCAGGTGCAGAGAATGTCAGAGAGGGTGAGATAGAGGCAGAGACAAGCAAACAGTCAAGCTCCGCGCGGGATGCATATCTTATAGCATTGAGGAGTTTTAGTTAATATGTAATACATGCTCTGATTGGGTAGCTTCTAAGCCATCTGCCAATAGCGTCCCTTGTATGAAATCAACAGGGCAAACAAACTGAGGAAGCGTGTAGCATAAATTAAAAGACCCATTGTCCGCAGAAATCCGCGAACCAGCGAAAAATCCGTGATATATATTTAGATGTGCTTACATTTAAAATCCGTGATAGACTGAAGCTGCGAAAGTCGAAGCGCGATATAGCGAGGGATTACTGTACACAGAGTGGTATGTCATGTGAAAATAACAAGTTCCTACTTTTTCTTTTCAGCAATATTCTGTATATACTATATATTTGAAGTGGAATATTAAGTAAGCATTAGTACAACACCTTAATTATTGATAAAAGCCAACTTCAGAATATTTTATAAGTAGGATGTACTTATTCTAAACATTACAACAAGAGTTGTGCTTTCAAATGAACAGCGCACATCTTTTTGTTCGATATGATCACAAATGTTGCTTTTGCCCATGAGTGCGGATTTGTGTGTGTGTGTATGTGTGTTTTTTAAACATAGTGAAAGACAAGAAATTCATACAATTGTGTTGCACCAGACTATGGAAAGCACAAGGACAGCATTTGTGAAATATTTGAACTTGGGATTCCCACTCCATAAACATGCCTATTTTCTTATTTATCTTTTGCCTTTTACAATTATGTTATTTTTGAGTGTTATAAAAGCTTACTAACCATGCATACAATAAAGGACACATTTATATGTTATTGCCGAAGTTCCTTGATTAAGTACTGTATATTTAAAATTGTTAGTGTATCTGTTTTTAGTCAGTTGCATTTTTTTTTTAAAGTTCATAACTGCATTTCATTGTACGATTATATTCCTTTCAAACAAATATGTTCATCCACATTATAATTTTCTTTAATTTGTAAATTTATACTACATAATATAGAAATGGATATGACACAGCTTTAATGCTTCAACTTGTGTAGTTTATTCTCTGATCAGTGTGAATAATTAAATTGATTTTCTTTGTTCATTTCTTGAATTCAACTGATCCATCATTATTGTTAATTGCAAATATTGCATTTGACATGGCTGCAGAATTTATCCTGAATAATAATCAATAAAGTCAGATTTTGGTAGTCCCAATACTTGTACTTTTAAATAGTGCTGACTTAATCAACTGACATACAGATGGGCTAGAAATAACAGATTTTACCAGAGCCTCCACTTGTAACAACACAGTCTACAAATGGCTTGTACCTTGTTGTTGGTAATACCACAACACTTAAAATAGTGTGGAAACTAATTAGCCTGATCAAGGTTTTGCTGTTCAGTTACATAAATAGTCAAAATCTCACTGTTCTGGAGCCATATGTTCAACAAAAACGACTTAGGTAAAAATGTTTTTGTATTGAAAATACAGTTTAAAATTATGGTAACAAAGTAAAAGGATAGATTTTTTTAAAGCTCAACATCAACCTTTAATTAACCAGGACGCCTCCATGATGGAAGGATGTGGGGAGCAAGCGTGTCCAGAATATTACCATTGGGTTGCAGGCGGTGCCTCGAACTCCTGCAGGGCTCCATGGGAGTTGGAGTTTGGTGCGGCTTTGTTAGGATCCGTGTGCGCCACCAGGGGGTGCTGCAGCAGGATCTGCTGAGCCCTTATGGGCAGTTCTTCTGCCACACCTGGAAATGCTGCCTATAAATAGATCATCAAGCACCAGGAGCACTTCCGGGTGCGTTATAAAAGGTGCCAGCAGCCACTACTCGAGGAGCCAGAGTCAGGAAGAGGGAGAAGAAGCTTGACCAGAGGAAAAAAGAGAAAGAAGAAGAAATTGTGTTGTGCTTGCTCTGAGACTGTGCTGGGCTTGTGGGAAATGGGGATGGCGTTTCCCATGAGGTAAAAAAATAAAATGTGTGTGCTTTGAACTTGTGTCCTGCATCTGTCTGTGTCGGGTCTGGGTGGCAGTGCACCCTCTGTAAGCCACAAGTGGCGTAGTTGTCAGGATACTGGGCCACCTTGAGAAGCAGTTACTGAAGCCTCACTTAAAAAAGAAGAGTGCCACTAAACACGCTCACTAGAGACACCACCCCCCTCCCGAATAGGGAAGAAGAGGTCCAGGAGGGTTCCTACAGCAACGGTTGGCCATATGCATACCATCAGCAATGAAGCCCGGTTTGGCGTGCTGCAGAAAGAGGCCACCTGGAAGACTGGATCCGCAAAAAGGTAGGCGTCGGCCCCAGAGATGATATCCCCGAGAGTTTTTTTAACATCTATTCCATGTGCCTACCTACTACTGTAGACGGTAAAGTATCAGATACATGTTGCTGACCTAAGCACGTCAATCCGTGGGAAGATGGCGGGGCGAGCTTGAGCAAGAGCAACTTTGATCTGGACCCACTGCTCACTGAAAGACAACATCTGGAGGAGGAGTGCCTGGAGTGTCTTCCCGACTGCGTCAATCTGATGGAGGAGCGGATGGGGGAGGGCCAGGAAGCTCTCCACAAAGCAGGTAAGAGGGTGGAAGGTGTGTGCCAGGTTCCCGCTGCTAAAGGGGTAGAGGTGAGAAGCGTGAACCTCCATCCTAATCTCTGTGGACACCCGAAGGCACCTGTGCAGGAGGCGCATGGCACCAATGGCTATCGGCCAGCAGACATGAATGAGGGAAGCCCAAGTTTGCCGCCAGCCAAACATATTAACCTGCTGTCAGCTATACATGAGCTAGAGGACATGCTCCAGCCTGTACAGTCTTTCTTACAGGTCCCGAGTCTGCTGAGGCAGACAATTGAGCAGCTGGAGAGGACGGCTGAGTTGCTCCTGAAGGAAGCACAAGAGTGGCTCAGGCAGCGCGGCGCTGGACTCTCCGGCCAACGTGATGTGGCAATACAGGTAGGTGACACTTGTACCATAAAGGAAAGAGGGGTGCAGTACAAAGGGGCACTGGTACCAGTCAGTTCCGAACACACAAGTAACCGCAAACCATACAGTGGAAGCAGATGTGATGGCTGATTGTGCAGTGGGGGCGGAAATGAAGATGGTGTTGTGAAAGCACCCATTCTTTTCTTCTTGTATTGTTGCAGAGAAGAGCCGTGGACCCGACTATGTCAACTCCCCGTCCTGTAGTAGAGGAGAAAAGAGAAGGAAGAGGGAGGAGTGGAGAAGAAAGAAGAGTAAGAAATTGTGTTGTGCTTGTTGTGAAACTGTGCTGGGCTTGTGGGAAAGCTAAAAGAGAATTTGAAGAAGCACAGCTAAAAACTAAAAGAGATCAGCTGGCATTGGAAGCAGCTATCGCAGAATCCAATGCAAAATTGAGAGCTCTTAAAGATTGAAGCCACGTCCCAAGTAAACCAAATCCCTATAATGTTCCTGAGAAATCAGATGTGAGAAATGAAGAGCCATATGATGCAAGTATACTTTTTGTATAGAAATAAAAGTAAATACAATCCTCAACAACCACATTACAAACAGCGTTATGGACAGCAAAATAAAGCACAAGTACCTCACATGCCGTATAGAAAGATCCCAATATTTGACAGCGATCCTATGAGTTATGTAGATTTTATTGGAGCATTTGATTATGTTTTCGATAAGGTGATGGAGAATCCTCTGGAGTTCTTTTCACAATTTACTAAAGGTTCACCACACAAGATTGTTAAAACTTGAAAATACTTGTCATTGGCAGAAGGTTACAAAAAGGCCAGAATGAAGTTCGAAAGCCTTTATGGAAACCAACTACAGATAGCCGATGCATACATGAGGAAAGCCAAAGTGTGGCTGCACATAAAGCCAAATGATGGAGAAGGTCTGATGGAATATGGTGCCTTTCTTGGTGGATGTACGAACATTATGTTCAACTTAAAGGACGGACATGAATTTGAAAGTAGCGATAACATTCGTACTATAATCTCCAAGCTTCCTCAAGACCTACTAGCACCGTGGCAATGCAAAGTTCGGAGTATTTAAAGTATGGAAGGCAGATGAGCATGACTCGTCAATCTAGTGAACTTTCAGGAAGAACAGACAACAACAGCTTTGGATCCTGTGTACAGCACAGCCTTTTGAAGCCATAAAAGGAAAGGAAAAGGACAAGACTGACCAAGGGAATTATCCTTCGAAAGGCGGCCTGAGAAAAAGCAGTTTTTCTACAAACCTTTCTGTTGCTGCTGAAAAAAGAATACAGACGCCTCAGTCAAAAGGCTGGAGACGGCTGGTTGTGTGTGCGGTAAGCACTCTTTTTTGCAATGAAAAGCACAATCTTGTTGAATGCAATGCAATTCAGAAACTAACTTATGAAAGTAGAATTGACTTTTTGGGACCTAATGGCTTATGCTTTAACTGCCTTAAGCAAGGACATCTTAGTAAAGACTGTGTACAAAAAAAAATGCCAAATATGCTCTCATTTACATCCAGTCATTCTGCATATGAATAAGGAAATGGGCACTGACAATAAAGCCACATCTCTTAAAAAGGAGAACACTAAGTCAGAAAAAAGGAGCATTTCTTCTTTGAAAATTTCTGTGGAACCACCAGAGAATTGTATGGCTATCGGGGCCGGTAAAGAGTGTGTCTTAGCTGTAATTCCAGATAAAGTTAAGTCTAAAATGAGTGAAAGATGTGTACAAACATATGCTCTAATAGACTCAGGCAGCACAGCTACATTTTGCACAGAAAGCTTGCAAGAGCAGTTAAATCTTTCAGGAAGAAAGTCTCAAATCTACATTAACACTGTAGAAAGGGATAAAGTAAATAAACAGAAATTAGTAAAATGTTTTATCCGAGTTACAAGTCTGTGGGGTAGAAAAAAACACATTTTTTAATTTACCAGAAGTGTACACACTGAACTTTATAGCACTGAATAAGGTGAACATCCCTACACCAGAAGATGTCGTGAGATGGTCTTATCTTAAAGATGTGCATCTACCCCAGATAAATGCCGAAGTAGGTTTGTTAATAGGTACAAATGTCCGTAAAGTCATGCAGCCATGTTAAATCATACACAGTGAAGGTCCTTATGCTGTGAAGACAGTCCTTGGATAGATTGTTAACGACCTTACCAACGATCTTATCAGTGATAAAAAAATAGATTTTGTTGCACTAAGTGAAACGTGACTTAACTCAGACGGCGCGGCTGTTTTAATCGAATCTGCGCCTCCGGATTACAGTTTTACTCTTGCAGACCCCCAGGGAAAAAGGGGGTGGCTTGGCAAACATTTACTCGAGCCAGTTAAAATGTAAAGATGTCAGTTTTGGCAAGTTCAATTCCTTTGAGTATCTCGCCGTTGTTATCCATGGGGATTCTCACGTTCTAGTATTATCCGTGTATAGACCTCCAAAATTCAACGCGTCTTTTTGAGGAATTCTCTGACTTAATGTCAATTTTAATTACGAACTATGACACACTCCTAATAGTTGGCCACTTTATTTTTCATATAGATAATCAGTGTGACCTAAAAGTAAAAGAATTTATGAACCTCCTTGACTCTTTTGATTTGAGACAGCTCGTTAATCAGCCTACACATAAAGCAGATCATACGTTAGACTTAGTGATTACTAAAGGACTGAAAGTTGATATAAAGCAGATCATTGATATTGGTCTATCAGACCATTTTCTTCTACTTTTTAATATAGAAATAATGAAAAAAAAAACACCCATGACAAGCATATTGTTAAAAAGTGGTTCTTTGACTCAGTAGCAGCTTTAAAACTTACAAACATTCTAAGCAATCAGTCCATTTATAGTGCCAACTATAATAGCGAGGACAATGTAAATAGTAAGGTGGAAAGATTTAATACTAAAGTGAGAGCTGCTGTTGACATAGTTGCACCTGAAAAAACAGTTAAAAAATCTTCTAGCATTGTTATACCATGTGTGAGATGTGGCCGGCTTGTCATCCCGGCCAATACCCCCAGGCTGCCAGATGGAGCCCTCCCTGCAGTATGGAGGTGCCCTGAAGACCAGCAGGGAGTAATGGGACATGTAGTTTTTATAAAAGACCCTATTGGATACCACAGGGGCCGCAAAAGGGAGCTGCAGGGAGGACCGAAGACTTCTTTGTGCTCTTCAATCTTGTATCACTTCCGGGTCAGGTAAAAATTCCTTTTCTTCACCCCGGAAGCCGTCGCTCTTCCTTTGACGAACTTCCGGGATGAAGAAAAGGACTTTTTACCTGACCCGGAAGTGATACAAGATCACATGGACTGGGGATTGGGAACACTTCCGGGTCAGGGAATATAAAAGGACTATGGGAGCTCCCAGACAGGGAGCTGAGCTGGGTGGAAGGGTGGCAACGCATCTGGGAGTTGGAGGATTGTATTATTGTATTGTGATTGGTTCTTGTATGAGTATAGTGGAGGAGAGGGTGCTTTTTGCACTGTGGCGATTTAATAAAGTCAGCATTTGGACTTTTACCTGGTGTCTGGAGTCATGGACAGGGGTTCAAGGATACGATAGTGCCCCCTATCTGTCACACATGGAAGACCCAAAGAGTGTCGGATTTAAAGAGAACATGCCGTAGAGCTGAGCGTAAATGGAGGAAGACTAAACTAACTATCCACTATGAAATATTAAAAGTTAAAATAACAGAATACAATAACACTGTCCGTCTTGAGAGGCGCTGCTATTTCTCTAAGATTATAAATAACAATGCTAGTAATCCCAGAGTCTTATTCTCTACGATAGATCGTCTGCTAAACCGAGGTAACTCAAAGGAATGCCTCCTAAGTACTTCCAGTAAAACCTGTGAGGCTACCGCTGTATTTTTCAATCAAAAAATTAATGATATTAGAAATAACATAGTATATCTCCCCAACACTAGGGATCCTCCTAAACCCCAGCATTCTGTTATAAACAAATTAAACTCTTTCCCTAGGGTAGATTTACAGAAAATAATATCTCAATTAAAACCCTCCACCTGCGTCCTTGACCCAATACCAACAAATTATTTCAAAGAAGTATCAGGCTAATTGATAATGTCCTTGACATAGTAAATTCTTCATTAGATACAGGGGTCTTCCCAGACTGTCTTAAGACTGCTGTAGTTAAACCCCTACTTAAGAAACATAATCTTGACCCCTCTGCTTTTGAAAATTTTAGACCCATCTCTAACCTGCCCTTCTTAAGTAAAATTCTAGAGAAGGCAGTCATTATGCAGTTAAATGACCACCTAAATAAACATGATATTCTTGATAAATTTCAGTCGGGTTTTAGAACAAATCACAGCACAGAAACTGCACTCAAAGTAGTAAATGGTTTGCAGGTGAATGCAGACATAGGCCATTTATCTGTTCTCATCCTCTTAGATCTGAGTGCTGCATTTGACACCATTGATCATAATATTCTTAGAAATCGCCTTAGACAATGGGTGGGCCTCTCTGGCAGTGTCTTAAATTGGTTTGAATTCTACCAGACAGGGATAAAATTCTTTGTGAGTTGTGGTAATCAAATCTCAAAGACACATGATATCCAATATGGTGTTCCACAAGGCTCTATCCTGGGTCCGCCGTTATTCTCAATCTACATGCTTCCGTTAGGTCAGATTATCTCAGGCTACAATGTGAGCTACCACAGCTATGCTGATGACACACAGCTGTACTTATCAATAGCACCTGATGACCTTGATTCTCTTGATTCACCAACACAATGTTTGACTTGTATCTCAGAATGGATGAATATTAACTTTCTCAAGTTAAATAAAGAGAAAACTGAAATCTTAGTGATTTATAAATAAACTGGATACATTAGAATTAAAAGTCAAGATGGAGGTAAAAAGCTTAAGGGTAATTGTTGACTGTAATCTGAATTTAAAATTGTATATTAATCAGATCACTAGGACAGCATTTTTTCACTTAACATAAGTAAAGTTAGACCTCTTATATCACTGAAAGATGCTGAGAAATTAGTTCACGCGTTTGTTTTCAGTCGACTAGATTACTGTAAAGCACTCCTCTCAGGACTACCCAAAAAAGACATAAATAGTTTGCAACTAGTGCAGAATGCAACTGCTAGAATCCTAACTAGGAAAAGAAAATCCGAGCACATCTCTCCAGTTTTGATGTCACTACACTGGTTACCTGTGTCATTCAGGATTGACTTTAAAATTCTGCTTATGGTTTATAAAGCCTTAAATAATCTTGCCCCATCTTATATATCGGAATGTCTGACACCTTGTGGTATAGCGGGTCCACGGCTTCTGAAAAAAAGTCAGGTTTTTTAAATCCGTATAGCCGTGTCGTTCTCCGTGGGCGCGATTGCACAACCGCGGGGAGTTAATGGGGTGATTGGAGCGAGTCGCACCTGCACGTGAGGGTGCGGTCACTCTTGTTTGCCTCATTGGCTTCCTGCGGTGTGTAATTAAGACGCTGTGCCCACGGAGGCAGAGAAAGGAGGATGAATCAGGAATCGTGGAAAAAAAAAAGGGATAAATCGTGGAAAGAAATGGAAGGAGGGAGAACAATGTGAGGATGAGGTTAAAGTACGGCAATGGCAGTCTAGGCTGGATGATCTGGCCACCTTGAAAGAGAGACAGAACGAGCGGGGGCCCCGCGAAGGAGCGTTAGATGGAGGCGCTCTAGGGGGCTAGTTCGCCCCACTGACAACTAGCGAGTGGGGTTGCAGGAGAGTTGTCATCCCGCTGGATCTGAGGAGCGACTACGGGTGCGTGAAAGATCACGGGAGGAGAGCCAGCCTCGTCGGTCTGGCAGTGACGTCCGTTTGGAGGCCAAGACGGAGGTTGACAGAAGGAGCTCGTGACTGTTGGGTCTCCACGGCTGCAAGTAATGGTGAGCCGGGGAGAGAGTGATGGAGGTGGGCCAGAGAACAAGAAGGTTGTGTGAGAGACTGCGTTTTTAACTTCTACATTTTTTTTTACCTCATTTTAAAGGATTTATTTATTGTTGATGGTTTTAACCCCACTGGACACTTGATTTTTATGGATTTATTTATTGAACTTTGACTCTGCACTTTTGCACTTTTTGTTTTTGAATAAAGCACTTTATGGAATATCCCCTGGCCTTGAGAGATTTGTCCCTATGTGTCAGCTCATCTCGGTGACATTATCGACGGTGGGGTTCAAGGGCTCCTGAACAACAATAGGGGGATGGAGTCGAACTCGCATCGTCACACACCTTATATTCCAAATTGTAACCTCACATCCTCAAATGAGTATCTCCTTAGAATTCCAAAAACAAAACTTAAAAGAAGTGGTGAGGCGGCCTTCTGCTGCTATGCACCTAAAATCTAGAATAGCCTGCTAATAGGAATTCGCCAGGCTAATACAGTAGAGCACTTTAAAACACTGCTGAAAACATACAGTATTACTTTAATATGGCCTTTTTATAGCCAGAAGTCTACGTGACCATCATCATCAAGTCCTTCCGTGAGAACCCTAAATCCAAAGAGGACTGTTTCATTTATGTTAGGTAGAATGCCCAGAGGGGACTGTCTAATGGTCTGGAATCCCTACAGATTTATTTTTTTCTCCAGCCGAGTTTTTTTTTGTTTTTTCTGTACACCCTGGCCATTGGACCTTACTCTTATTCTATGTTAATTAATGTTGACTTATTTTATTTTCTTACTGTGTCTTTTATTTTTCTATTATTTATTATGTAAAGCACTTTGAGCTACTTTTTGTATGAAAATGTGCTATATAAATAAATGTTGTTGTTGTTGACCTAATAAAGGGGACAGACAATGAAAGACTGCAAAGTTATTCAGTCAATCGGTTGTCAATAATGGAGAGTAACAAATGTTACTTCAGCAATACAATACAGACTTTCCCGAGTGCAGCTGTGAGGAGAAGAAGGAAATGTCACAGGAGGACATTAAATTCAAGTTCATAGCCTCAGATTCTGCCAAGCTAGTGGACGGACACTATTATATTAATCTGCCTTTTAAAGATGAGACACTTAAAGTGCCAAACAATCGTTGCATGGCAGAACAATGTGCTATTCGACTCAAAAGGAAAATTACAAAGTCTCCAATATTCCAAGAGGATTACAAAATTTTCATGAAAGACATTTTAGACAAAGGATATGCTATTAAGGTACCCATTGAACAGCTGTCACTCAAAAAGGAGAGAGTGCGGTACATCACTCATCCAAAGAAAAATGAAATCAGAGTGGTTTTTGACTGTACACCCACTTACCGAGGCTTCTCACTAAATGAACAGTTGTTGAAAGAACCTGACTTATAACTAATACACTCTTTGAGAGTTCTTACAAGATTCAGAGAGCAACCAATCACTCTCATGGCAGATATTAAATTAATGTTTGTATCAAGTGAAAGTTCGATTCCTGTGGTGGCCTGAAGGTAATCTAAACAATGGACTACAGGAGCACAAAATGACAGTACATCTTTTTGGTGCTACTTCATCACACAGTTGTGCCTCTTATGCTTTACAAAGAACAGCAGAGGATGGCAGAGGCACAGCTTTTGAAGAAGCAGTTAACAATGTGCTTCACAATTTCTATGTTGATGACTGTTTAAGGTCAGTTGCTACAGAAGAACAAGTCATAACATTGATTTTCACGTCCTGTGTTTCAAGGGAGGGTTTTATCTTATGAAATGGATTAGTAATAGCAGAGCAGTTTTGTATTTTTGTTTTAAAATTTTTTGCCTTTTATTCTGTGTGTGTAATAACCTTTTTTCTTAATTCTTGTGCGGATTATTTGCTTTGAATTTTCACAAAATATTTTAAAACAAAAACTTTTAGACTGAGAGATTTCTTTCGACATGCGTTTTACCCGTGCTAGAACTTGACTTACACACCTGCGGCTACACAGAGTAATGATTATGAAGCTGGAAATTGGAGATGTGATGATGAATGTTGTTAGTGCATATGCCCCGCAAGTTGGGTGTGCGATGGATGAGAAAGTGATTTTTGGAGTGAGTTGGATGAAGTGATGAACAGTGTACCCAAGGGACAGAAAGTGGTGATTGGAGTGGATTTCCATGGACATGTTGTTGAAGGGAACAGAGGAGATGAGGAGGTGATGGGTAGGTATGGTGTCAAGGAGAGGAATGAAGAATGTCAGATGATAGTGGATTTTGCCAAAAGAATAGAAATGGTTGTGGTGAATACGTATTTTAAGAAGAGGGAGGAACACAGGGTGACATACAAGAGTGGAGGAAGATACATACAGGTAGATTACATCCTATGCAGAAGAGTCAACCTGAAGGAGACTGAAGACTGCAAAGTGGCGGCAGGGGAAATTGTAGTTAAGCAGCATAGGATTGTCTGCAGGATGACTTTGGAGATCAGGAAGAGGAAGAGAGTGAGGGCAGAGCCAAGGCTCAAATGGTGGAAGTTGAAAAAGGAAGATTGCAAGGTTGAGTTTACGCATGAGGCAAGACGGGCACTGGGTGGCAGTTACCAGACAGTTGGGCAACTACTGCAGATGTAGTAAGGGTGACAGCAAGAAGGGTGCTTGGCGTAACTTCAGCACCAGATCTTTCTTCACCTTGTGCCTTATCTCCTTGTACTCTTGTCTACTTTTCGCATCTCTTTGACTATCCCACTTTTTCTTTGCCATTCTCTTCCTCTGTATACTCTCCTGTACTTCCCCATTCCACCACCAGGTTTCCTTTTCCTCCTTCCTCTGTCCAGATGTCACGCCAAGCACTCTTCTTGCGGTCACCCTTACTACTTCTGCTGTAGTTTCTCAACTGTCTGGTAACTACCACCCAGTGCCTCTCTCACCTTCTCCCTAAACTCAACCTTGCAGTCTTCCTTTTTCAAATTCTACGATTTGATCCTTGGCTCTGCCCTCACTCTCTTCCTCTTCTTGATCTCCAGCGTCATCCCATAAGATCACCATCCTATGCTGCTTAACTACACTTTCCCCTGCCACCACTTTGCAGTCTTCAATCTCCTTCAGATTGACTCTTCTGCATAGGATGTAATATCTACCTGTGTAATCTACCAATTATATGGCCGTGAAAATATTTTCTTATTATTAATTATTTTTATTTGAAAACTAGTATTGGTAAAATCTGCTTACCTCATTAAGCACATTGGTATCAAGCATAAACCTGCAGCAAGAAGGAAAACAAAGCCAGGAAACCAAGAAACTGTGGCAGCATAAATGCTGTTAAAAGTGGCTACTGCTACAGTGGTGGTTATATTTTCCAGGACAGCAATACAGGCAAACAAAGCACCTAAAAGAAATGGAATATGGAAAATAATATGATAAAATAAATAATCACAACTGAGGTAGATGATATGCTATTAACTAACATATGTAAAACTAATAATTATATTTATATCAAAACTCCTTCAGACTACATTAACACAGTGTATGACTTTAACTCAATCTTAGTTTAAAAAATGTGTTTCTTAATGTTCTGAGCAGAAAGATATGCACTGAAAATCCAAGCATGCTGGTTCTGTGCTTTTCCCTTTCACTATCTTTTACAGCTAATCTCATCCAAATGCCATTGCTACTATTGTTTTTAAAACATATTTAAAGTCTGTGGAGGGCTTGTATTATGAAACTGTTTTTAACATGAATAATCAGCTGAAAATACAACAAAGGCTCATCAAAATTCAAGAGGCTATATTTTAAATATAATATAAAAAAAATCCTTCAACGAGACTTTTTGGAAAAGATTTTTTCTAATCCCACAAGATAAGACTTTTTCAAGTCACATCCTCTTTTCAACCATATACAACCACACACACAGTACTCTCACCTCATTTGTGTGAATGCTTTTGACAGACACAGTTCCTGCCCTCTCAGCTCTTATTGCATTGTACTCACTTTAAGATCCCAATCAAAGAAGATGTATTATGTCCAAATTTTATTGAAGAATTTCATCACAAAGGGTTATCAACAGAAAAAAAATTAGTACACGGGCAATCCTAGCACAGAGAAATGATGAACTCAAAGAAATTAATGCCAAAAATGTTTAAATGAGTATCAACAGAGTATGCTGAAACAGTTGGTGGTGATCGTGCGGAAGATGAAAACATCAACTTACAATATCCTGAAGAATGTCTACAACCGTTAACACTGTCCGGTCTTCCAGTGCATGAATTACTATAGAAAGAAGGATGTATCCAAGAAAGGTAATGTAGTACATCTTTTGCGGATAACATTAGACAACAAAGGAAATAAAAGACAGAGTAGAAGACAAAGCAGAACATCGTAAAGAAGTTCAAAAATGTTTGAGCGATACACATCCAGGGCAGGTTAGAGATTATTAAAGTAGTAAAAATAGAAAGTCTCAAAAAACTGAGAGCATTAGCGCTAACAAACTGAAACTATTACTATATTACTATAACGGAATAGAGAAAAGAGATCGAATATATGGACATCGGTGATATGACAGAAGTATGTAGATATTGTTCGTCTTTAAAGTTAAAGTCGGAGACTTGTAGATCGCCATCAGGGAAAAGTAGTGTTTCTTCCCAATGAAGAAGCGTATCCGCAAGAATTAAAAGTTTTATTGTTCGGTGAAAGTGAAATCCATACACATTCCAGGCAAAATATCTGAATCTACAATCTGTTCGCGTGCACATCATTCAATGCTCAAAATGTAGATTTACACGATTCTGAACCATACGCTATAAGAATGTGTGGTCCCGCAACAATTAAAGCTACTACAAGTTTAATTTAGAAAAAAAACACAATTTGGTCAGGTTTAAATTTATGATCACGGAGAAGCGATCCAAAATCGAATCAAAAGAGTTAAATGATCGATGTATTAGAAATTCTACAGCCAATAATGGATACAAGTCCATATGTCCAAAAGTATCACACTTCATACAAAATTTATTTGCAAAACCCTCACATGCATTTATTGGTTACTTTGAAAAATAAATCATTACCTCCTGATGATGTACATTGTTTTGTCTGTAATGAAATTCCAAACATTGAAACCTATCCTGAATTATGGTACAAAGTCATTAAACACATGTCTCACGGACCTCATTTAACACTAGAATTACCAGAGCCAACGAAAAAACTTGTAGATCCATGCTACCTTAAAACGCTTCCTACCTCTCTGTCAGCATCTTTTGTCCTTTAAATGTGTTGATAAGCAGCAAACAACAAGCAGCCTGCTATCACATCCCCCACCCCACACAGTTTTCTCAGCTTAAGTCTGTTTACCTGCGTGTCAGTTGCTTAGAGTTGTATAGAGTGAGTCAAGCAAAATTACACCTTTTATAAATACTATATCTTTATTTGGAACACTTGCATTTCATGTGTGTTCTGTGTCTACAACGATTTATATGCACAGTACACACATCATTAAAACAGAAACGGTTTTCATGTTTTAGTAATAATTTGTTATTTGGAATTTAGGCTTCACACATTATATAGTTTATGCCTACATTTTGTCATTTACTACTAGAATATGAAAAAAGTTTGTGTTTTAAAAATGTGTTTACACAGATTACTGTAGAAATGGAACACACATGAAATGCGTGTGTTCCAAATAACGATCTATTATTTCCACTCTAAATCTCCACTTCACTCCCAGATAATCAATCAAGGCATGAACTGGGAGCAGTTCTTGCATGTTCTAAGTCGAGGGGTGGGGGGGTATTTGTGATAGCTGGCGGAGAGGTGCGAACGGATTTAACAAGCGATTTAAGGTGGGACGGATCTACGAGTTTTTTCGTAGGCTCTGGTAATTCTAGTGTTAAACGATTCAGTATGTTGGGATTTAAAATAAATTTCCAGAAGCTTTTGTTAATTCAACAGATATGACTAAGGCTGGCTTTCCGGATACTGGCGCAGAGATAATCGTCACGAAAAACACACTTATAACGGAAAAAAAGTTGTTAAAATTGTCAAGATCGATAATTCAATGATTGTACCGTATAACCCGTATTTGCTCAAACGATTCGATGGTCATATTAATGTTGAGTATTGTGCATCGGTTATGAGTATTAAGTACACCTACAAGTACATTCATAAAGGGCATGATAGAGTATGCGTGAATGTATCCAAAGAACAGTGTCTGGATGAAGTTCAAGCATATTTAGATATTCGGTACCTCAGCGCAATGGAAAGCGGGTGGCATTTAATGGAATTGCCAATGCACGGTCGAAGTCATTCTGTTGAATTATTACCAATTCATTTACCAGATCAGAATATGATTCAATTTAAAGAAGGCGAAGAAGCACAAGCTTTACAGGTAGCGAAAAAAAAAACCTCCAATAATTGGCTTCTTTTGAACTTAATTAAAATTACGTAAATGCAAAGGAATATATGTTTTATTACGTTAGACTATTTTTTACTATGGTTAATTACTCGCTGTAATGTAAAATAGTCAGTTCTATTATGCATATGTAACAGTTCCCATTAAAATAATCTGTTTAAATTGTACAGCCCTGAAATGGCTGGGCCGGGGGTTGGTGAGCAAAGTGAGCATGGGGCAGAGCCGCCTAGTATGTATATGTGTGTGTGTATATACAGTGCATCCGGAAAGTATTCACAGCACAGCACTTTTTCCACATTTTGTTATGTTACAGACTTATTCCAAAATGGATTAAATTCATTTTTTTCCTCAGAATTCTACACACAACATCCTATAATCACAACATGAAAAAAATTTACTTGAGGTTTTTGCAAATTTATTAAAAATAAAAAAATTGAGAAATCACATGTACATAAGTATACACAGCCTTTGCCATGAAGCTCAAAATTGAGCTCAGGTGCATCCTGTTTCCCCTGAGCATCCTTGAGATGTTTCTGCAGCTTAATTGGAGTCCACCTGTGGTAAATTCAGTTGATTGGACATGATTTGGAAAGGCACACACCTGTCTATATAAGGTCCCACAGTTGACAGTTCATGTCAGAGCACAAACCAAGCATGAAGTCAAAGGAATTGTCTATAGACCTCCGAGACAGGATTGTCTCGAGGCACAAATCTGGGAAAGGTTACAGAAACATTTCTGCTGCTTTGAAGGTCCCGGTGAGCACAGTGGCCTCCATCATCCGTAAGTGGAAGAAGTTTGAAACCACCAGGATTCTTCCTAGAGCTGGCCAGCCATCTAAACTGAGTGATTGGGGGAGAAGGGCCTTAGTTGGGGAGGTGACCAAGAACCCGATGGTCACTCTGTCAGAGCTGCAGAGGTCCTCTGTGGAGAGAGGAGAACCTTCCAGAAGGACAACCATCTCTGCAGCAATCCACCAATCAGGCCTGTATGGTAGAGTGGCCAGACGGAAGAGACACATGGCAGCCCGCCTGGAGTTTGCCAAAAGGCAAACAAAATTCTCTGGTCAGATGGGACAAAGATTGAACTCTTTGGTGTGAATGCCAGGCGTCACGTTTGGAGGAAACCAGGCCAATATCACCCCTACAGTGAAGCATAGTGGTGGCAGCATCATGCTGTGGGAATGTTTTCCAGCGGCAGGAACTGGGAGACTAGTCAGGATAAAGGGAAAGATGACTGCAGCAATGTACAGACACATCCTGGATGAAAACCTGCTCCAGAGCACTCTTGACCTCAGACTGGGGCGACGGTTCATCTTTCAGCAGGACAACGACCCTAAGCACACAGCCAAGATATCAAAGGAGTGGCTTCAGGACAACTCTGTGAATGTCCTTGAGTGGCCCAGCCAGAGCCCAGACTTGAATCCGATTGAACATCTCTGGAGAGATCTTAAAATGGCTGTGCACCGACGCTTCCCATTCAACTTGATGGAGCTTGAGAGGTGCTGCAAAGAGGAATGGGCAAAACTGGCCAAGGATACGTGTGCCAAGCTTGCGGCATCATATTCAAAAAGACTTGAGGCTGTAAATGCTGCCAAAGGTGCATCGACAAAGCATTGAGCGAATACTGTGAATACTTATGTACATGTGATTTCTCAGTTTTTTTATTTTTAATACATTTGCAAAAACCTCAAGTAAACTTTTTTCACGTTGTCATTATGGGGTGTTGTGTGCAGAATTCTGAGGAAAAAAATTAATTTAATCCATTTTGGAATAAGGCTGTAATATAACAAAATGTAGAAAAAGTGATGCGCTGTGAATACTTTCCGGATGCACTGTGTATATATATATATATATATATATATATATATATATATATATATATATATATATATATATATATATATATGTGTATGTGAGCATGTCCGTGTTGATCAAATGGATGAAGCTCTGTAGTCTACTTGTGACTTTACGCTGTAGGAAGATAAGTAAATAAATCAAAGTAAATAGGTTAATAGGTTTTGTTAAAGAATGCAGTGAATTAAGGACAGCAAAGTGGTGCAGAGGAAATGCTGCCACATTGCAGTGAGGAGACCAGGGTTTAATTCCTGTGTTTTGCCATGTGTGAAGTCTGCATGTTCTCTGTAGTTTCCTCCCACTGTCCAAAGGCATGCAGGTTAAATGAACTGGCAATGCTAAATTGGCCAGAGTGTGCGTCTGGTGTGCAGGTATACAGTATACAGTATGTTGTGTGTTCAACCTCTGATAGACTGGTGCCCTGTCTAGGATCCAGGCTCTGGCACCACCTGCAACCCTGGTCTAGACTGAGTGGTTTAGAAAATGACATGATATAGTGAATAATAGATTCTCCAGAAATAATGTGGTAGTGCTGGATTCTAATATAAGGTGGTATGGTAGTAACCAACAATGGATGACATAAAATTGCAAATATTGAACAATCTGGAAGTAGTCTTTTAAACAGAACACACAACAAACAATACTTCCAGATACCACAAGTAGCTTAGACTACAAATAAGGGTAAAAATGAGAAATTGTTATAAATTTCTTTTACCAGCAGTTTCAAATATGACCTTTTATCAGTTTGTTTATTGTAAGAAATACATGTGTACAGTATATATTTAAGGAAAAAGTCAATATTGGGCATCTAAGTACTGTATATGCTTCTGGGAATTCTATAATATCAGTATGTTATACCAGTAAGATCTTACTAGTACGTAGGGAGTAATATCAAATTTTATGAGGGGGCAGCAACTGTCTAAGAGAAGGACATAACATGACTTCCCAAAGTTCTGCAGTGACCATAGAGAATTTAGCAGAGGAATTAAATTTTCACTAGCATGAACAGACTTAATTGTAGAATAAATCAACAATAACGAACCAAACCAAACATTCAAATTAATTATTGTGTTCCAAGGAAAGGTGTTTCTCCCCATTGTTAATGAGCTTGAAATTAAATCACCAAAGTATAGAATCAGTACAAAAAAGAAAAAAACAAACAAAATAAAGCATGAACAGTAATAAAAGATCAAGTCACGTACACCTGGAAATAATGCTACAGTTTAGTGAGTGAATTTCATTGTTTAGAGCTTCTGCAACACAGTTCTGAAGTCCTGAATTCAACTTTCAGCCCAGGCACAGCCTATATGTAGTTTGCACAGTTTCCATTTGAGTATGTGAGCATTCGGTTTTCCTCTCACATTCCAAAGACATGCATGTTCGTCTAAATGATACCTCCAACTTGGCCCCATATTAGTAATTGGGGATATAAGTGTTGTGTCTGGCCTTGTGCATGATGCAGTTCAGATAATCAGATTCAAGAATAGATGAGATTTACATTATTTAGCTGATAATACTAAGAAACCCATCTAAGCTATTTGATGAACCATGTGGTAACTTCAAATGCAGTCTCATTTAATGAAAGTAAGTTTTCATCTGATTTTCTATGGCAACATAGAGTATTTCAAACCAAAATTCCTTTATCTGGTAATAGTATAAAGCTACATACTGTATGAGTAATCCTTAGGTACTCCAAGGCCAACTGAAATCTTTTTAGTGTTGTCTGCATATAAGTTTGGTCTCTTCCCAGCAGGCCATGCCTAGTGCATATCCTTAAAGATGAGCCAATAGGCATCCTTCACTAGAAGCCTTAATGTCTTCAATTGGTTTCTCTTGACTTTGTGGAAGGGCAGTTAGGAGTGGCTTTACTCCAGGGCACTTCTGAAGTGCTACACTCCACACCATCATTTTGCTTAATTAAACCTGTATCCCAGTTCTTTTGGGAGAGATTCAGAAGTACCAGTCATTTAAAAAAGTACATTACTAAATGCTGTTTGCAATTCTACATGAATAATTGATTTGTTTCTCTGTTTAAGTTTTTTAAACGTAAGCAGTTTGTAATTACTGTAAACACAGTCATTGTCATTATTCAACCCTTTCTTAGTGACTTACCTTGTTCTGAACTTGATACGCAGCCTGACATCATTGAGCGCAACACCGGAGCAGGTACTAAGGCCAACAGTAAAGGTAATCGGACTGGTAAAGAATACAAAACAAAAAAAAAGAAACTGTACAATTGCTAAAATCATTATAACACATAGAGTACACATCTTATTATATACAGCTTTTTGTGATTAAAAGCAGTAGAACTATGGCAGTCTATAAAGTATATATTAAAAAAAAACGGATTTGTGATTTAGAATGCTTTGGCTTCTTAGACCCTTTTCAAAAATGATTAAAAATTAAATACAGGTATAGTAAAAGGAAAGGGAGTATGAAAAAATGGACATTTATGATAGAATATTTCCTTTGTCATCAAAAATCAATAGTAAGCATTATCTATAAAGTATAGCAAATACAATTTTCTTTTGATGTTCCTTAAATTCATATTCACATTAGAGTCAGAAATGTAACGGTGACAGACATCACTATCAATCTTCTTATTTGCTTAATTCATTACAGAGACCGATTTTATAACAAAACCTTTCAACAAAGCACCTGCAGCCCTGTAGCACAAAGCCTGGTTCCATAACTAAAAGACCATACTGCCGTTAATAGTGGTAGCAAACTGGTGATTTTCTCCACTCACTCCACTCATGACTTCATTTACCACTTGACAGTGGAAGACCAAAACTCATGCAACAAAATAAGCACAAACTGTCATCAGTTTTAACAGTTTAATGATTTAATACTTCTGTGCTTTCACTATATCACTCTTCTATATTATGATTTCATAAAACCATTTTATGCTAATGATTCTTTCTCTCTCTCGATTCCTTATTATTAAGAATTATTTAAACTAGTTCATGAGGCAAGCCCATTGACACTTTAAATAACAGACTCAAGATTTTGAATAAAATAGTTTTTACAGTCCATCACTTATTCCAAATACATGCAAAGAGTTTCATACACTTTTTGATGTTGTACTGTATATGAGTTATAAGGTTATACTAATGTATTTAATAAGCAAAAACATTTTGTAAAATTGAACCCTTTCGCCTGAAGATGGCCCTGTGTCATAGAGATATTATTTCTTGTAAATTACCTGTCAGGGACAACCTAAAATTAAGGTAATTTCTTTATTTCAAGCTATTAGTGGCTACAAAGAAATGTAAATATACATTCTTAATAGACTGGCAAAGTCACTTAATCTGCATGACTATGATAGAAGATTTGAGCAAAATGAGGAACTTCATGTCATATTTGGCTGATCATAGTTCTTTATGGAAACCTAGCACAGTGAAATGAAAGTAATTTAGAGTGAAGGTTAGTGGTTTCAGTAGAGGCAAAAACATTAGTTCTCTTTATTATAAGACAAATCTTTTTATTTTCTAAGGGTAGAAATGCTGGCAACTGGTGTCTCTGCAGTGTACTTCCAATGCTTTATGATACTGGGTCTCTCTGGCAACTGCTGTACTGCATGTATTCAAGATTAACGTAGTCTCACTCACTCAAAAATTATGTGCTACCATAGTATGAGTTAGAGGGGAAATTACCCGCTTCCTGCCTCACCCAAATAATCGCCGTTTGCTCAGATATGAAATAGTGCTTTGTTTTTGTGTTGTTGACACTTTTTCTCTATTTTAATGCAACTGATGAAGCAGCAAATACTAGATATAGCTGACAAGAATTATTAAACACTGGTATGGTACATTAAAAGCCACCACGAGTGTCTACAATCAGATTCTAGGGCAGAAAGCTAGAACACCAGGGTACCCATGCATTATTATACTGAGTGCAAAGTGTCAGAAGATTTGTGAAGACAGGAAACAAAAACGTGAATGTAGAGCTGGTGTACTAACAAGACTAAAGAAAGCTCCCAACAAATCACTGCTCCCCAGCAATTTGTTGCCAATTATAATAATTTTTTACATTTATAAAGCACTTTTCTTACTACTCAAAGTGCTTTTTACATAATGAGTGGGGAGCCACTTCAATCACCACTAATTTGTAGCATCCACCTAAATGATGCGATGGCAGCCACTTTTTGTGCCAGTACACTCACCACATGGCTGTTAAGTGGTGAGAGAGATAGCCAATTAAAGACAGGGGATGATTAGGGGGGCAGAATGATTAGGCTATGGAAGGCAATGTAACCTGGACATTGGAATACACCCTGCTCTTTACGAAGTATGCCCATGGATTTTTTATTTATCACCACCAAGAATCAGGACCTTGGTTTTATGACTCATCTAAAGAACAGTGACATTTTTACAGCACAATGTGTCTATCACTGGACTGGGGCATTGGGATCCACATTCTGACAAAAGGATGTGCCCCCTATAGCCATTATTGGAAAACATTGCTCATCTGATTTGGAATTTCTGTCATTAAAGTGTACATACACCCTTCTATCTCCTACAAGATTTTTTTGTTGTTTTTGTCACAGCAGTGTTACATACCAGCGGATGACAACATTTATAACACTAGGCCACTTTTTAATGGCTATAAGCTAACAGCAGAGTGCCTTCCCTAGGGGTCTTAACAGCTGGAAATTTTAATCATACTAATCTGAAAACTGTGCTACCTAATTTTGAGAAAAGTGTAAAATGTGCAACCAGAGGGGAAAATACACTAGATTATATTTATTATATTAGGAAAGGCTACAGAGCATCACCTTTATCTCAATTGGTGCAGCTCGACCACACTTCTCTGTTTTTGATCCCTACTTACAGTCCCCTTATAGCCAATCTGTTCTGAAAGCAGTTCTGAACAACATCATTTGGAAAGGTACACTTCCAACTGTACTCTTCTACATCAAAATCTGTATTGAAATGGTCACTATTAATGAGCATATCTGGGTTTTCCCAAACAAGAAGTCTTGGATGATAAAAGAGGCATAGACTCTTCTGAGCCACCGCAATGCACTATTTAGGTCTGGTGATAGGATGGCATACAATGACGCCAGACACGACTTGAAGGAAGCAATTAAAAGAGCTAAAGAAGCTTAGAAATGAAAAGGTTGAGGATTAACTCTTGTGGAGCAATAATTTTAGGGTAACAGATTTCATCTTAAAGATATAGCATAAAGGGTTCATAAATGCCAGAAACCTTTGCATGCACATTAGGAAATCAGATGAAGGTCAGGTGGATAAGAAAATGTACTGAAAGATGACTAAGAAACGACTAAGAAAATCAGCAGATGTCCTGTAAAGAACCAGAATGGACAGTTGTTATATGCACAGAAATTTCATGGGTGGTGGCTCAACTCAAAGGTATAAGAAGAAACAGAATATAACAGACTTTTATCTTATATGTCATGTGGGCATAAACCAACAGACCAACCAGCGTAAATGTGTACAATGATTGACACTACTGTATATGTAAACTCAATAGTTTACAAAATTAACCTCTATTGTTTGTTTCTCTGATCATTCTGACCATGCTGTAACAGACTGCTTTTGAAAAATGCTCCCTCTAAGACATTTTGCCAAAAAGTACAATGAACAGCATTTCTCCTGCCCGATAACTGATAGGGGAGACAGGTTTTGGCATCCAATGATAAGGTGTTTTGCTGGGAGCTCCCTCCATGGTACGGAACATCGAAAGATGCGAATTCAACAATGCGAAATTGAAATGGACTTGATCCTGTCCGCGCGGGATTCACCTCCGGAGAATGCTATTGTCAGACCTGAAACTGTGTTAATTTTTTCTTTTAGGGATAAGGTACTAGGTTAGATCCCTAGCTGTTAGAATAGTTGTGTTTTCTGTCTAGAGTTAGGATAGCTTTTAGTGTAGTTAGGTTCAGACAGAGTAAAAAGATTTCTGTGAATGCCTTTTGCCCGCTTGAGACAGCATAAGTCCTATTAAGAAAAAGAATTGGTAATTGAAATTGAGTTAGGATTAACTCTTGGAGACTTCTGGTCTTCGGTTCAGGTGGTTCAATTAACTTTTTGAGACTTCTCGTCCTAGGTTCAAGTGATTCTTGGAGTTGGTTCAAGCAGTTTAAGTGGAGGACGCTGCACATGCATATATAATATCTTGAGGTCAAAAACACCTCATATCGAGTTATGGATATGTGCAAATATAACAGTGGGCAATTTGACATAAAGTTGCACAAGTGACGAGAGAGCGAAAGCGACAAACTGAGTTGTCAATAACAGAGATCGAGAGGATATTTGAAAGGTGAAAAATTATGTTTTAGTTATGACATGAGGAAAAATGTTGCAAGTGATTACAATGTCTTGATGTAATGTTCCATGTGTTTGGAAATGCTGTTCTATGACTAAGAAATGGAGAGTGAATGGGACTTCTTTGTCTGAAATGTATTGGTATTAAATTGAGTGTTCAGAGTGTCTGCTAAAAATATTTGTGCACACAAAATTTTGAAAAAAAATTCCAGAACTTCGTGTAAATTTTGGTTAAAATCTACTTTGCTTATCAAAATGTTTATGTATCTTTGATAATTATAAAATATAAAGGAGACAATCTCTTTCAAGAATAAAATATGTTTGAGTGTCTGTGTGTGTGCGTCAGCTGACTTACTAAATGGGTTATTGAAGTAAGGTTGATATAGTGGCACAGTGATTAGCACATTTGCCTGGCAACAGGAAATAAAGGTTCAAACTTGCATATTCTCTGCATGGAGTAAAATATATGTAAGCAATGAGAGGAAAAGACTGTGTAAATTCTTTAGAAATAGCAGATGCTAAATAATAATAACAATAATAAAACCTGAGTAAGTTTAAATGTGTTAAAGTCAGTTTAAGTGACTTTAGAGTATGTTTTACAGTAGGTGAAAGGTCTCTGTGACTGAAGTTCATTTGAAGGAATTTAAGTGAGTTTGAGTACTGGCCATACCCAAATGAAAGAAAGTTCTTTTAGTAATTTAAAATTAAAGTTAAAAAAAAAAAAAATCACAGGGGCTGGGGCCAGCAAGGTCTTCTTCCATTGGCTCTGCCAGGTGGGATCTCCCGTGAATGGTCTACAGGAAAGGAAGAAAAAGAGTCTGTGCACTCTGCCACATCCCGGCATGCTTCAGAACTCTATGACAGCAAGAAAGCTGGATATGAGCACTGGCTTCCAGTCTAGGTAATGTTCTATACTAAGATATGCTATGCAAAATGGGGGTTAACTAATAAAAAGGGTGACCGTGCTTTTTCTACAGATCAGCACTCTGGAGAAGCTGCAAGAAGCATCTTGGGATGATATCAACAAAAAAGCATGCATAAACAAATAGCCATATATAAAAGTCAATGTGTGTATGTATGTTCCAGCATCACGTCCGAACAGCTGGAGCAATTTTCATGACACTTAGCACACATGTTCCTCATTGGTTGACTAAAAATATTGTAGGGTGAAATCAGCCATAACTCACCCCCTTCTGGGTAGGGTGGAAGGTGATCTTGTGGTCTTGTATGCATGTTATCATCCAGTTGAAACTCGGAACGACTACCAGAGCATTCTTTATGTTTAAGCGCCACTGTGCCCCTGTAGCTTTTGAAATTAGAGTTCTACATGTAGAAGTGTGTGTGTCTGTCCGGCCCAGAAGTGAGACGTAGAGTCGGGGTGAGGTATCCAGCTCCGAGGATACGCAAGCAAGGCCAGTACACCGGCAAAAGGAAACCTCCAAGGAAAGACAGTCGCTTAGCTGCTAACGCACAAACGATGCAACCCTTCTAGCAGAGAGATGTCCAGAGTAGTTCTGACAATTTAAATACTTTCAACGATCCCATGCTTTTAACAGTATGGGCTTACACAGTTAGTATATACCAGGCAACTGCCAGCATTCTTTATTTTTGAGCAGCACCGCACCCCTGTTGGCCGGTTCCGAGTGTCAACGAGATGAAAACATATATACAAGACGGCAAGACAAGGACATTAGTGAGTCTTTGTTTCTTAATTTATTTTTAACTTGTTTTAATTATGTTTTTCTCAAACAATTAAAAAAAACACAAGGCTGAACTGAAGGTGACTGCCAGCATGCTTTATGTTTGAGCACCACCGCACCCCTGTTGCTTTTCAAATTAAATACAGTTGGCCGGTTCTGAGCGTCAACTGGATGATAACATACATACAACACTGCAAGACAAGCACATCCATTACCCAACCTGCTATATCCTAACTACAGGGTCACAGGTGTCTGCTGGAGCCAATCCCAGCCAACGCAGGGCACCAGCCCACCGCAGAAAACCCACGCAGACACGGGGAGAACATGCAAACTCCACACAAGGAGGACCCAGGAAGCGAACCCAGGTTTATTGTTTGTTAATTTATTTTTATTTTTAAAGTTGCGTTTTTTTAAATGATGTTTTTCTCAAACAATTAAACTAAAAACTTTATTTTCCTCCCGGGCAACGCTGGGTATTTCAGCTAGTATATACAGTATAAAGAGATTGTAATTTTCATGGGTATTGTTACATATGCATTATTTACACTTTTACCTTAAAACTTTTGTAAAAACAATATTTGTCCTTTATTTCCTTCCCCGGACATGGTTAAATCTCTTTCTCATGGGACATAGAACGCTGCTCGCATTGTGAAGGGGGTGGTTTGCTGAATGCATGCTAAGGATTTGCGGTCTGATCAGCTGCTGTCTTGCTGCTACTGCATGTTCTGCTTGTTGCACTTTGCGTCGATCATTTAAAAGCCTGTACAACAGCTGTCCTTTTTGCCACTTTAAGTCTCTGCTGTTCACGTTGTGAAGTGTATCTGCCAAAACCATTCCAACAACTGCTAGGTTAGATGTCTGTTAACTTGTTTTAAATTGTTTGTAAGTCACCGTCTCACGGGTAATGCATCCTAAGGTTGTCAAAGTGTCTCTCCAAGCTGATCAGGTCTCGTTCGCTTCTCTCAACGCCCCGGGAGGCGCGCTACGCTCCTGCAACTTCGCGTCTCTCCTGCTCACGTTGTGAAGGGGGGGAGCTGAACGCATGCTAAAGAGATGCGGACGGATCAGCTACTGGCTTTGTGCTTCTGCTGCCGAGGTGCGTGTTCTACTTGTTGCGCTGCGTGTCAATCATTTAAAAGCCTGTACAGCAGCTGCCCTTCTGTCTCACTGCCTTTTCTCATGAGACATCAAATTGTCTTCCGAGAAGATCACATCTCATCTCCCTACCAAGATTTTTTTTTATAATATATCAAAATATTTTCTTTAAAGCACTGTATGCAATGGTATGATGCACTAACTACCATGGGAGTATTTTTAAATAAAAAATACATTTTAAATTATAAGACATTTGATACAGTGTGAGACTTCTTTTCCCATCACTCCTTGTTCACAAGTAATTTGAAAATCTTAAATGTGAAGTAGAATGTTAATGTTT
The DNA here is from genome assembly GCF_016835505.1 of Polypterus senegalus. NCBI lineage: Eukaryota > Metazoa > Chordata > Cladistia > Polypteriformes > Polypteridae > Polypterus > Polypterus senegalus. Next base: position 165,168,989 of record NC_053155.1, read on the forward strand.
CAATGACTACATAGCTGATAATACGGTTTAGCTTTATTTTCTATAATTTGATGCTCTAATGAAACAATCCTAACACTTGTTAAACTCTGAAGTCATAGGTTGTCACACACGTGCGCATGGGAGGCAGCTAAAGGGCTTGAGTAAGGGCGGTTCTGAAGCATGCCGGGATGTGGCAGAGTGCACGGACTCTTTTTCTCCCTTTCCTGTAGACCATTCACGGGAGATCCCACCTGGCAGAGCCAATGGAAGAAGACCTTGCTGGCCCCAGCCCCTGTGATGTCACCTCCGGACTCGAACCAATGGCTGAAGACCATGAGCCCGATCCCAATGATCTTACTTCCTGTCTTCCCCTTTAAAAACCTACACCTTTTCCCTAGTCCCTCAGTTCTGTCTTAGACTAAGTTGTGTGCACATCAGTGCAGTATTCCTTTAAATGACTTTTGCAGCCAGGAAACCAAATTATATGGGTGGCTGCCCCAAACCTTTCTATGACTCTGTGTGAGTTTTGTGACAGTGGCATAGTCAGCAGGATGGAGAAGTCCCAGAAGAGAAGGGGACATGACCTGCAATACACCCCGGTGGGAGCATACCAGGGCCGAGTTTTCGGGCAGGTAGGGTGTCCCGTGTTTCGGAGTGACCTGGTGCGAGCTCTGCGCCCAGCATGCTTCACTAGGCAACCTAGGCAGGCCAGGGAGTGTGCGAGAGGGGCTCACAGAGTTGGGCTGCTCCGGAAAGGGGAGGCGAAGAGGGCTGTTTATGCTCTCTCGAAGGAGAGTGCCTGCCTCCCTGTGAAGCCAGAGCTCAGATTTCCACCTAGGGGTGCCCCAGAATGGCAGGTGAATAGATTGAAAACCTGGAGGTTCGACTCAGATCGGCCGACCCTTCAAGAAGCATGGTCCTTATGGGCAAAAGTAGGGCAGTGGCTACGGCCACAGGATAACAAGCCCTCCCAAGTAATAGAGCAGGTGGCCTGCTACCTGTTCCTGACAACACTAACCTATGGCTTCACCCAGCTGGTCTGGGGTAAACAGTTTCGAAATATGGCAGAGCTCATAGAAACACAAAGGATGGCCTCACAATCTGGGAGTACCGGAGTACGTTCCAAAGCCTAGCTCCCCCTGTACAACCCAGAGCTCGTGCCGATGTCTCCGAAGTCGTGGGGGCGCAAACCGCTCGGGAATGAGGAGGGATGCAGGTGGAGAGGGAGTAAGGGTTGGTGTGCTCGGACTAACCCGTTGGCGGTCCCACAAACAGGCCTGGGGCCTCACGTATAACGCCGTGCGTAGAACTCGCACTATAACATGGCGTAAGCACAAAAGCCGAAATGTGTTTACGCACAGAAAAATCCAGATAGAGGAATCTGTGCGTACTCCAACTTCCACGTTCTTCCGCTACATAAATCCCGATCAGCGTGAAAACTAACGCTCGTGCACGCGCATTATGTAACGCCCCAAATCCTCCCAGAATTACGCCTATTTGAATATGCAAATCAATATAAATCGCCCTTAAGCGCAGCCTTCTGTGAAAAGACAATGGGAAAAGCACGGGGGAAAATATAAGAATTTCAGCGAATACCAAGTGGAGGCAAATGAAAAACATATTATTTGTTCAAATAAACCGTGGTATAATCAACAAAAGGAAGTTGATCGAGTGACATAGCGTGTTGGAGAAACTTGAAAGCTCACATTCACAAAACGCACAGTTCCGGAAATAAAAAAGAAGTCACATATCAAAGTCGCCGTGAAAAGCCGAGTTGTAAGCCCACTGTCTGAGTGTCATATGAAAGCTTATTAGGGTACAGAGACAAAAGGCACACAGTGAGGAAAAAGCACGAAATGTCAACTTCAATCTCGACATTTCCACTTTAATCACGTAGTTTATTTTGTCATTAAAGTAGAACATCATAAACTTCATCTTAAAATCGTTTAATTAACCAGTTTCTCAAATCACATCGTAATTAAAGTAGCACGTTAAATGCTTTGTTTTGTATTTGATCTTCTATGTGCTCTATGTGTGTGAATCACTACTTGCTTTTTAAACCGCTCTCTTCCTCCAACTGGACACAGAATCAATTACATTCGTAATATTACAGTTCTCTGAATGACTAAAATACTGAGATGTATACATGATATCATTTTCATGATGATAGGAGTTAAAGCACGTTATTAAACATGTGTTTCACTTGATGAAATAATTTATTGCAGCAGTACAATCAGGGGCGGCTCTAGGCTTGTGGTGGCACTGGGCAGAGGAAGAATTGGTGGCTCCTTCGCCCGTCAGTAAGGTAGCTTATGCACAGTGGATGGCTACGTCCGTTGCGGACACTGCATAGCCGCCTCGTGCTCATGACACAAGCATTTAACTTTTGCCGAAATTTGTCGCTGTGTTTTTAGCTGTGTTGTTATTTTCTCTTTCTGTTTTATATTCAATATATATTGGCGTAACCGTCACTGCAGTCAGTGCTTTTCTTTCCCCAAGTAACCGATCGCCATTACAATCAGCTCTGTAATAGACGTTAAGCCATCTGTAAGCTTAGCGCCGATTCTTCAAAACATTTAAAGAACATTGAAATATCTTCGTAGTACATGTTTAATTATTCTATCCATAACGACACTCCCAGTGAAGAATATAGATTATTTAAATGAAGTTAAAGTTTTATCTGTATAATTTAATAAACATATTTTGCTGAATTTCACCTTATAAATGATATCATTTCTGTTTCTGAACCGCGAGGTCCGTACAGGAAAGGCTTTAAAACATTTTGTAGTGGCTGAGACAGCGTGTCCTTGAAGCTGTATACCGATAATTCCCTTTCCGATCAGCTGCTGCTGTGATTCACACTCCGATACAGTGATATAAATACTCTGAGTGGTGCAGTGAGAGAAATATTGAAAAAGATGATCCGCTGTGGCAACTCCTAACAAGAGGAGCTGAAAGAAGAAGAAGAAGAAGAAGTGAGAGTAACAACGCTAAAGCAGTTATGGTATTTAGAATACTATGGCTGTTCCCTCTACCATTATATTGTTACAAGTTAATTACAATTAGATGCATTACACTGATAAACAATATGCGGTTAGTTTCGGTGTATTTATAAAGCCGCGTCAGGAAAATAAGGTGTAACCACACAGGAACAGTAGCACTGCTTTGACGCTGGGTGCCGCCAGTCTGCAAAACCGAGCGGAGAACTTGCGTACGACAAGGTATGAGGTACAGTGGAAAAGTGCGTGGATTTACGCCAAGTGTAGGTTTTATACATCGCGATTTGAACGTGGAAAAGTTCTTACGCAACGTTTCTGTGCGTACGCACCGTTTATACATGAGGCCCCTGGTGATCGCAAATGGATATAAACTTCTGCTTTATTCGATTCCGGCAGCAACATTTCCATTGTTGCCCGCCGATATTCAATATATATTGAATATAAAACAGAAAGAGACCGCAGCATTGGCTGAAATTTAGGACCAATATAATCTTTGTCCACAGAGAAACCCGCTGGCACAGGTCCGCCACTTGTATCATCAGTTACGGAGGATCAGTTCAGAAATTAGCCGTAGCGGTCCTCCCCAATCCTCCACACCCGGTGATACTAGGGCGAGACTGGTCTAAAATTAAAAGAGGTGAGACACATACCACTCCTGGGATTAACTTGGGCCTCGTTACAGATGGGAATGAGCCATCTCAAGCTGCTTCCACGCTGTGCAATCAGCCTGCAGAGAGAGACGAAGCGGCTTCCCTGAGTGACGTGGCATCTCCCGGGCCATCGTGTGCTGATACGTCATCCACCAGCACCGAGACGAAACAGGAGGAAACCACGCCCCTTGAGGTTGCGCTGGCCCCCTCTCCCTTTTGCAGTTCCAATTTAAAGAGACGCCGGCGTCTTTTAAGAGGGAGCAATGGAATGACGACTCCTTGAAGTTTGCTAAAAATGCAGTGGTCCTTGTCAATGGCCAGCGCACTAACCAGTCGATGCTGCAGGGCCCTCACTTTGTGTTAGACAATGACCTTCTTTACTGAGTAGCAATGCATGTTGGACAGGAGAGACGGCTATTGCTAATTCCGCGGACCTTCTAGCGGCAGGTCTGCGAGTTAGCACACGCCCACCTCCTAGGTGGCCATTTGGGCACCACAAAATCCCTGGAGCGGATCAAGGTCCGTTTCTACTGGCCGTGAATCAACGAGGAGGTTTGTTGCTTTTGCACTTCCTGCCTGGAGTGTCAATTCAGACAAATTCCTAGAAGGAACCGTGCTCCTCTTGTTCCTATACCCCTAGTTGATATTCCCTTCCACAGAATTGGGATCGACATAGTCAGACCTCTAGAGTCCTCAGGCCAAGGACACAAATACATTTTAGTCCTCGTGGATTATGCTACCAAATACCCCGAAGCTGTTCTGTTGTGCTCAGCCACTTCTAAAGCCATCGCACGGGAATTACTAGGGGGTCTTTGCGCACATTGGTATCCCCAAGGAAGTCTTGACGGACCAGCGGACACCTTTCACCTCAGAGACGTTCAAGGAGACTGCCAAGTTATTGAAAATAAAGCATTTAAAAATCGCGGTGTATCATCCTAAAATCGACGGTTTAGTAGAGAGGTTTAATCAAACTCTCAAACAAATGCCGTGTAAGGTGGTCAGCGAGGATGGAAGGAACTGAGATCAGCTCCTCCCCCTCATCCTTTTTGCCTATCGGGAAGTCCCACAAGTCTCCACGGGGTTCTCCCCTTTTGAATTATTGTATGGGCGACAGCCCCGAGGCAAATTAGATATCTTAAAAGAAGGATGGGAAGAACAGGCTCTTCCCTCTACAAACATACTGGAATATATTGCACAATTATGCGATAGATTTGGAAAAATTCGGCCCGTCTTTAAAAGTCACATGGAAGAGGCCCAAGCAGCACAGGCCCAATATTACGACTGCGGTACATTTCTCTGGGAGTTCCACCCGGCAGATCATGTCATGGTCCTAGTGCCTACCTCCCACTCTAAGTTGCTTGCCCATTGGCAAGGCCCCTACGAAGTTAAGGAGAGGAAAGGACTTGTCGACTATTTGGTGAGTCAACCCAATCGTTGACCGAGGGAGCGGGTTTATCATGTGAACCTGCTGAAACCGTGGAAGAACAAGGCTCCCGATCCCTCCTCCGGCCAGCCCCGCTCACTCTTTGCTCACACGGCTAGCCTTAACTTCGGTGCGGATTTAAGTCCCAGACAACGGTGGGAGCTGGAAACAGTTATCCGGTTTGTCCGGGAGGTAGTGAGTGAAAGCCCTGGAAGGACCTCTCTGGTTGAGCACAACATTGTGACAGAGCCCGGGGTTATTGTCCGAGAACGCCTGTATCGTCTTCCCGAGGCAAAAAGGGCTGAAGTGGAGCTTGAGATCAAAGGCATGCTGGAACTAGGTGTGATCGAGGAAAGTCATAGTCCCTGGTCCAGCCCCATTGTGTTGGTGGATAAGCCTGACGGAAGTTGAAGGTTTTGCAATGACTTCCGTTGGCTTAATCAAATCTCCAAATTCGATGCCTACCCAATGCCACGAGTGGACGACCTCCTCAAGAGGCCTGAGCAGGCTCAATATTTGACCACACTGAACATGACAAAGGGGTACAGGCAGGTTCCTTTAGCGGACTCCGCGAAGGCTAAAACCGCGTTTAGCACCCCTAGCGGACACTGGCAGTATCGTGTCCTTCCATTTGGGTTACACGGGGCTCCAGCAACCTTCCAGCATCTGGTGGACAAAGTGCTCCGGCCTCATAACTCATACAGTGTTGCCTACCTGGATGACGTGGTCATCTATTCCAGCACATGGAGGGAACATCTACAGCAGGTCCAAGCAGTATTGCAGACACTGGGGGAGGCTGGACTCTGGATTAATCCCAAGAAATGCTTTTTTGGTTTGAGCGAAGCCAGATATTTAGGCTACCTGGTGGGTTGGGGTACCGTGAGAACACAGTGCTCCAAAGTAGATTCCATTTTGAAATGGCCCCGTCCGCAAACCAAGTGGCAGGTCCAAGCCTTTCTTGGCTTAGCGGGGTACCACCGCTGGTTTGTGCCCCGGTTCTCGGAGAGAGTGGCGCCCTTGACTGATTTGACAAAGAAGAGTGCCCCAAACATTATGGTATGGACTGAGAAGACAGGCGCTGCATTTAGTGACTTGAAGCAGGCCCTTACGTCTGCACCTATTTTGACGGCACCTAACTTTTCTTTGCCTTTCATCCTCCAGATGGACGCTTCAGACACAGGCCTGGGGGCCATGCTGAGCCAAAGCGTCGATGGTGTGGAACACCCTATCATGTTCCTGAGCCGGAAATTGTTGGACCGGGAAACCAGGTATGCAGCTGTGGAACGGGAGGCTTTGGCGATTAAATGGCTGATTACTCAGCTGAGGTACTACCTGCTGGGCCGGGAATTCACTCTGGTCCCGGATCATGCTCCTTTACAGTGGATGGCACTGCACAAGGAGTCAAATCTGCAGGTTACCACATGGTTTCTTGACCTGCAGCCATAGAAGTTTTCGCTCGTTCATCGCCGGGGCTCTCCATGCCAACGCTGATGCTCTTTCTCGCGTTCACGACCTCTTGGTTAGGGTCGCTCAACCCAATGGATCTGGGCTTAGGGGCTTGTCACACACATGCCCATGGGAGGCAGCTAAAGGGCTTGAGTAAGGGCGGTTCTGAAGCATGCCGGGATGCGACAGAATGCACTGACTCTTTTTCTCCCTTTCCTGTAGACCATTCACGGGAGATCTCACCTGGCTCTCTTGACGTCATTTCCGGGACCGAGCCAATGGAAGAAGACCTTGCTGGTCCCGGCCCCTGTGATGTCACGTCCGGACTCGAACCAATGGCTGAAGACCATGATCCCTATGATCTCACTTACTGTCTTCCCCTTTAAAAAGCCTACACCTTTTCCCTAGTCCCTCAGTTCTACCTTGGACTCAGTTGTGTGCACATCAGTGCAGTATTCATTTAAACAACTTTTGCAGCCAGGAAACCAAATTATACGGGTGGCTGCCCCAAACCTTTCTATGACTCTGTGTGAGTTTTGTGACAAGGTACAAATGTTTGTGTCAATTTAATTGGTAAAATTTAAGCTTAAAGAAAAATAGCTGGGATAAGAATATAGAAACTGCTTAGCTTTAAGATTATACATGTTGAGGTAATAATAGATGTATTTTTGGAAGATAATTGTAATAAGTCATTTTAAGATACAATGAGCAGCTTTTCTCCTGCCTGCTAACTGATTTGTCCTGTTAGGGAATGTTTCATTCTTTAATAAGAAGTTAAATTTCTACCACATTCTCCAATAAATGTATATGCTGAGTGTGGCAAGATATTTATCATATTAAATAATAAAAGGGCAACAAGGTTCCAGTCATACAAAGTTACTTCATATTGACTGAGGAGCTCAACTGCTTTTTGCGTGTTTTGAGACACATGGGACAGAAGCTGTAATGGCACCCGAAATACGGATCAATAGCTATATATTTAATGTCCAAACACAGGTGGTGTTCAATTACGTGAATATATGGAAGGCTGTTGGCCTGGGAGAGGGGATCAGTAACTGTGCTGACTAGCTGGAAGTCTTCATTAATATTTTCAATCTCTCTCTCAAGTTGTCTATCATTTCTTTTTGTATAAAGACAAACACAATTAATAACTAGAGACCTGTGGAACTTACCTCCACTATTACAAAGTGATTTGAAAGACTTAAGTCCATTCTCCCACCCACTTTGGGCAAACACCAGTATGACTAAAAAGAGTAAATAAATCTACAGAAAATGTTGTCGCTAATACTCCCCTTACTGTGCTGAACCATCTAGAGCAGAGGAGGTCAAAAGTAAGGATGCTCCTCATTGATTACAGTTCAGCATTCAATACAGGTTGATCACTAAATTTCTCAACCAGGGTTTCAGCCAACCCAGATGTATGTTGAACAAGGATTTTCTGACAATCTGCCAACAAACAGTTAGACTGGGCTGTCATTTGCCTCCCAGCCTGACTGCACTGGGATCCCTCAAGGCTCTGCGCTTAGTACACTCCTTTATTCTGAGGATTGCTACATAAGATGTCAGTCACCCTTTCGGAATCCTGGCATGATTCTGGACTCCTCACTTTCATTCATTGAATATATTTCTTCAGTGATCCAATCATGTTTGTTCTTTCTTCATAATACCCAGAGGGATCTGACCTTTCCTCACTAATTATGAAAGGTATATCCTTGTTCAGGCACAAGTTCTGTTTCAACTGTTATCCGACCTGTCCAGCTCCAACAGAATGCTATTTGTGCCTAACATGTCCCAATCTCGGGGTCTAATATAGTTCTATAAGGTTCCCAATTGCATGAAGCCCTGGTTTGCTGCGCCGGCAAGTTGGGCAACACCCTCTTGGTCATGGAGGTAAACGGTTGGCTCATTTAATCTTCCAAAGTCTGCTGTGATTGGGCACCCAAACACTGCAAGATTTCATTTTAGTGGTTCGATATGGACATCCCCCTTTCATCATCCTTCTGCAACTGGTCAATTCAGCTTTGGGTTCTAATCCTGCAAGGTCTGATTGGTGCTTTTGGTTTTTTCCAAATTCCACACCTTACCCCAGGATTTAAGGTTGCTACATCCATTTATGTTCCATTTATGTTAAAGTGTCACAATTCAATAAGAACTTGCAGTGAAATATATACTGAAAAATTTAACACAATCAATCTAATCACTGAAAATAAGTATAAATTTTAGTGTAACTTAATATAAACCATGTCTGGCAGGTGTTAATAATAGTACAGTCTTGGCTGCAGTAATTATAGTATTGGTTATAAAAATGCAGCATTTCCTGTTCAGTCTTGAAATGGACAGTGCTCATGGAGATAAACTTATAATGTTTGCCTTTGTAATAATAGTAATGCAGTATTACCGGTTTAGTCTTGAAAAAATGGATGGTGCTGCTGAAGAAAAATATTTAATATTAACCATTTTTACTTTATGTAAAGTATGTAGGTGATAAAGTAATAGTAACAGTATTAAAATATATTAATAATAATAAAGTATTAGCTACTTTATCACATAAAGGTGATTTTAGGGTGATATTAATGACAATAGCAATGCCATGTTACTTTGAGAACTACTGAATATTTGGTCAGTGTCACTGCATCTAAGTGGTGGGATTCCCTCTTTTTTTCCTTCCCTCCAATTTTTTTTTATGCTTACATACAACAAGTTGGCAATTGTCTTTTTTGCCACACTGTGCCCTCCTGTAGTTGTTTTTTCAACTTGCCCTAGCTGTTTTATGTGAATGCCTGCTTGTGTGCACAGTATAACAATCTCTGTATTTACCGAATATGAATTTACGACCCAGAGTTCCAACCCAAGCCCAGGTATTCCAGCAATATCTGCTGGACACCTCTGGACCATTCACAGTGAAGAGGCCTGACTTGGTGAGGTAGCAGGCCAGAGGTCGCTTGCAGGCTGTGACCCCGGAAACTGCTGGTGTGCAGTGAGAGTTAGCTCCAGTTTGGACAGTACCAGGGCCAAACTTCCAAATGGTTGCCGAGTTGTTCAAGTGGGGAGAGCGAAGGTGGCCAGGTCTCTCTCCGACAACCCAGCCCCATGCGCAAGAACACCTTGGAGACTCTTTCCCAAGGTGCAGATGGCTATTCTTTGGTAATGGGTAAGAGACAGTTCTGTCCCCAGCCCCCAGAATTGAGGCAAGAAGCTTGTCTGATCAAAACTTACATGTATCTGACATTTAAGACACTCTATGACACCACAGTCAAGAACTTGAAGAGGCGAGTGGCTTTCCTAGGGGGGGATGTTTTTGGACTGGTATCCTGTAGAGCTTTTGTGCCCTGACAGTTACATCAAGTGAATTCAGCAGCAGACACCCAAAGCTGGGTCCAGAATGCAGGAGCTCCAACTGTACATGAAGCACAGAGACCAGGTGAGAGAAGGCAGCTTCTTCTTCTACTCCTTTCCCAACACCTGCCTCACAGACTCCCCCAAGGACTTCATGCCATTAGCCAGCCAAGAGTTGTATGCAAGTGATTAAGCAAAAAGTTGTGCCACACACCAGTGGCTTTTTTTCCCTTTTCTATATCTTTGTTTCAAATCTCTATTCTCCAAACAGCCTTGCCATAATGCAGTGATGGATTTCTCAAAACAGTAAGACAATCCATATCCTAGCACCATGTTTCATTTGGCACGATTAACTGTGCACAATTCACTGCTATGACACCACAATAGTGTGTGGTGTCAGAGTAGCTTGTTCCTGTGCGTCTGCATGCAAATCTCACCGGTCATGTACACTATGGCATGCTTGGCAATCTTTACAAACCCGATATTTTAGGCATGGGCTAATCCAACAACTCATAATTCATGAACAGTGTCCTCAGCCAGGAATGAGGGGAGTACAAAGCAAGGTCACAATTCTTTGAATGGCACAGCACTGGGAGATTTGACAGGGTCTTCAACCTTATGCTTTTCCTTTTTCTATATTCAAACCACCAAGGGCTGATGGAGTTCCCTGCCCAGAGGACAGTAGGAATGGCTGGGCTAGGACCTGTTCACTAGGAACAAGGCATCCACAATCTAACATTAACAACCTTCACCTCCAGCCCCTGGCATCATTCAGGACTTCCTTTCAGTGATCGTTCCACCATTGCTGGTAACACTGGTGCCCAACACTGCTGTCAATCTACATCAGAGGGTGCCCTCACGACTCAAGGAGACCAATGCCTAGATCACCTCTGTTTTTGGCTATTTTCTCACGATGGAGTCTTTCCCACTAGCTTCTGGGCTACCTCGCTGACCATTTTCTGCCTTCCTTCCCTCCCTAGATGACCAAGAAACTCTATGGTACTAATGTGAGGACAGTGACCTGGGTGACAAATGTGGGCAGGGTGCTCATCAGAATACTCACTGCTGCTGTAGTCACTGGATTGCTTCCAATGGCTGCCATTATGAGTGGGACTAGCTAGCAATCTGTAGTCACTCTACAACCTCTTCATGGCACATGGGAGGAGGGGGACGTCACCCAACTATGACAGGCCAAGAGCGCCAAAGCAGGGATGGGAGTATTTGCTCAAAGTGCTGGCCAGGTACAGATGCAGAGGGCCTTCAAGGATTTATAAAAACATAAGTGTGTATACTTTTATATTTATTTTTATATATAAACACACATACACACACACACACAAAGGGATGGGCAAAAGTAGGTTTATGGTTGCGAGTATGCTAAACTCAGAGCTTATGCTTTCCCTATGGGATCACTTTGAAGAACCACTCTTGCACAGAGTGTATAAAATAATATCAAGTCGATACTACTACTAACCTACTCTAAAACATTACTTGATAATTAACTCCATGTGTCTGTGGTTAAACTTAGGATATTGTCATAGAAATCAACATCTTAATTAAAGAAAGAAACTTATCCTGTCTGATAAAACCTTCTGGTCAGTAATCTGGCAAGAGAAAAGATGTTCATTTGTCATTTATTACTGTTCAGCTAATGCTTGAACAGGCAGCATTCTTCTACAGCGTGCTCCTTGGGACTGATAAAGCCTTTGAGATTTTTTTGTATCCATCTCCTGTCTTATATCTGTCCGCAGCTCTAATGCGGAGAACTTTTGAAAGTGGCTTGCAACCCATAGTCAGTTATTTGCTGTCAGTTGCAATACCAAGCAAGGAAGTGTTCCAGGAACAGCTGTTTTTATGCTTCACTAATCACACTGATTATAATTGATCACAGGTGGAAGCCAGTAACCATGGTCTGCAATAGAAATGGTGGTTACGTACACCTGATTGAGTTTACAAATATTGTTTTTTGGTAGGGATCCTTTATTAATCTCAGTATTTCTTGTTTTTTATTTTTTTAAATTCTTCTGAACTGTAGCTGTGATATCTTTCACTTGGCTGCTATAGATTGCACTGAGTACGTAAAACCAGAAAAATACTGATTTGTGTGTTTTAATTTATTTTTAATTTATTTTCATTTTTGCTGTAAATATTATGAAGGGGGCAATTCTTTTCTATACCCACTGTATGTACAATAAACCAAGCTTAGTGTGTTCCAGTAGATTGTTTTACTTATGTTTAGTGTTGGTGATGGACAACATAACCCCCACACCTTGATGGAGGCGCACATTTTTGCTTGAAAGCAGTTAAAAAATAAATTATTCCCAAAAAGTCCAAAATCACCCATGCAGCATGTTCCCAATACACTGTACAAAGAAGAATACATGAAATATGATATAAAATGAGCAAATAAAACAAATTAAACTAAAACAACATCAATTTTAAAGGAATAAAAACTAATAAAATTGGAATAAAATAACATTAAAAGATACGTCAACATAGGAATAATATGGGGCATTTCAAGGATGACAGACCAAACTGAAATCAAAGACACATTGTAATAAAGGAGGTAAAGGTAGATTTTAAGTCTTGGTTTAAAAGTCTCAATTGAGTGTGTTTCTCTTACACATATTGGCAGGACAATTCCAAAGATGAGGTACACAATAGACAAATGCTCTTTGACCAACTGATTTTTTTCTTAACTGAGGGAATGGCCAAAACGCCAACAGTAAGAAAGCAAAGAGGATGTACCGGAGTGTATGGCATAATTAGCTCAGCTAAGTAAGGTGGTGCAAGTCCATGCAAGGCCTTATATTTTAAAAGAATTACTTTAAAAATCAGCTCTAGCATTAAACTGGTAAACAGTGAAGGGAAGCTGGAACAGGTGTTATGTGCTCAAATGTTTTAATTTTTGTATAGATTCTAGCTACAGCATACTAAACAAGCTGAAGACTTCTAGTGGCAAAACTAGGAAGACTGGAGAAAAGGGAATTACAGTAATCAAGTCTAGAAAAAAACAAATGCATGTATCAATATTTCAGCACCACGCAGAGATAGAATAGATTGGATTCTTGCAATATTACAAAGATGAAAAAAATGCTACCTTAGTACTAGCTTTGATGAGACTGAAGTGTGAGACGATTATCAAAAATGACCCTAAATTTTTTAACGATTGAAATTTCACAGAGAGAACAGCCATTAACACTCAAGTTTTCACACAGATATCTATATTTGGATGGTCTAACAATTAATAATTTTGTTTTATCAGCATTTATGAGCAAAAAGTTCATATTCATCCATCCATTTTCCAACCCGCTGAATCCAAACACAGGGTCATGGGGATCTGCTGGAGCCAATCCCAGCCTGCACAGGGCACAAGGCAGGAACCAATCCTGGGCAGGGTGCCAACCCCCTGCAGGACACACACAAACACACCCACACACCAAGCACACACTTTTCGAATCACCAATCCACCAGACCGGCATGTCTTTGAACTGTGGGAGGAAACTGGAGCGCCCGGAGGAACCCACGCAGACACAGGGAGAACATGCAAACTCCACGCAGGGAGGACCCGGGAAGTGAACCCAAGTCTCCTAACTGCGAGGCAGCAGCACTACCACTGCACCACCGAGTCGCATGTTCATATTCATCCATTTTTTAATTTCCAACAGACATGCCTCTAAATTTAGCAGTTGGGAAAGGTAATTTGAATATACAGGTATATACGAGGGGAGACACAAAAATAACCGGATTGGTTAAAAAAAAGACAAAATTATTGATGAATTACAGCATTTTAAACATTGTCAACTTCTATATACTCCACCTCCCAATCTCTACACCGCTCCATACATATTTTCCATTGATTGAAACAGTGCTGGAAGTCTTCTTGCTTGAGGCTCTTCAACAGGCTTGCCATTTCTGTCTTCACTTCATCCACTGAAGAAAAATGTGTTCCCTTCAGGTCACTTTTGATTTTCGGGAGCAAGTAAAAATCACAAGGAGCTAAATCGGGCGAATAGGGAGGACAGAGGACAGGAATGTTTTCATCAGTCAAAAACTGTTTCACGGAAAAAGGATTGTGCGCGGGAGCATTGTCTTGGTGAAGCATCTAAACCCCCTCTTGACCTGGGCATTGAACGTCTTCCACATTTTCTTCTCCTTCCTTGAAACGTTTGTGCCACTCAAAAACTTGTGTGCGAGACAAACTGTTATCACTGTACGCTGTTTTAATCATTTAATGAGGTTCTGGGGCCGTTTTGTTCAATTTCACGAGAAATCTGATGTTGATTTGCTTTTCGATTTTTTTCACCCAAAATTACAGAGGTAGCTCATGTAGCGATAGTTTTGCAAATACTGACTGGGCTATTCACGGGATATACCTAGCCGCTCAGCGGTTTGAGAGGGCGTGTAGAAGGGGGTTAAACCGTCATATGAAAAAGTCTGTGAACCCCTCTTAATTCTTTGGATTTTTGTTTATCTTTCAAAATAGCAACTTCCTTTTAATATATGATATGCCTTATGGAAACAGTAGTATTTCAGAAGTGACATTAAGTTTATTGGAAATATGCAATATGCATCATAACAAAATTAGACAGGTGCATAAATTTGGGCACCCCAACAGAGATATTACATCAATACTTAGTTGAGCCTCCTTTTGCAAATATAACAGCCTCTAGACGTCTCCTACAACCTTTGATGAGTGTCCGGATTCTGGATGGAGGTATTTTTGACCATTCTCCCATACAAGATCTTTCCAGTTCAGTTAAATTTAATGGCTGGCGAGCATGGACTGCCTGCTTCAAATCATCCCATAGATTTTCAATGATATTCAAGTCAGGGGACTGTGACGGCCAATCCAGAATATTGTACTTCTCCCTCTGCGTGAATGCCTTTGTAGATTTCAAACTGGGTTTTGGGTTATTGTCTTGGTGGAGTATCCAACCCCTGTGTAACTTCAACTTTATGACTGATGTGTGATCATCCTCCTGAAGAATTTGTTGATATTGGGTTGAATTCAATCGACCCTCGACTAACAACGGCCCCAGTCCCCAAAATAGCCACACAGCATGATGGAACCTCCACCAAATTTGACAGTAGGTAGCAGGTGTTTTTCTTGGAATGTGGTGTTCTTATTCCACCATGCAAAGCACTTTTTGTTATGACCAAATGACTCAATTTTTGTCTCATCAGTCCAAAGCACTTTGTTCCAAAATTAATTTGGCTTGTCTAAATGAGCATTTGCATACAACAAGTGACTCTGTTTGCAAAAAGGGCTTCTTTCTCATCACCCTGCCATACAAGTTCAAATTACGCTAAATTGTAGAACGATGTAAAGATACACCATCTGCAGCAAGATGTTCTTGCAGGTCTTTGGATGTGATCTGTGGGTTGTCTGTAACCATTCTCACAATCCTGCGCATATGCCGCTCCTTTATTTTTCTTGGCCTGCCAGACCTGGGTTTAACAGCAACTGTGCCTGTGGCCTTCCATTTCCTGATTATATTCCTTACAGTTGAAACTAACAGTTTAAACCTCTCAGGTAGCTTTTTGTAGCCTTCCCCTAAACCATGATACTGAATAATCTTTGTTTTCAGATCTTTTGAGAGTTGCTTTGACGATCCCATGCTGTCACTCTTTAGAAGAGAGTCAAAGGAAACAACTTGCAATTGACCACCTTAAATACCTTTTCTCATGATTGGACACACCTGTCTATGAAGTTCAAGGCTTAATGAGCTAATCCAACCAATTTGGTGTAGCAAGTAATCAGTATTGAGCAGTTACATGCATTCAAATCAGCAAAATTACAAGGGTACCCAAATTTTTGCACAGCCAGTTTTTCACATTTGATTTAATTTCATACAATTAAATACTGCTTCACTAAAAATCTTTGTTCAGAAACTACCCCAGTACTCAGATATTCCTAGGAAATGAAAGACATACTACTGTTATCTTTTTTGCTGAAAGCAGAGCAAATTATTATGCAGGCTGAGAGGGGTTCCTAAACTTTTTCATACGACTATACTACAATTCATGTTTGGCCAGTCTCCAGATAGCTTTACAGGAAAGCCCCAAGCCCAGTTGGGTTATTTTTGTGTCTCACCACGGAGTGGTGGCTCTGAGGCTAGGGATCTGCATTGGCAATTAGAAGGTTGCCGGTTCGAATCCCATAAATGCCAAAAGGGACTCTGCTCTGTAGGGCCCTTGAGCAAGCCCCTTAACCTGCAATTGCTGAGCGCTCTGAGTGGTGAGAAAAGCGCTATATAAATGCAAAGAATTATTATTATTATTATATATAGTTGTGTATATAAATAAAATAAAAATTATAACCTTATTAATAAATGTCACCAAGGGGAAGCATATAGATGGAAAAAAGCATGGGGCCAAGAACGGATCCCTGGGGTACAAACTTTACTTCAGAAAATTCATTGTTGTAACTTACGCATTGTGATCAGTTTGATAAATAAGAATAAAACCATGAAAATTACCGTCCCCTGGATGCCAATAGGTTTCTCCAAGGGGCTTAAAAGTATGCCATGGCTACGGTGTCAAAAGCAGAATTTAACTCAAGTAGTAGCAACACTGACATCAAAATCAAAACAACAGTAATCAGCAGATCATTGATTATTCTTGTCAAAGCAGTTACTGTAGAATGACGGGACTAAAAGCCATATGGAAATTTGTCAAAGATTCTCACACAAGTAGGCATTAAGTTGATCAGCAACAGCCCTTTCAAGTAATTTAGACATAAAAGAAAGATTGTAAATTGGTCGATATTTAAAATCATTGGATCCAAGCTAGGTTTTTTAAGCAATGGCTTAATAATGGCAGTTTTAAAAGCAGAGGGCACAGAACTAATGGATAGTGACTTACTGATAATATTCAAACTAGGACCAATTAAAACAGGAGACAGTTCCTTAAAATGATATAATTGTATTGGGACAAATACTCAGGTTGTAGATTTGGAAGCAGTTATCAGGTTAGACAAAACCTTAGGGGAAACGAATTCAAATTGTGAAAAACTACAAGAGGTCTGAGCCACAGTGTCTATATTCATGTAAGTGCTGGAGGAGTCACAGCCATCATTCTGAGAGGAATGTAAACCATTGATTTTAACTCTAACCAAGTCAACCTAATTTAAGAAAAATCTCAGAAATATCATCAGCATTGAACGGAGAGCTATGTGGAGGAGTATTCTATGTGAGCTTGATAACTGTATCAAACAAAAGTTGCAGATTATTTCGATTAATGTTAATCAGATCAGAGAAATATGCTGTTGAAAGTGCTCAATAATTTTTAAAACTTTTTACCCAGGCAAGATGAAAACCCTCTCACTTTGTCATAAAACACCTGCGCTCAAGGTTTCTGCAAGTCTGTTTGAGTTCATGGATGTCATCCCAAAACAATGGTGCGCATTTCATCCAGGTACATTTTCTTGTTATTTGAGAAGAAACAGAATCAAAAGATTTAAGGAATACACTATTTAGATTATCTGCAATATTATCAAGGGAATTATATTTTTTGCTACAAGATCATATATATAAGATCAAGTATATCTGGTATTTGTTCATTCAATGAGACCTAGCATTACTGTCAATATGGGAATAAGTATATGTACCAGGCTCAGGACACTTAATAGGAGTACAAAAAGATCATTGAAAAAAGACACAGAAATGAGCAGAAACTGGAACTGATGAAACATCAATGTCAATTCCAGTTGTGAATATTAGGTATTTAAAGTTATTTAGTGAAGTATTTTTAAGGTAAATGGTTCTAGCAACTTACCGTTGTTATCGGAGTTTTCAATGCATTAAGAAAAGTACTTGTGATCATACCTTTTTTAGACATTCTTACTAGATTTGCCAGAGTATGCACAGATGTTTGCCATTCAAGTGAATGTTATTTATATATATGTAATATATATATACTGCTCAAAAAATTAAAGGAACACTTTTTAATCAGAGTATAGCATTAAGTCAATGAAACTTCTGGGATATTGATTTGGTCAGTTAAGTAGCACAGGGGGTTGTTAATCAGTTTCATCTGCTTTGCTGTTAATGAAATTAACAACAGGTGCACTAGAGGGGCAACAATGAGATGACCCCCAAAACAGGAATGGTTTAACAGGTGGATGCCACTGACATTTTTCCCCCCTCATCTTTTCTGACTGTTTTTTTCACTAGTTTTGCATTTCGCTATGGTCAGTGTAACTACTGGTAGCATGAGGTGAAACCTGGACCCTACAGAGGTTGCACAGGAAATCCAACCTCTCCAGGATGGCACATCAATGTGCGTCATTGCCAGAAGGTTTGCAGTGTCTCCCAGGAGACAGGCAGTTAAGTCTAGGAGAGCTGGACAGGACAGAAGGTCCTTAACCCATCAGCAGGACTGGTATCTGCTCCTTTGGACAAGGACAAACAGGATGAGCATTTCCAGAGCTCTACAAAATGACCTCCAGCAGGCCACTGGTGTGAATGTCTCTGACCAAACAATCAGAAACAGACTTATTGAGGGTGGTCTGAGGGCCCAACATCCTCTAGTGGGCCCTGTGCTCACAACCCAGTGCAGTGGAGCTCGATCGGCATTTACCATAGAATACCAGAATTGTCAGGTCCACCAATGGCACCCTGTGTTTTTCACAGATGAGAGCAGGTTCACCCTGAGCACATGTGACAGACGTTGAAGGGTCTGCAGAAGCCATGGAGAATGTTATGCTGCCTGTAACATCATTCGGCATGACCAGTTTGGTGGTGGATCAGTGATGGTCTGGGGAGGCATATCCATGGAGGGACGCACAGACTTCTACAAGCTAGACAAAGACACCTTGACTGCCATTAGGTATCAGGATGAAATCCTTGGACCCATTGTCAGACCCTACGCTGGTGCAGTAGGTCCTGGTTTCCTCCTAATGCACGACAATGCCCGGCCTCATGTGGGAAGAGTATGCAGGCAGTACCTGGAGGATGAAGGAATTGAAACAATTGAATGGCCTTCAAGATCCCCTGACTTAAACCCAATAGAACATCTGTGGGACATTATGTTTCGATCCATTAGGCGCCGCCAGGTTGCTCCTCAGACTGTACAACAGCTCAGGGATGCCCTCATACAGATCTGGGAGGAAATGCCACAAGACACCATCCGTTGTCTCATTAGGAGCATGCCCGACGCTTGTCAAGCATGCATACAAGCTCGTGGGGCCACACAAGATACTGAAAAGCATTTTGAGTAGCAGAAATTAAGTTTTTGAAAAAATGGACTAGCCTGCCACATCTTCGTTTCACTCTGATTTTAGGGTGTCTACACAATTGAGCCCTCTGTAGGCAGAAAACTTTTATTTCCATTAAAAGACCTGGCATCCTTTTGTTCCTAAGACATTGCCCTGTCGTTATTTGTATAGATATCCAACTTCATATTGAGATCTGATGTATCTAATGTGTTTCTTTAAAGTGTTCCTTTAATTCCTAATTATCCTTTAGGTGAGTGTATATATATATATATATATATATATATATATATATATATATATATATATATATTTTTTTTTAAATTAATTTTATTGTAATCATTCCATACAAATCAATCAATTTTTACAAAAAGTAGGATTGAGAACAAGTTGACCCCACCCCTGAGAGAGACAGCATGGCCAACGGAGTAAAACTTAAGGCTTGTAAACATACCTAAATTGATAAGTTTGATGAGCCAATAGAGATGAATGGAGAAGAAAAAGAAATGCAGAAATAATTGCTTCCTCTGCGCTTTAGGAGCTTATTCTAAAATTTTACTGATTAGATCCTGCCATGTTTTGAAAAAAATCTGTACAGAACCTCTGAGTATTTGATTTTTTCCAATTTCAAACAGTATATAATATCGGTTTCCCACTGACTTAAAAGAGGAGAGGTAGGATTCTTCCAGTTTAGCAAAATATATCTGCATGCAAAAAGTGTAGTGAATGCAATCACAGTTTGTTTGTCCTTCTACACTTTAAACACATCTGGAAGAACCCCAAACACAGTGATTAATGGGTTAGGAGGGATTGTGACACCGAGGCTGTCTGAAAGGTAATTAAAAATTTTGGTCCAGAATGATGTTAATTTGGTGCAGGACCAAAACATGTGACCCAGTGAGGGTGGGACTTGATTGCAGCATTTGCAGGTTGGATCTTGCCCTGGAAACATTTTGGAGAGTTTTAGGCAAGATAGATGTGCTTGATATATCATTTTCAGTTGAATAATTGCATGCTTTGCGCATATGGAGCTCGAGTGAATTCTCTGCATTGCTACTTTCCACTCCTTTTCTGATATATTGATTAAGAGATCTTTTTACCAGTGTCCTCTTGGATCTTTGAAAGGGAGAGACTGTAAAATAATTTTATATATTGCAGAGATGGTGTCTGAGTCCTTGAAATTGAGCAATATTTTTTCAGCATGGACGATCGGGCAAGTTCTGTTTAACAAAGTTCCTAATTTGAAGATAGTGAAAGAAATGTGTAGCTGGAATGTTAAATTTGGAATGTAATTGTTCATAGGATGCAAAGATGTTGTCTATATAAAGATCTCTAAGCAAGTTAATCCCAATTTTTTTCCAGATATTAAAAACTGCATATGTTTGTGAAGGTTGAAAGAGGTGGTTCTCTTGCAGAGGTGCCATCTCCAACTTAAAATGCTTTCTACATTGGTTCCATATTCTGAGTGAGTGAAGCACAATTTGTTATTAGTATACTGCCAATAACTTGCATTTATTAGGGCACAGAGCAGGGAATATAAAGAAGTACTGCAGGATTTTACTTCTATTGTGGACCAGGCCTGTGTATGTTCATCTATTTGTGTCCAGGTTTTATAGCTTGTATGTTTGCTGCCCACGTAATAAAACTGAAAGTTAGGTAGAGTCATGCCACCTTCTTCCTTTGGTCTTTGTAGGGTCGCTCTTTGGATACGTGGATGTTTTGAGTACCAAATAAATGAGGTTATTGTTGAATCTAATTGCTTAAAAAATTATTTATTGATGTATATTGGAATGTTTTGAAATAAAAAAAGAAGTTTAGGAAGAATATTCATCTTAACAGTGTTAATTCTTCCAGCTAGAGTGAGATGAAGGGTTGACCATCTATGCAAGTCTTGCTTCATTTTTTCCATGCAAATGCAAATTTTGTTGATAAAGAGCTTTATGTTTACTTGTGATGTTTACCCCTAGGTATTTAAACTGTTTAGCAATGATAAAAGGTAGGGTGTCTAATCTAATATTATATGCTTGAGAATTCACTGGAAAGAGTACACTTTTATTCAGATTAATTCTGTGACCAGAGATCTTTTGAAATTTTGTGAGTGCTGTTATGACTGCAGGCACAGAATTTTGTTGGTCTGATATACCATAGATCCCGTTATATAAGCCGAGAATTTCGTCCTAGATTTTTGGCTTGGAGTTTGGGGGTCGGTTTATACAACGAGTATCGTTTCAGATTCAAGATTTCCAGCGCAATGCCGGTTTTGCAGATGAATACGGAAGTAAATAATGACGAAACCACAGAGCCATCTTTCAGATGAAGAAGTAACTTTGCATGCCGGTACTTTAAATTAAATAAAGAATTTATTCAAAAAAGTGTTTTAGTTGTTGATATTTTTAATAAAATTTATAATAAATTATCGGGAAATTTAAAATGAAATTTTTTGTTTTGATTTACGATCGACATCTTGTGTTACTTAAACGGATGCGTCACGTGTATCCGCTTAGCGATTGTAAACAAACAACCGAAAGCATTAGTAGCGTCAGTCGGAGCCCAGATACATGTGTTTGTGGATGTAATTGCAGTGATTTACCTATATATATAATTCATTAAGACCATGCAAGCAAGACACATAATTGCTAAGGAAGGAAGAGAAGGTAAAAGTAAGCGATCGCAATCGAAACTAAGATGGACATTGTGTGAAAATATCTCCTCCCTTACTGCAGCCCAAAGATATCAAATTAAATGGTGAGTACAGTATGAAATTGTTTCTAGAATAGAATGCCTTTTATTGTCACTATACACAGCTACAATGAGATTAAAAGCAGCTCCTTCAGTGCAGAAAAAAGTTCTGTATAGGGCTTGTATGGTTGTTTTTAGCTTTAGCATAACGCCGGATCTGCGGCCCCGCTTCT
Organism: Polypterus senegalus; assembly: GCF_016835505.1. Lineage (NCBI taxonomy): Eukaryota > Metazoa > Chordata > Cladistia > Polypteriformes > Polypteridae > Polypterus > Polypterus senegalus. The sequence goes on from NC_053155.1 coordinate 165,190,951, forward strand.
GCTTTCTTTCCCTCCTCCGTCTGTGTTGTCTCCTAGACCCAACAATAATCCACGGAGAGCCCGCTGGTCTCGCTATGTTGTCTGGGATGTTGTGCGTGTGATGAAAAACACTCAAAACAGATGTCTGGCTCTGGACACCGATGTCTATAAGGTTCTGAATGGTGTAGCGGATGTTCGCCAAACCGATCGTGCACAAACAAGGACAAAAAAAGTACAAAACAACAAAAAGTGCACTGAAAAGGAGAGCCCTGAGCGCTGCGACTATGCGTGCCGCCATGCTCCTAGCTTAATCGAAGTAGGCTAGGCACTTTTTATAACTTTTTGGTTAGTACATTAGAAAACTTATTGGTGTTTTGGTAAATTATGCACATTATATTATATATCAAAAATGCCGGCAGTCTCAAATTCTCGCCGATAAACATTATAAATATACCCGAAGAGACACTTTTAAGGAAATTTTGAAAATTTTGCTTGGAGAAGGGGGTCGGCTTAAATAACGGTCATCGGCAAATACATGTAATTTAGTAGGTAGAGAAGGGGTTTGGCTAATATACCAGGTCGGCCTGTATTCCGGGATCTATGGTATACAATACCAAATTATCTGCATATAGAGAAATTTTCTGTTCCAGTCCTTCTCTGATAATCCCCTTTATCTGATCTGTATTACGACAGTGAACCGCCAGTGGTTCAATCGCGATTGCAAATAACAGTGGTGATAAGGGGCATCCTTGTCTGGTACCAAGTTCTAGTTTAAAGTAGTCTGAACAAATGTTGTTGATACAAATTGAAGCTTCTGGATTGGTATACAGTAGTTTGATCCATGCACAATTGTTCGGGCCAAACCCAAATTTCTCCAATGTAGCAAAAAGTTATTTCCATTCAATCATGTCAAATGCTTTTTCTGCATCCAATGATATTATTTCTGGGGTGTTTAATGTAATATGCTCACCAACAAAGTCAAACAGGCGTCGAAGATTGGGAGATAAGTATCGACCCTTGATAAATCCAGTTTGATTTTGTGATATTACCAAAGGGAGCACTTTCTCCATCCTTCTAGCTATGATTTTTGAGAGTATCTTAACGTCGTTATTCAAAAGTGAAATTGGTCTGTATGATGTACATTGTAATAAGTCCTTATTGAGTGTGTGCGGCATAGTGACTTTAGCTCCAAGAACAGAGGTGCATGGTCGGAAATAACAATAGCATTTTATTTGCAAGATTTAATTGTAGGCAAGAAATTATTATCTATAAAGAAATAATCAGTTCTTGAGTAGCAATGATGTAATGGTGAGTAGAAAGAATATGTTTTTGAGTTTGGGTTTAAAAACCTCCAGGGGTCTGATAAGTTGTGATCAGTTATAAACTTTGTAATTATCTTTGCAGTGTTAGATGTCGTCCACCCTGTGATAGAAGTCCTATCTAAAAAGTGGATTTAGAACACAATTAAAGTCCCCAGTCATTATAATTTTATGAGTGTTCCTTATCATCGACATTAGCTAAATAAGCATTTATCAAAATCATTTTACAGTTAGATAAGTTGCCCATGACCATCACATATCTCCCTTCAGAATCCAGTACTACATCTGATGCTACAAATGAGACTGTTCTATCTATGAGAATTCCCACACCTCTAGTTTTCTTTGTAAAGCTAGAATGGAACATTTGGCCAGTCCAGTCCTTTTGCAGCTGAAACTGATCCTTGCTTAGTAAGTGGGTCTCCTGTAAAATACTATTTTAGCATTTAAATCTGTTAGGTGAGAGGATACTTTCTTTCTCTTTAATTCGTGATTCGGGCCTTTAACATTCCAGCTCACAAAGTTAACTGTCCCATCATGGAGACATTGATTCTGAATTTTTGATGTCAGTTTATAGTCTTAACTGGAAGTGAGACAGCTTTAACCTTAATTTCCTATTTCCCAGGAGTTATTGCCATGCAGCCTATTGTTATGTTATAATCATAAGGATTAAAAGGATAGATAAGATATAGATAGAGCCTGCTCTCTTTCTCTCCCCCCCCTTAACCCCCACCCTCCCATTTTGCCTCCACACGTGAGGCTGGACTCCACTTTACGCAGCCCCGGTCCTCTAACATACCCAGAGACAGAGCACGTCCAAAGCAAAACAAGCCCTCACACAGCGGCGTTTAAGGATTAAAAAAATATAGATATCTATTGCCAATATAGTCTAAATACTATATGGCTAAAATATAATCATTAACAAACTATGAACTTAAAATATAATCTTCAGCAATCTTAAAGTATTAAGATAATAAACCTGGATAATAAACCCGGGGAATGGTGTTAGAAAGTGGTCCAGAATAAGCATAGTAAGTCTTAATGCAATAATAACAATAACAATAAACCAATAAACCAGTCTCCTTTAGGGTAGAGAAAAAATAAATAAATAATAAAAAAAAATAAAAACAAACACAAACGTCTATAACTGTAATTAAAACATAAACAGATAGCATCCGAGTAATAAAGAGGATGTATAATTATAATACCCGTATCTTTACAAATAGATCAGACAGTAGGTTATATATCCTTGCCATGTCATGACAGGCTACGACTCACGATTGTGTTTCAGAATAGTGTCGGGATCAGCTTTCTTAGTTCCTTTTCTGCTTCTTCCTTGCTGGTGAAGACATAGAATTAACCTTGCAATTCCACTTTTAGTTTGGCAGGATATACGAGGCTATATTTGATATCGGCTTGCCGTAACCATTGTTTAATGTTGTAGAAGGCTGCACGTCTAGTAGCTGTTGCGGGAGAGAAATCAGGGAAAATACGAATGTGGTTATTTTCATATATAATCTCTTTTTTTGTGTCTGAGGAGTGGCATCACCTCTAGCTTAAATAATAATCTCTCAAAGCGAATAATAAAAGATCTAGGTCTAACGGTATTTGATCCCCATACGCGATAAGCCGCTGCTATCTCAGAATCTGCTTTAAAGTCCTCTCCAATTATTTTAGAAAATAGTTCAGCTGCGAATTGCACTGGGTTTGGACTTTCTCGTTTCTTAGGTAGACCTTTCGTTCTAGTATTATAGCTTCTGCTTCCATCTTCCAAAGCAGCAAGTCTGTCTCCGAGTTTTTTGCATTCGGAGATGGCAGCTGTTGCTTTTCCTTCAGCAATGGCAGCTAGATTTTTAGCTGTTTCAATCCAAGTCGCGAATGTCTCCTTGACATCCTCCAGTTAATCAGCAAGTGTGCTCAGTTTAGACGTGGTATCCTGAATGGGCTCTTTAATTTTACCCAGCATATCTTTAAAGACTGCCTCAAAGCGAATATATATGCGTTTCTCCAAGTCTTTATTATTCTGCTGCAGCTTCTGTCGCAGCTTCTCATTTGCCGTCTCGCTTTTCCTTATATCTTTCTTTATCTCTTGCTGGGCTTGCTTGAGCTCAGCGATCATCACCTCCAGTTCAGAAAGATCGCCGTAGGTGAGGCAGTGGGCTCTATTACAGTCGGTGTTCCCAGCTCGTGTGGAGTAGTTGAAAGTGCGGACTGCAAGGCCTTTTCCAGTTTCAGATCTTCTCCAATCGGCGAGCTACGTCACTCGCACTCGTACATTCGCTCCCCATTTCACTCTCAGCCGAAGACAATGTAGCGGACCGTGGTCCCAAGGAGTCTGGGATTTCGCCCATCTGATCCAGGTCAGTCTCTGATATGCCATACTTTGAGCTTAAACTTGGACTTGTCTGTCTGAGCTTGGATGTAGCTTTAGTTTTCGTTTCTTTCTGAACCCCTTTCATGTTGGCCATGTTTATATATACTTACATATACTGTAGTACTACCCTCAGGTTGGATAAATACAGGATATCTCAGGATAATAAGATAATACGAAAAATAACACCGCTGCTAGTGGAGCTTCACTTCAGATGTCCATCTCTAGCAATGGACGAGACCAACTCTCGTAAGTAATTCTGCCATTAAGTTTATTGTGCGAGTTTGTATGTAAGGATTTCTCACATTATTGTGTTTATGATTTACTTGTAGTTTTACCCTATTCCAACTGCCTTCAGTAAAGAAAGAAAACTGGAAACTCTTGTCTGTGTGGTCATTGGAAAGGAGTTTATCTGACTGCCGATTCAGGCAGGGTGCTTGAGGCAGCGGGCAGGACAGAGGCATTAACAGTAGTATTAGCCACAGCCATAAAAGAATCAAGGAGAACTTTCTCCTCTCTGATCTAATGCAGCAGTGTTATCCTACTTTCCAGCTCAGCAATCTTTCCTGACAAACAGGCACAGTTTCTGCAGGCAATTGGAGAGCAGAGTGGAAACATGTAAGCACTTTTTGATGCAAAATTAGTGATGATCTTGTAGCAAGATAGCACAGAAAGCATTCCTTTATGCAGCCTTCCAAAATGTTCAAGGAGACAAAATAAACTTATAAAATGTTTATTGAAGAGTATTACTAAAAATCAGTCCTGTTTGTCCATAGTTCGTCTAGCAGCTTCTTCTGAAAAGACTTGTATTCAAGTATATCAGTTTTATTAGTCCACTGACAAAGCCTCACCTACAAGTATACACTCTAATATTATTAGACATGAAAAGGACAAATGTTCGTTCATGCTAAAGAGTACAGTGACACTGCTGTCAACTACTGAATGTACCATTGACGTTCTCATGAAGGGGACCAAGTAGCACATCAATTTTTATATGCTAGTAGTACCCAAACATATGAATTTAATTTTAAAAATGGACTTCAAGCACCTCATTGTTCTCTCTAATAACCAAACTAGTGTGGCAAAGAGTAGGATCTTCAAATATCAATTTGGTTATTTTGAACAATCTAGGTGATTAGATAGACTGAGTGGTCTGTTCTTATCACAACTGCTCTAAAGTCCAAAAACCTTTAGCCAAAGTTAATTTTGACCATACCTATCTCTGATGTACAGTAGCTCTGATATGAAAAAGGTTGCGTCTAAATGATGATTAAGTTGTTGTTCAGCTGTCTATGATGACGAAAAAGTACCTACATATTAAGGGGAAAACCATCGCTAGCATTTCCTTTCAGAATATAAACAACCAAAATTAAAAAAAAGATTAACAATGATTTAAACATGGCAAATTCTGTCTTAAATTAGAATACCAAAACAGCTTAAATGGAGAACAGATAACCATACTCTTAAAACAGGCTAATGTCACACTAGCTACTGTCACACAGGTGCGAAGAGTCAACTAAAGTGCCTGAATAATGGCAATTCCACTGCCGACCAGGGGGTGGCAGGGTGCACTAACTGTCTTTCTCGATCCCTTGTGGGCCATTCTTGGTAAATCCTGCAGGGTTCTGGCATCTTTGATGACATCACTTCCATTTCTGGTGCTTTCGATGATGTCACTTTTAAGGTCCCGCCTCTGATGATGTCCCTTCCGCTTCCAGCCCCGATGACATCTCTTCCTACACTGGTTTTTAAAGCCCTCATCTTAATTCAGTACCACAGTTCTGTTTTGGACTCAGTCTTGTGAACAACTCACTATCTTTAAATACCTTTTTGCAGCCAAGGTGGTTGTCCCAAACCTTTATGATGTCTATCTGTGGCACTACCTAAACTACAAAAGCCCTGAAAGACTTCAGATGTGTCATAATATGAAATCCTTTAAGAAGCTGATTAAGAGAGAGTCTTTAAGCAAAACTCAGGTGTACCTGGCTCCTTATCAGTTTCCATATGTTCCCAATTCTTCTAGCTAGATTACTTAATACCTTAGATACAATACCTTATCAAACTGGTTTTCTTTAAATCGAGACACGTAAAGTCATAGGCATCAATCTGACAAAGTTTATTTTTGTTGGTTTCTCTTAAAACCCTGACTTATTAGTGAAACACACTACCCATGCTGGCAGTTTCATACAAATACAGTATATCTGTTTGACTTTGCCTTTAAGTGCTTGCATTCATTTTCCTGAAAAACATGTTTAGATAACTGGCTAACACTTACTAGGAAGGACAATGGGACAATTATTATTTTTGTTCATTTCTGTTACTTCACCAGTATTATATGATATTTAAAAAAACTATTTAAAAGCCTTCATATATCACTACTTCTTTTCCTGCATAGTTTTACCTAATCTACACCAATTTACTGGATTTCACCTATTCTACCAGAGCATGTTAATCAGTTAATCTGTTATTTTTGTGAATGACCTATTGTTTGCTAAGTGCCTGGTATTCTTTTTAGTGTGCTGATCCAGGCTTAACCTTCTTATCGTTACATTTTTTCCTTGGAAAAAAGAAAACATGTAAAAAGCACTTGAAACATGGCTTTAAAAAATTATATTTATTAAATCTCATCTTTCTACTGTAAAACGTGCAAAACACTAAAAGTACAAAGTCAGTAGTGTAGAAAATATAATAATAATACAAATAATAGTAATAATGAATAATGATAAAAAAATAAAGCTAATACAGTATATACTGTAAAAATTGTGTGTCTGGTAGATGTTGAAGCATGATGAAATACACAATCCAATGTCACATTAGGGACAATAGTAGCGTGAATCCTTGCAGATTTTCTTTCTTGACCAGTCAGCCCATCAGAATCACTTTCTATTTCACTGTCTGTTACAGTTTCACTACCTGAAGACAGATTCAGTGTCATCACTGCTTGTTTCACTGTCAAGAGCATGCCACACCTGGGCTGCTGAAAAAAGTTTCTTACAAGACACCATTATGAGGCTAGGAGAAGACGCGTCTGCATCTTTACCTGGGTAACACTCAGGCCTGTTGATTATGCAAGAAACGCCTATATAATTTCCCAAGCAATGCGCTGCACTAATGCTGCTGGTACTTTTACAGCCGAGTAATCCTTGTGTCCAACATTTATGCAAGATGCATCTATATAGTTGCCCACTCAGAACTAACGCTTTCAGCACTGTTTTTGTAGCCCGAGTGACACTAGTGTCTAACGCCAAGGAATTTAAGGTCAGTATTCAAATATCAGTGTCTGTAGAAAAATAACACAAATAAAACTGATTTACGGTCTCACTCTCCAATAGACACATACAAAAACTAAAAAGATAATAGCTACCTGACAAAGATTCCTGTAACAAATAATCCTCCATTAGAATTGCTCTACAAGAGTGGCAAAATCAGAAATTGGAAAACCACAGTAGACCAGTAATGACAAAAGAGCATTGTTTTTGTATTGGAGAAAAAGCACAAGAAAAACTGGGACAGTTTCACTGAATTTCAAATCTAATGACACATGCGTTCTAATGACGCTTTAATTTCACATAATTTAGCTTTAATTTCACATACTTCAATATAAAAAAAATAATGAATTTGAAAATAAATACACATAGTTTAGTACATACCCAGAAACATCATAAGTGTTGTCTTTGTAAATGCAGCCATTGAAAATCCAGCGATGACGGACAGCAATCCAGTATATACAAGTTGAATATCTTGAAGGCAGCGAGAAAACAAGCAAACACCTATAAAGCTTGTCAGAAATACTAAAGTTGAAATTGCAGAGCCATAGCCAATTAAAATTTCATCCCAGCATAATGGTGAATTTAATTCATAAAGAATAAAAAGAGAAAGTCCACCTAAATTAGCAAAGTTATAAATTGAAAATGATAGTAGCAACAGAAGAAGCACAGTGTTTCTTTTGCAAGTAGAGTTTGCAAACAATAAATAAATACGATTAAAAAGTTTTGTAATAAATTCTTTCTTTGTAGTTTCAATATTTAAGGATGGCTGGATTGTCTCTTCCAGAAGAAGAGACACATAAATAATATTAAGGCACTGAAAAAGCACAGTAACAAGAAAAGGCCAAGAAAAACCTGCAGCTTTTAAAAAATATCCAGTAGCCAATGATGCTCCACCAGAAAACAAACCAATCAGCATGTCAATTAGTGCTATGCGAACAGCTTTATGGTTTTTGTTATTGCATAGATCAATCACATATGAAAAGCAACCACCCAAAAATGTGCCCAAACCACCAAAGAGTGAGCTCAAGAAGGAAGACACAAAAAAGATGTAAAGGTTTAAAGTGAAAAAGGAAACTAAAAAGTATGCTAAGAAAGACAAGAGTGACCCAATGAGTGGAAGTAGTATGATAATCTTGCGTCCCCGCTGATCACTGTATGTTACCAAGGTCAACGTAACAATGAGCGATGGAATCAGTGAAATCAAATCAAGGTACGTAAAAAACATGGATGCAGCTCTTTGTATTTCCTGAAACAGAAAAAACAAAAACAAATATATTCAAAAATAGCTAACAAATGAGTAATAGGGCAGAACAATTTTTTTAATAAAATGACTAACGCCAAATTAAGTTTTCCTAGAATTTATGATTAAAAATTGTAAAATAGAAACTAATTTAGTAAAGATATAGAAGACTCAAGCAATAAACTTAGAACAAATATTTCATGGCCGTATACTCATTGAAATTCACTGGGAGAAAATATATCAAGCACCAATAAAAGAACCTCCATTAAAAAGAAAACGATAATCTAATATTTTCAACAACAAATATGAAAACAATACAATTTTATTTAGAAAGCTACAGTCAAAGAAGTATTTCTTTATTCCTACTTAAAAAAAAATCATTAAACATTTAGTAAAATTATAGATCCCTGAAAACGTTTTTACATTTTTTTAAAACTAAAAACAATCTTTAAACAAATAGGAAACTACACAGAAAAATAACATACCACTGCAGCCTAATTATAATTCCTGTTAATTAAAATAAACATCTAGCTTAACTAGTCTTAAATGTAGGAGAGAGGCTTTTTAGGAAAGCAACAACATTTTGGCCTTCTCACAGGTATTCTTTGTTTTACATTGTTTACAGAACCCATGAAGCACCACAAAAAAGCCATTCACACCTACAATATCTAGTATCACTATCTACTATATAATGCTGACAGAAAGTTTTCAGCAAAGCATCAAAGGGTGGGAATTTGACTTTCTTGCTTGTCCAGTAGTTGCCTATAATCTTAGGAAATTATTTTCAAATAAGTACTGTATATCTGCACTTCAGTGGACAAAGCTGCTCTAGGCACACTCCACTGAAAAACAAAAAATATATAAAAATCGTGACAAACTCTCACGTGGCATCTATGACATTTTTTTCAGCAGTGCATGTGTTTTGTTTTATTCAATAAATGAGACGAGCCTTGGACTGAGCTTTCCCTCACACACCAGGTTGATGCATGCAATTGGCGTGCCTGTTGCGGTATCTGTGTATGTCTTCAATATAATGTTTGCACACACGTTTATTATACGCCCTGACTTTTCACAGGCTATTATCTTTAATGAAATGAGTGCAACATATCTAGTCTTGCTGATCGGACATAAAACAGGGCTCTTAGGCTTGAATCGGTGTGTAGACACACAATATCAGGTAATTGAGCTGTGAAAGTAAAATAAAAATGATAAATTAATAAATACAGAATAAATACAAAAACATGTTAGTTTGCTAGGTTTTTCAGCAGTTGGCAGACTCTTTTCACCTACCTACCTGTAGTTCAGTAGAGACATTGCCAATTTTACAAGGTTGATATCCCTCGTGGTTAAACGACCTTTTTAAAGGAAAAGTGCTTGGTCGACAACAATATGCTGATCTTATCAGTCTCTCGATCAATGACATTTTATTTTGAAAAAGGATTTCTCCCCTGTGAAGTGGCAGGTGAATTGTTGTCAACAAAATGCAGACACCTAAAACACCTAAACTGAAACGTTACTCACTTGTGATTTTTCTGTCCATAAGGTAAAGGTTTTGATGGCCAGCACATTCCGATTTCAGGCATTTGAATTACATCATGATATACAAGAAGCGCAAAGAAATGTGTTCACTCATCATAACAGACGTCAGACCAATGAATTCTGGAGTATGGCTTATTGTGTGTTGCTGTTTAAAAGCTACTGTGCACATACCGTAGCTTGGGCTCAGCCAGATCTATGGCTAACATGACGTCATTTACGAATAGACTTAAATTCTGTAAGAGATTCACTGAATGTAATACTTATCTGTGGAGCCACGGGGATCCAGTGAACTGCAGGTTTGAAAGCTACTGAGCACATTCAAAACAAAATCATCATCTTGGTGTGCTTCACTAACACTTGAATCAGAATCTATCCTGCTATCATAAGCAGCTCTTGAAAAACTGTCACTTTTGTCGCACAGTAAATCACTTTCCATACCATACACTTTACGTGCCTGTATTCAGTTTGCTCTTTCACCACAAATGCTGTGTGAACACCCACCCTCCAAGTTACAAAGGTTAAAGGTTAACGGCAAGAATATTTATTCAAAAATGAAAACTAAAAATATTTTTACCGTATATACTCACGTACAAGTCAGTTCTTGAAACCTGAAAAAAGCGATTATAAAATCAGACCCGGACTTATACGCCCATTCAAAAATGCGACACTTAATTCATTTTCTTGCCTCCTCCAATCTCGCATTAGTTTCTCAGACGCATCGAATTTTGTTTCAGCAGCGCAGTTACCAATTTCTTTCGCTACTTCAACGACGTTTGATTTAAAACCAGATTCATAGTTTCTCCTGATCGAATGCTCCATCATAGATAACGGATGCTCTTACAATAAAGGTGTATGAGGGTATGAGATACAAAAAACACAAACCGAGGATTACCGTGTGGTCACATAGGCACGAGAGACAGAGAGATAGAGAGGTTAGGACTACGTGCTGCATTGCCGCACCAACATAGAAAAAAAACAAGGCAGTGTGCTCTGTGGTTACTCTGTCCGGTGGGCGTTAGCATATCATAATTGTTTGGACCAATAGTGTGAGTTTTCCACATTTGACTTATACGACCAACATTATAAAATACCAGAAATTACATGATAAAATCTTGTCCTGACTTATCCGCGAGTATATATGGTAGTTATTTTATTTCAGTTAGTCTTTCCAGCTACTTTAATAGTTTCGTATAGTTTTTCATTATATTATTTCAGTTTACGAAAATGTTCTTTTATTAATATTTTGTTTTGAGTTTTCATTAACTATAATAACCCTGCTCTGAAGTAGTCAGGTCCTCATAAGCCATTAACCTCACCACATGTCACTGCTTCAGTACCGGCAGCACAAATCATGAAAATATAGTCTGCTGGTGCCAGCGGCTGAGGACCTTGTCTGTGCACTTGCATTACAGGTGCTTGTCAAGTGAATATTTTCATTGTTTGGTTATCTGTGCAATGGACGTCATTACAACATGAACAAATCTCTTGAAATGCGTGCTTGTTTCAAGTTTAACAGCAACATGCTTGCACTGACTGATTTCTTGAGTTGAAACATTCGATTTTTGCGGACTATACTCATTAGACCACTTAATCTGTTTGCTCATTGACAGTCAAGATTTGTTTAATGGCATTACTGTGAATTGTGAGTGTATTTTGCTGAAACTTGCATTGAAATATGCATAGGCCAGCATTTGTGGTCTTGCAACAGGAAAATTAAATCTAAGATTGTACTAAGATTATGTAAAAAAGCCAAAACTAAATAAAATAAAAACTAAAATTTTTAAACACATAAATAAATAAAAATAATTGTTGACTCCACTGAAAACTAGAATGAAATAAAATAAAAACTAAAACTATAATTAATATCAGAACTGAAATATCACTGGTTACAATACTCTCAGTGGTGCACTAAGAGTAACAATGCTAAAGCAGCTATGGTATTTGGAATACTTTGACCATTCTGTGCACCATTATAAAGTTACAGAATGATACAAATCAAGTGCCTTAACTTTGTAAATGATATGCAATTAATTTCAGTGTATTTGACTATACCAACTTCCTTTATGTACTTCTACGGTTCCCGCACAAAATAACATGAGTATTATATTTTAAAATTCCTCATTGTACCTGCATTTTTTTTTTTTTTTTAATTCTGATGGCACTGCAGAGTACGAGAGCCTAAATAGCATGACACTTTTAGTGTGTATTTCTTTTCCACCCACTACATAACTGCAAGATTGATGAAGTCAGTTGTAAACTTAAATGGTATTAATGTCCTGCAGTGATGTGAATTGAAACTCAAAGAGGCAAAACCAGTTTCAGAAAAAAATATCCCCTGCTACATCTGACAATGACTGTTCATCATGAACAACAAATCTTTTTCTTGCCACTTCATGTACTTTTCCTATCAATACAAACAGTGCCCTAAAAAGCTGGTTACCTTTGTTTTGCATAGCATTGGTAGTCATATCCAAGAAGATTTTGCACTCCTGAGGAGAAGTCTTCAATTGTTTGAAATAAATTGGTAGTGTTCATTTTTATTAGAATTAACTGCTGTCACTGAGAGATTCACAAGCTCACTGGAGATTGAGATGTGCCAACGTCAACATTACAAACTGAATCTGAAGAAGTGTGCTGTGAGAATTAACTGAAATACAAATTTTGCTGCTTAGGAACTTTTAAAGGTTCTTTCCTTTTAGAAGATTTTGTTTTGCTTTATTTTTCACTCGCACACAAGTGCAAATACCTGAGTGTTTGGAGGTGTCAGTGTAAAGTCATGTGTTACTTGTACTTGTTACCTTTATTCAAAACTAGCATAGGCAAGTAATGCGAGGGGAGGTAGGGCAGGAAACAGTAGCTGGAACTGACAAGTCTTAAGTAAATAATTGTCATTGTAGCATCATATAGTTTAGAGGAACAGCAATTACTTACTGTGAAGAAGTTAAGACTTAAGAGAATATATGGATAGAGCATCATTTATCACTGAAAGTAATTCCTCAGTGCTAGTAGAAAGCAAGGACAGATGCATTTATTTCTTAGGAAGAAAGCATTTATTTAAAAGTACAGGGGTTGGCGGACTTAAAGTGAGCAATAAGTAGAGGGATTTTGTGGTACATAAAGCATTAGCAAGTGAATGTCTTTTCACTTCACTCTATATCATCTATCTTATAGGTAACCTCAGTGAATTCAGTACAGTCTGCAGTTTCTACTGTAATGGAACCTATCAAGTAGGGACACAGCACCAGAGCTGCCTCCAGACCTTTCTTCTTCGAAAAGACAGGGCTACTTCTATCAATTCTACAGGCACAGGACACAAACAGGGCAGATGCGGACGTGCTTGTTTGGCACTGACGAGGCAACACCAAACACATTACTGTTATGTTTGTAATACTGGATAATTTGAAGTCCTTAAGTACTAACACTGGTATAAATAAAAGCAATTAAAAAAGCCATGTGGTTTGCGAACATAGAGCTGTGCTCTGTATTTCTCCAGTCATTTTATTTGCCCAGAGATTTTCTATAAATAATTGTCACCATAACAGACATGGACATATTTGTTGTCACCCCTCCATGAAAATAAGAGCAAGCCACAAACATCTCTGAATTAATTTGAAACTGGCAAAAAAACAGACTTTGCTTTAGACTTTTGATTTAACAGAATATTTAAAATAATAACACAATTGAAAATGTCATGGACAAAAATAATGGGACCCTTAACCTAATATTTTGATGCTCTCCATTAGACTTCTGTACCAGTCAACAGGTATTTTGGGCCATTCTTCCTGAGCAAACTGAAACAGCTTTGTCATGTTTGAAGGGTGCCTTTTCAGGACTACATGTTTCAGTTCTTTACATAGATGCTCAACAGGATTTAAATCAGGTCTTATAAAATTCCATTTCAGAATAGTCCAATGTTTTGTTCTTAGCTATTTTTGAGTGCTTTTAGCCGTGTGTTTTGGGTCATTAGTCTGTTGTAGGATCCATGACCTATGAATATGACAGTTCCCTAACACTAGGTGGTATATTACAGAATGTCTTTATAGCCTGGAGATGAGATATTATGGCAGCCTCAGTTCGGTGCTCTCTATTATTTTGTCTGTTTTTGTTTATTTGTCCCGCCATTTGGTGTTCAACTGTAATCAAGTACATCTGTGAAGAATAATTGAATATTCGGCAATTTAAGACCGGACTTTTCACAATTAAAAATGTTTCTGGATATTTTGTCCTGGGTATGACGTTAAACTGCAATCGGTCCTCCAACTTGCAGGGAAATCATGGGGGTTGGTGGAAGGATTGGCACTCCAGCCACCGTAAAAAAAAACTTCACACAGCTCCGAGATGACAGAAGGGACTTCTTTTTGCTCTCCGCGGGAGTAGCTCTGCTGCAGCCGCCCATAGGAGTGCTGCTCAAATCATGAAGGGGATGGGGTAAAGCACTCGGGAGCCCCATCTCCGGAAGAGTAAAAACCGTTGGAGAGCCAATAGCGTCAGGTCTGTTGGGAATCGGAACTGGTGTGGTGCTGAGGTGTTGCCTGCAGCACTCAGGTACCAATTTGAGGCAACCCATATGGGTAGACGCATGGAACGTCTTGTGTCTCCGACAAGATGATCATCTCCCTCTCCTGTTGGTGGAGCTGTGTAAACACCGCATTTCTTGTGGCAGCACTCTCTGATGTGCAGACTAGGGACTGGCCAGATCTCTGTAGGTGAATACATCATTTATTGGTCTGGTCGCTGTAATGGCTGTCATACTCGAGGAGTAGCTGTTGCTGTAGCAGACTGGCTTCTTCCTATGTTTTCCGATGTCACTCCTTTCAATGAGCATATTATGTGACTCAGATTACGGCACTCCCTGGGTGCCTTGTCTGTTGCCTCAGTGTATGCTCCTACTACGGTGAGTGATGTCTCAGAGAGGGAGACATTTTATTCGCAGCTTTACTCGGTGGTTGATGGGTGCCCACGAGGTGACACACCTCTGGTCATGGGTGACTTCAGTGCAGCCACTGGCACTGACAGGGCTGGCTATGAGGATTGTCTCGGTCCCCATGGGTCTGGTGACCGTGGTGAAAGTGACTCCATGTTCCTCGACTTTGCAAAAGGTCAGGGGCTGCAAATCGCTGGATCTTAGTTTCAGCGCCCAGAACCGCATTGTTGGACTTGATACTGCAATACTGGTGGTGCGGTGAAGGAGATCAATCACATCCTCCTGGGGAGATGCTCGATGTTCTGGCAAAATTGCAGGGTCTACAGAAGTGCCCAATTTGTGAATTCTGACCATAGACTTGTTGCTACTCTTAGGATCCAGTTTAGGTCCAGTAGGTTACCACCTATTAGGAAAATGAGCCTGGACTTGGCCAGACTCCAAGACCAGGCTGTTTCTAATGAGTTTCCATGCAGTTTGTGTGAGGAACTTGCAGATTTGGGTGCAACTGTTGATCCTAATGTGATGTGTTGACCTTAGTGACAAGACCCAGAAGGTTGCTGAAGGTTGTGTTGGTGTTACATCTCGCAGGGCACCCTAGATATCATCGAGAAGAGTTGCAGCGCATTGATCTATGGCAACTCTGGTCTATACTGGGAACTGAGAAAGATGGCTGTGAGGGCTCTGAGGGCAGATAAAGAGTAGTGTTAAAAGAATCTGTGAGCAAGTGACACACCATCTGTGGTCTAGCGACCCACATCCTGCTTGCAGGGGGATCAAAGCATTACGCACATCCGAATCTGTTCCTTGGAGAGTCGCAGTCAGGGCGGCAGATGGAACGGTCCTTACAGATGACACTGCAATTGAGACCCACTGGGATGGCTACTTTGAGCAGCTGTTCAAAGCTGATCCTCTGGCTAGGATGTTGGATATCTCTGGGTCCACGGCTCTTGAGGCTGATCCTCCAATTAGCTGTGAACCACCCAGTCTCACTGAGATTGCACAGGTGGTGAACCAGCTAAGGGGAGGAAAGGCTGCAGGGATCTGTGGTATCCAGGGTGAACTTCTCCAGGCTGGTGGTAAGGCTGTCCACCTGGCATTGCAAGCAATCTTTGCTTCCATTTGGGAGAGTGGCATCATCCCAACTGACTGGAAAAGGGACTTGTCGTCCTTATCTGGAAAGGGAAGGGTGATCACCTGGATTGCAGCAACCACAGGTGGAAAACACTGCTCTCTGTGCCGGGTAAGGTCTTTGCTAGGGTTGACCTCAAGAGGATCCGTGATTACTTGCTCACCTACCAGCAACCGGAACAGTCTGGTTTTACGCCTAAGATGTCCACCTTCGACCGCATCCTGGCAACGAGGGTTCTCATGGAGCACAAACACGAATATCGGCTGAGTTTCTTTGCAGCCTTTGTCGATTTTTGTAAAGCTTTCAACTCAGTTGATAGAGCTGCCCTGTGGGACAACCTGAGGGTTCATGGGATCCCCTTGAGTTTGCTGGATATCATGGCTGGCCTGTACGTTGGTACTGTGGGTGCTGTGCAAAGTGGAGGCAGAACCTCTGCATTTTTCCCAGTTGATTCTGAGGTTCGTCAGGGTTGTGTTCTTGCTCCTATTCTGTTCAATGCTTTTATGGACTAGGTGTTGGGCAAGGTTGTGGGGTCCAGTGGCTGTGGGGCATCTGTTGGTGAAAAAAGATTCACAGATCTTGACTTTGTTGATGATGCTGTGATCTTCGTAGAGTCAATGGAGGCTCTGATCGGGGCGCACAAGAGACTGAGCGAGGAGTCTGAGTGTCTGGGCTTGCGAGTGTCCTGGATAAAAACCAAGATCCAGGCCTTTAATGACCTCTTGGGCACAGCCATCAGCAGTGCGTGTTTTCGGAGAGAGTGTCAACCTTGTCAAAAGGTTTACTTACCTTGGCAGTGACATTCATGTCTCTGGTGACTCTTCCTGTGAAGTCAATAGACATATTGGAAGGTCATGAGGTCACTGGAAAGGGGTATGTGGTGCTCCCGATATCTATGCAAAAGGACGAAGTCCAGGTCTTTAGATTCCTGGTGCTTTTTGTCTTGCTATATGGTTGCAAGACATGGACACTATCCAGTGACCTGAGACAAAGGCTGGACTCATTTGGTACTGTGTCTCTCCGGAAAATCCTTAGGTACCGTTGGTTTGACTATGTATATTTAGGATTGACAAGATGGCGCCGACTGTTGAGGCACGCCGTCAGCCGCTCTGGCTTTTTTGTTTCTTATTTGTCCTGCTTTTTCCTCGGCTTACCTGTTCCTGTGATGCTCTTCTTGACTCGATCATTTCTTATGATCGCCTCACCCTTCTGGCTCTTCGAACGAGTGTGGGGATTTCTCAACATCTGACCCCTGAGTTCAGTCAAACCTTTGGCCGACTGTTTGAGGAAGTCCCAGCTTTCCTCATCACTGCCTACGGCTTGGCCGGTCGCCGATGGAAACGCCGCCACCGGGGTAAGCGCGGTGGCATCAGGGCTCGGTTCCGAGCTTCCCGGATCCTCTCTAGGAACAACTCTCCAGGCTCCCAACATGAGGTAATGTTGCCGGAATGCCATTTGCCCTCGGACGCTCCGGTGTACCTCCCTGCCTTGCTCCGTCACCGCCGCCGGGGGGTGAACTTTAACAACCTACGCCGTATCATGACAATATCAGCCGCCACGGCTGGTACGTCTCTGTTGACGCCCTCCCAGCCGGTTCGTTTCGCGCTGATAAATGCCAGATCGGTCATGAACAAAACTTTCATCCTGAAAGACTTTTTTCTTTCTAATGGCCTGGATTTTTTATGTACCGCTGAAACCTGGATTTTACCGGGTGAGACGCTCCCACTCACTGAAGTTTTGCCTCCGGGATGTTCCTTTATCAACACGCCGAGAGCGCAGGCGTGTGGCTTATTGACCTTATTTAAATCTGATTTTATTTGCAACCGCCCTTCCTTTCCCCTTTCATTTTCCCCTTCAACTTTTGAGCTCAGTATGTTTGAACTAGTCTGCTCACCACCGCTGCTGTGCACACTCATTTATCGCCTCCAAAATACAATAAGAACTTTTTAGATGAATTTGCAGCTTTCCTGGCTGATATTACCTACAGATATGATCGCTTCCTTTGTTTGGGTGATTTTAATGTCCATGTCTGCTGTCCCGTTAATCCTCTAGCAAAAGACTTTCTGGACATTATTGACTCCTTTGGTCTCTCTCAACTAGTGAACAGACCAACACATGGACAGGTTCACACACTGGACCTGGTTCTTTCTCGGGTCTCAGAATCAGTGACTTGGACATTCTGCCTCCCAGCTTTTCTGATCATTCGCCTGTTCTGTTTAATCTGGATTTGGTCTCTGTTGAGCATGGTAAATCCACCACCACCCGTCCCTCCCGTGTCATTCCCCCCTCTGCTGCTGAAGATTTTGCAGCTGCTTTTTCACCAATCTCCACATCATGTGAATCCACGGATGCTGATGTTTTATTGCAAACTTTCCACACTTCCTGCTGTTCTGTGATGGATGTCGTAGCCCCACTCAAACGGAGACAATCCAAAGTCAAGCATGACCCATGGCTAAATGAACAAACTCGCTCCATCAGGCAAAACTGTAGGCGGCTAGAACGTAAATGGAGGAAAGATGGTCTCACTGTTACCTTCGACTGCATGAGAGACGCGTGGTCCCAATACCAGAGAGCGTCAGAGGTGCAAGGAACCGTTTTTTCGCTGACATCATCTCAAAAAACTCTGGCAATCAACGTGTCTTATACAAAACACTAAATGCTGTCCTCTCTCCAGCCGTAACTGTTTTCCTGCTGCCTCCACTGCTCTTTGTAATCAGATCCTCACGTTTTTCTGGATAAGGTCACGAACATTAGATCCCAGATCTCCATTTCTTCTTCTGGCTCTGTTGATTTAGCCGCTCCTGCACGGTTCCCTCACCAGCTTTGAACCTATTTCGCTCCCCATCTGGAAAAATCGTTGCCTCAATGAAGCCTTCGGGCTCTCGGACGATGTGGTGCCGTCCAGACTGCTGAAAGATGTGTTTCCTGTGATTCGATATGATGTCCTAAAGATCATAACTAGTAGTCTATCCTCGGCTATAGTTCCTCATGCTTTCAAACACGCAGTTGTACATCCAATTGTGAAAAACCTGATCTTGACCCTGCCGTTCTTTCCAATCTTCGTCCAATCTCCAAACTACCTTTCTTGTCAAAAATACTAGAAAAGTAGTTTATGAGCAATTAACTCATCACCTACAGGACCATCAGGTAATGGATCTTTTCAGTCAGGCTTTAGGCCCCAACACAGCACAGAAACCGCGCATTTACGTGTCCTAAATGACGTCCTTTTGGCATTGGACTCAGGACTCCACGTGGTTATGGTTCTTCTCGACTTATCTGCTGCTTTCGACACAATCGACCACGACATCATGATCTCCGACTCAATCCTGGGCTGGTGTATCTGGCTTAGCCCTCGACTGGTTCAGGTCATATTTCTGCAACAGGACTCTCAGAGTCATGCTAGACGATTTTTCATCTGAATCAGTCCCACTCCCATGTGGGTCCCCAGGGTTCCATTTTAGGGCCACTACTTTTTCAATCTACATCCTGCCTTTAGGTGCAATTTTTAGAAAACATGCAATTTCATATCACCTATATGCTGACGACTGCCAAATTTATTTCTCCCTCAAGCCAACTGACTCCACCAAACCTCTCCTCGACTGCCTATCTGACATTAAGGACTGGCTGGCTGTAAACTTCCTTCACCTGAACGATTCAAAACCGAGGTCATTGTTTTAGTCCCGACTGCAAACAGGCTCCACCCCTTGGCCTCGTTTCTCTTCCCATTCCAGTAACTTCGTCTGTCTCCAATCTTGGAATCAAAATGGATACGTTCCTGAAAATGGATGCTCAAGTCAACAGCACAGTAAAATCCTGCTTTTTCCATCTAAGGCGAATCGCCAAACTCAAGCCTATTCTTTCTAACCACCTCCTGGAATCAGTAATTCATGCATTCATTACGTCCCGGCTTGACTACTCTAATTCCTGCCTTTTTGGTATCAGTAAAGCCACGCTTTCTAGACTCCAACTGGCTCAAAATGCGGCTGCAAGGCTTCTAACTGGAAGTAGCAGAATCCAACACATTTCACCATTTTGAAAACCCTACACTGGCTGCCGGTTAGATTCAGAATCGATTTTAAGATTCTCCTCCTAACCTATAAGGCATTAAACGGTCTAGCCCCCGCCTATTTGAGTGTCTTGCTCCATTGTCACAATCCCCCTTTGTGTTCTTAGATCCGCAGATCAGCTGCTCCTAACCGTTCCCAAGGCACGTTTTAAAGCTCGTGGTGAAAGGGCTTTCTCCGTCTGTGCACCCAGGCTCTGGAAATCCCTGCCCTTAGTGGTTAGGCAAGCCGCTTCAGTCGCCACATTCAAATCTCGCCTCAAAACGCACTTCTTCACATTGGCTTTTAATTCTTAACCTGTTTCATTTTCCACTTGCTTTTGCTATTTCTCTATTTTATTTGGTCCCTTGACCTGTTTTTAGTATCTCTGTTTTAATTCTCTCTTAATGTTTATTTTTAATATTTTGCTTTTAGTCCTGCTTGTTGTAACTGTACAGCGCTTTGGTCAGTTGTAATGCTGTGTTTTTAAGCGCTCAACAAATAAATATGGTATGGTATGGTATGTGTCAAATGAGCGGTTGCTCATGGAGTCCCGAATGAGGCACATTACCTGCATTGAGAGGGAGAGTCAGTTATGGCATTATGGCCATGTGGTACATTTCCCCGAGGGTGATCCAGCTTGTAAAATCCTCATTGTTGGGGACCTGAGTGGCTGGACCAGACCAAGGGGTCGCCCACATAAGACCTGGCTGAGGCTGATAGAGGGTCATTTCCGGAGGGTGGGACTGGATCGCGTGTCTGCCTGGGGGCGTTGCCAACCGGGATCCTGAGTTGTTTTGTTGTGTAGTGGGAGCAGCAATGCACTGTACTAGTGCATACTCCCCAACTTAGTTGGTGGAGCAGCAGTTGCCAACAGCAAATGCAGACAAAGGTATTGCAAAAGGGGGAAGCCTGCTGGTGCTCTCATTAGGCTAAAATGCCAATGTTTTCGAACAGTGCTCCCAAGTTTACATCAGGTGAACCTCTGCTATCTAGATAATAAAATAGATGAACTGTTACCCTTCAACAGAACTCACAAGGACTTTTCAGTTTCTTCTGCTCTGTGTTTAATGGAAACCTGGTTAAAATGATTCCATAGTGGACTTGGTATTACACCTGCCTGGCTTTAAACTTTATAGGGCGGACTGCACATTGGAGACATCAGTGAAAAGAAAAGGAGGTGGAATCTGATTTTATAACAATGAATGTTAAGTGTACTGATGTCACGGTGTTCAGTAAAATGTGCTGTCCTACCTTAGAAACTCTTTTTTGTTAACTGTAGGCCTTTGTATTAACCGCGGGAGTTTTCCTTATTTGAATAATGAGTTAATAATAGTTAATGTCTATGTCCCACCTCAAGCCTGAATGAGTGCGGCACTACAGAAATTGCATGATCACAGCATGATCACAAGCAAGGAGAAAAATCATTCAAACTCCCTTCCGATTGTTCTATGGGGATTTTAATAAGGCAAACCATGGAAAGGAACTTCCCAAATGTATGCTGCACATAAAGTGCCTTACCAAAGACAGAAACACACTGGATCATTGCTATACAGTGTTAAAACATGGCTACTATGAGGCCCCTGTGCAGTTTCAGTCTTCATTGATCACTGTTTGATTAATTTGCTCCCAACCTATAGGAATAAGTTAAAATCTGCTAAACTTGTGATTAATACAGTGAGAAGGTGGACTAATGACGCAAAGTTGAAGCTGCAAGTCTGCTTTGACTGTATGGACTGAGGTATTTTTGAAGATACTGCTGCTAATTTAGATGAATTAGCAGACACAGTAACATCTTATGTTAGCTTTTTGTGAAGATAAGAATTATGTTTCTAAACTTCTCTAGCGCCTTCAACACCATCCAACCTCTGCTCCTTAGGGGACAAGCTGACAGAGATGGGAGTAGATTCGTATCTGGTAGCATGGATTGTGGACTATCTTAAAGACAGACCTCAGTATGTGCGTCTTGGGAACTGCAGGTCTGACATTGTGGTCAACAACACAGGAGTGCCGTTGGGGACTGTACTTTCTCCGGTCCTGTTCAGCCTATATACATCGGACTTCCGAAACAACTCTGAGTCCTGCTACAGGCAAAAGTTTGCAGATGACACTGCTATCGTGGGCTGCATCAGGAGTGGGCAGGAGGAGGAGTATAGGAAACTAATCAAGGACTTTGTTAAATAGTGCGACTCAAACCACCTACAACTGAACACCAGCAAAACCAAGGACCTGGTGGTGGATTTTAGGAGGCTCAGGCCCCTCATGGACCGCGTGTGCTCATCAGAGGTAACTGTGTGCAGAGGGTGCAGACCTAAAAATACCTGGGCGTGCAGCTGGATGAAAAATTGGACTGGACTGCCAATACTGATGCTTTGTTTAAGAAAGGCCAGAGCCGACTATACTTCCTTAGAAGGCTGGTGTCTTTCAACATCTGCAGTAAGATGCTGCAGATGTTCTATCAGACAGTTGTGACAAGCGCCGTCTTCTACGCGGTGGTGTGCTGGAAAGGCAGCATAAAGAAGAGGGATGCCTCACGCCTGGACAAACTGGTGAGGAAGGCAGGCTCTACTTTAAAAACGGAGCTGGACAGTTTGACATCCATGGCAGAGCGACAGGCACTGAGCAGGCTCCTGTCAATAATGGAAAATCCTCTGCATCCACTGAACAGGATCATCTCCAGACAGAGGAGCAGGTTCAGCGACACACTGCTGTCACTGTCCTGCTCCACTGACAGACTGAGGAGATCATTCCTCCCCCACACTATGCGACTCTTCAATTCCACCCGAGGTGTAAACGTTAATATTATACAAAATTATTGTCTGTCAAGACCTAGTTAAAATTTAACAGTAAACCTTGGTTCGCTACAAAACTCAAGCAGCTTTGTTAAGCTAAGGAACTTGCCTAATGAAGTGATGACAGAACAGGTAAGGAACACACTGAAAAAAGAATTCAGATTGGCTAAAAAGAGAGTTATACTGAAAAGATGAATAATCTGAAGAGGATGTCTGTCGGCTCTTCAAAGGACAACACACTAGGAAAGCAACAGGTCAGGATGGGGTCTCACCTTTCTGCTTAAAAATATATGTGCTGATCAACTGGCCCCTGTCTTTACCTGTATTTTCAACAAATCATTGGTATTGTGTGAACTTCCCTTATATTTCAAACAAACCACAATCATATCAGTCCCCAAAAAATCCAGTGTAACAGGATTGAATGACTACAGGCACACCTGAAAGACATCACAGCTCCCTTGTTGGAACCTCTTCAGTTTGCTTACCGAGTGAACCAATCAGTGGGTGATGCAGTCAACATGGATGTGCACTACTTCCTGCAACATCTTGACAACCCAGAGACATATGCAAGGATTCCATTTGTGGACCTCAGCTCTGCATTCAACATAATAATCCTTGAGCTCCTCCACTCGAAACTCACCCAGCTTTACATCCCTGTCTCCACCTGCCAATGGATGAACCAATTTCCTGACCAATGCA
This sequence comes from Polypterus senegalus, assembly GCF_016835505.1. Lineage (NCBI taxonomy): Eukaryota > Metazoa > Chordata > Cladistia > Polypteriformes > Polypteridae > Polypterus > Polypterus senegalus. Next base: position 165,214,252 of record NC_053155.1, read on the forward strand.
AAACAGTTGGTAAAACTGGAGAAACTGACATCTAGCGATCGTATAATCCACACGGGTGCCCCTCCAGAGATGTGTGCTCTCCCCCCTCTACACTAATGACTACACCTCTGTCAAACATATCAAATATTCAGATGACACAACCATCATTAGGTTCATCAGGAATGGTGACTAGTCTGCATACAAATGGGAGGTTGAGCAGTTGGCCCTTTGGTGTAGTCATAACAATCTGAAACTAAACACTCAAAACTGTGGAGTTGACAGTAGATTTTAGGGGAGGTCCCACAATACTATCCTCCCTCTCTATATTTAATACTGCTGTGAAAGTTGTGAAAACCTTAACATTTCTACGATCTAACCTCCAGAGATTTGAAATGGGAGAACAATGTGAGATCCATTATAAAAAGGACACAACAAAAAATGTACTTCCTGCAACAGCTGAGGAAGTTCAACCTTCCACAGGAGATGCAGATTAAAATGTACACTTTATGAGAAGGCTAAACACTTAACACTATCAACTGCCAGAAAATGTTCAGAAGCCATTGAGAAGGCTAACAGAATGTTAGGTTATATAGTACAATGAGTAGAGTACAAGTCCAAGTAAGTTATGCTCAAGCTTTGTAATGCACTGGTTAGACCTCATCTCAAGTACTATGCACAGTTTTGGTCTCCAGACTATAAAAAAGACATGGCAGTGGTGGAAAAAGTCCAGAGAAGAGCAACTAGACTAGGTCTAAAGAAGAAGAATTATGAGGAAACATTAAAAGTGTTGAGACTATTCAGATTAAGCAAAATAACATTAAGAGGAAAAATGATTGCTGTTTTCAAAACTATGAATGGAATTAGTATAGTGGATCAAGACTGTTACTTTAACACAAATTCATCAAGAACATGGGGACACAGCTGGAAACAGGGTAAATACATGGAATAAGTTGCCAAGTAGTGTGATAGATAGGATTTTGGGGACTTTCAAAACTGTGCTTCACGTTAATTTTATAAGAATTAAGTGGACAAGATTGGCAAGCTTTGTTGGGCTGAATTGCCTGTTTTGATCTAGATTGTTCTAATAAAAAGACTCAATAAAATTATTAGTGATAAATATATTCCTTTATCCCCATTTAGAAAATGAACCCATGATTAAAAATGAATTGCAAAAAATTAAAAGACTTTAGACTAAGACCTGCTGCTGGTCATTGGTAGAGCTGCGCCCAATTATAATATTTTAAATGCATTCCAAACTCTATGCCTATTCAGCCTATTTGGTAATTGATAAATGACACATTTCTGGTATTCAAATGTTTAAAAAAAAAAAAAGAAAAAAGAAAAAAAAAGGTTAATCGTCCACAATTAGATGGAAACTCACTAAGACTAAAGGGTGCTGGACAAAACCTGTGTAAACAAATCCATGCCACAACAGATTTGCTCACTTTCAAAGAAATGCCTCACCTTTTCCAACCTGAATTCATGATTAATGTGTGCCAAAATGCTATAAAAACTGAATTTGCAGCTGCATAGTAAGTGGGTCTCTCGAACAATCAACATAGAGAAAAAGTGTAGGAATTTAATTTAGTGAAATCCCTTGGGAGAGGGTTAGACAGCACCCCACATTCTCCATTTTGGGCAATCTGTACTATTAGACTTGGACAACCTTTGGTCCATTAACCCCTCCCCCAACTTTGGTGTCCAGAGCATGTTCCCCTTCTGCAACACCAACAGCGTCTCTCTGTGTGCATACTGTGGAATTTACAGGACAAGCTCCCCTTCACTTTATAACTGGAGCCCCTCTGTGCACATACCATGTACTTTACGGAGTGCATGCCCTATAACTATCTTTTTGGTTTTTTTTTTTTTTGCTCTGGCAAGATGACGACCTGGGCAGCTGTCCATGTCAACAATGCTTAAATCTGCCACTGCAGCCCAACCTCTCTTGCTCACATGTTTGAGAAAGTCACTACTTTAAAACTTAGTCTCATTCCATAAAACACTGTTTATAATAATAATACATAGAACTGTTCACTCAGTGTTCAAAGACAGTTTAGATTCCAGAGAGGCATCACATCTGCTACCCAACCCCCACAGCAAGTAATAGAGATGTAGCCACCTTTACCTTTAGAAGAGATGCCCTTATTAATGTGAGAAACTGCTGCCAAGCTCCTTAAAGTATCTGGCACAACATACGTACATTTTTCTAATTTTATATCTGTCAGCAAGAAAAGACTAAAAACTTAATAATGCCAACAAAAAGCCTTCCCAAAAATTCTCTCTCTGGAAAGACAAGACATTAACTTATTTTATTTCCTAGTACTTTAAACAGAACAACATCTGAAAATTGTCCACTAACCACTTAAACATAAGCAATGGTTATTTGCATATTTATACATATAGTAGATAAAGCAGAAATTACATTATATTAACTGTTCAGAATAAGGATGGATGGCTCAATAAGTTGACCATTTCTGCTTACATTTTTGTGAATGTAAATTAGTTCAGTATACTTTTAAAATGACTAAAACCAACTCTTACTAAATACATGGATATACATACATGCATACTGCTTATAAAAAAACAATGATTATACAGCAACTTGGAAATGAGTTTAAAGAATATAGTATTGAAGTAATATGCATTGTGAACATCTTTGTCAGAGAAACAAAAAGATGGTTTTGTAATATACACTAAGTGTACACTGGAAAAAAACAGTATTAACCACGATAACAACATGTCAAAGTGTCACAAAGTTACACACCTGTTCAGTGCTTGAGGAGTTATTTTGTACTGTACAATGTGAAGAATTCACAGAGGCAGGCAAACTTGAGTTGCTGCGTTCCTCCCTTAACCGTTGATAAACAAATTGTTGCAAAAGAGGGTATGCCATGAAATTGGCGAAAGAATAAATTGCAACAACTGGCTCTATACAGTGGCACTTCCTCATTGCTGTTCCTTAGTGAGATTCAAGAGAGGTTCTAAACAGAAAAAAGACAAGCAAATCAAAGTATTTTTATAATTAGCATAAATTTTAAAACTCAAATTTGTCATTTGTACCAATAAAATGAAACATGCTTTATTAAAATAAGTATCATGAATTTACATCACAAAGCAAAACCATACAGACAGACTCTCTCATACGATACCAATTAAGAATTTACCAGTCTCTGATTAAGTCTTTTGAATATCAGGGGAAAATGCAGGCCTTGAGCTGTAAATCTGTAGTGATAAACAGTGAGCCACCACATGATCATTCATTTTCCCCTTAAAAGTAGTTAAAAAAACTGAGAAACTGTTGGAAGACAATTTCAATTACATTTTTATTACAGTAAATCTGCAGAAGAGAGCAAGCAAAATGGTCAGTATTTAAATATATTTGGTGTATTGCAGCTTGAATAAACACTGAATTGTAATGCTTAGCTCTCTTATGCAGTTTAGCAATAATATGGCTTCCCTGTAAATTGGAGAAGCTGGCAAGCACGATTCTGAAATCTTTGCCTTTCAGTTGAAGAGTGTGATTATATTGATGCCATGTAAACTGTTCTCTTTATATTAACGATGGATAGACTTTTTCCAGACAGACCTCGTACATGAGTTTGCATGCGTTTTACAAGTGGAGCAACCGAATATACAGAATAATGTCACACAGGAATGAATAGAACTTTATTTATAAAAGAGCTGCTCTACTCAGCATTGAGGAGTGGTCTACACAAGTGACCATACTGTGGGTACACAGCACTTTAAAAAATTCTTTGCTAGTGTCATACACCTAGTTTTAATTAAGTAAAACACTCATACACACCACATTGCCACCAGAAATTAACACTTATTTAGATACATTTCAAAAAGTGAATAAATACATTTCAGAAAGTGAATCTATTACTGTTGCCATGTATTTTCTAGTTTCAGACACCATGCCAACTGTATACATTGAACAGCACATACACGATTCATGAGACACATTGATGCTGTGAAGACCTACAAGGTTTCAAGCAAGGTAGGTATATTACTTTCTTAGTTTATAGAGACTTGCTAAAACACATGCAACATCTTAAAATCCTACAGATGTGATATGGAATTCCAACCAAATTCTTGAAATAATTCTGATCAAAAATGAGTAACATTGTAAGTTTATTCACAACTTTTTACCATCCATTCACCAGTCACTTTTGGATCTTGCTAATTGCCAGTGTCAGGAAAAACGCAAGCCTATACTGGCAGTCCTGAGGACAAGACAGGAGGCAAATATTTTAAAAGGGGCAGCATGTCAAAGAATGTGTCAGAGACACCAGTTCCCCAACTGTTTTGTTATGGTAGGATCCTGCAATAACTGTATTCTCTCCTTTATACTGTTTATTATGTAGACCATAACAAAAATGTCCCAAAATACCCATTATAATCCTCAAACAACTATTTTACATTACATTTTATATCTATGACCTCATGTAACAAAATGGTGTACTAGAAAAAGCAGTAGAAAAAATTACACATTTATGTATTATAAATATGCCCAAATTATAACCAGAATGCAAATGAATATGGCCAAAATAATACAACCAGGGCAATAGTTAGTTCATTGAGCTTAGGTTACCTGGTGGCCTTTGTGTGTTTGTATGTTGATTGGCCTCTGGTTCAGTGTAGTCAAGCATGGCCCTTGGATAAAGTGGCATAAAAACAGACAGCATGGCCAGTTTGAGTATGGCTGCCAAGAAACACATTTTTCTTTGTTACTGTCTAAATGTCCATTTGGTTTCCTTGATTTACTTCCTAGAACAATGGGCTATACGGACTTGCCTACTTCTAACCGTGTTTCAGCATTTTATGTAGATGTTTCTCTCAATGTAAATATTTATTTATATTTGAAATCCTTATTCTAGAATTGCTACAAATTGCTGCAAAAAAACAAACTGCTAAAGGTTTTTCTACCACCCCAAGTTTCATTTTCTCCTATTTCTAACATTTTTATAGGCATGGTGATCCTACTAACATAATGCAACTGAGCACATTTTTTCTCTTCTAAACACTTCCTTTTCCTGTTTAGTGGGAAAAATTCAAGTTTTCATTTATTATATACACACTGCTCAAAAAATTAAGGGAAACGTAATCATAGTCTAACAACAAGTCAATTACACTTCAGGATACAAGTCTATCCAGTTTAGGAAGCATAAGAGATTATTTATCACCTGCTTTGGTGTAAATGAAAGTGACAAGAGGTACACTGGATAGGCAACAGCAAGACAACCCTCCAAAAAGGGAAGTATTTTACAGGTGGTGGTCACAAACAATTGCTCTCTCCTTTGATTTCCTGATACAGGTTGCACAGGTAGTCCAGCTCCTCCAAGATGGCACATCCATATGTGCTGTAGCAGAAGGTTGGCTGTGTCTCCCAGCACAGTCTCAAGAGCAGGAAGAAGGTACCAGGAAACTGACTGTTTACAGGAGAAGTGCTGGACAGGGCTGTAGAAGGGCATCAACCCAACAGCAGGTCTGGTATCTGCTCATGTGTGAGGAGAAACTGGAGGAGCCCTTCCAGAGCCCTACAAAATGAGCTCCAGCTGCCTATTGGGGTGCATGTTTAGGACCTGACATCCTCTAGTTGGACCTGTGCTCACAGCCCATCACCATGCAGCTTGAATGGCATTCACCAGAGAATATCACAATTGGCAGCTCCACCACTGGTGCCCCGTTCTCTTCACAGATGAAAGCAGGTTCACTCTGAGCATATGTGACAGATGTGAAATGTCTGGAGACAGCATGGTCAACATTATGTAATCTGTAACCATCATCCAGCATGACTGGTTTAGCTGCAAGTCAGTGATTGACTGGGGAGGCATATCCTTGGAGGGCTATACAGACCTCCAAGTGTTAGACTATGGTATCTTTACTGGAGTTAGGCATCAGGATGAAATCCTCAGAGCCAACGCAAGACCTTACGCTGGTGCAGTTGAACCTGGGTTCCTCATTGTACAGGACAATGCCTGGCCTAATGTGGTCAGAGTGAGCAGTTCCTGGATGACAAAGGCACTGATGTCATTCACTGCCCCACACATTCCCCAAATTTGAATCCAAATGAGAACATCTGGTACATGATGTATTGGTGCATCAGACGCCACTAGTAGCACCACAGATATCCAGGAGCTCTGTGATGCCCTGATCCAGGTTAGGGAGTAGATCCCCCCGGGACACCATCTTCCATGACATTAGGAGCATTCCCAGATGTTGTCAAAGTACATACAGCCACGAAGGGCCCATACACATAACCAAGTCACATTATGAGTTGCCCTCATAAAGTTCATGCAAGTTGGATCAGCCAGACTTTGATTTTTGGTGTGATGCTGAATCCAACCCATTTTCCCCATTGACCGTTACATTGCTCTGTTCTCAATAAATTACACAGTATTACTCAGTAAAGATTTCATTCACCAATTCTGATGTGAGAATTAAGTGTCCCCTTTAATTTTTTTAAGTGGTGTATTTTAACAAAAGAAATAAAAAAAATTCTTGAAGAAAAAAAAAATTTGAAAACGAATACTCTAACCAAATGTGATATTTATCATTCATCTGTTATTTACCCCACGTTATTTCTAGTAGTGGTTGAGGGAAAAACAAAAAAAAAAAAAGTAAATCTCATGTTTTCTTTAAATGGTCTTAAGGTGAGGGTGTTAGACTACAGGAGTCACATTTCCATTGTACCTTGCCGATATACTTCGGCAACCATTGAACCCAAGCAAGACCAGTTGTTTTAAATCCACCACGTCTTATTAAATTTCAGGAAGAAACTTGACCCTTAATGGAGGTGGTTATCTACAGTCCACCTTATTCTATCACTCTCAAACAGGACCTGTCTAAGACTAAAATGGGACTTATACAATTCAATATGCATGGCCATAGCCATAGAATCCCTGTCTCAGGCTTTTTCTATTTACTCCGTACTTGCAAGAGTGATAATGTGGCCACCCAACATCTGCCTGCCTGTGAAGCCTTCCCAGAGATGTCATGTGAGATGTTATTGATGAAAACTCTGTCCAAGGAGGTTTTGCCTGATTCTCTTAGCTTTATTTTCAGTTCTGGCATTTACCAACATCATTTAAAAGGGAACAGTAGAATAACAATTCCCTGAAACTTGCAAAGAATGCAGTCGTCGTAGTTTATGGTCACTCCGTTTACATTTTGTACTTGATAATCTATTTTATTCAGCAGCTGAACATAAGGGATAGGTACAGACAATGTGGCTATTACCAAAAGCCTTCTGGGTGGCAGGTTTGTGAACCAGCACACTTCCACCACCTCAGAGCCTACCTTGACTCCGGCAAAACGCTTGAGAGAGTAAAATTCCAATTATATTGTCCAGGAATCCATGAAAATGTCAGTTTTATGAAAGATTTCTAGGAGAGGCCGCAATCCTTTTGTTCCATTACTTTGAATAGATATTCCATTGGACATAGGTAGTCTACTCAGCTTGAAGATATACACTCACCTAAAGGATTATTAGGAACACCTGTTCAATTTCTCATTAATGCAATTATCTAATCAACCAATCACATGGCAGTTGCTTCAATGCATTTAGGGGTGTGGTCCTGGTCAAGACAATCTCCTGAACTCCAAACTGAATGTCAGAATGGGAAAGAAAGGTGATTTAAGCAATTTTGAGTGTGGCATGGTTGTTGGTGCCAGACGGGCCAGTCTGAGTATTTCACAATCTGCTCAGTTACTGGGATTTTCACGCACAACCATTTCTAGGGTTTACAAAGAATGGTGTGAAAAGGGCAAAACATCCAGTATGTGGCAGTCCTGTGGGCGAAAATGCCTTGTTGATGCTAGAGGTCAGAGGAGAATGGGCCGACTGATTCAAACTGATAGAAAAGCAACTTTGACTGAAATAACCACTCGTTGCAACCGAGGTATGCAGCAAAGCATTTGTGAAGCCACAACACACAAAACCTTGAGGTGGATGGGCTACAACAGCAGAAGACCCCACCGGGTACCACTTATCTCCACTACAAATAGGAAAAAGATGCTACAATTTGCACGAGCTCACCAAAATTGGACAGCTGAAGACTGGAAAAATGTTGCCTGGTCTGATGAGTCTCGATTTCTGTTGAGACATTCAAATGGTAGAGTCAGAATTTGGCAGAAACAGAATGAGAACATGGATCCATCATGCCTTGTTACCACTGTGGAGGCTGGTGGTGTAATGGTGTGGGGGATGTTTTCTTGGCACACTTTAGGCCCCTTAGTGCCAATTGGGCATCGTTTAAATGCCACGGGCTACCTGAGCATTGTTTCTGACCATGTCCATCCCTTCATGACCACCATGTACCCATCCTCTGATGGCTACTTCCAGCAGGATAATGCACCATGTCACAAAGCTCGAATCATTTGAAATTGGTTTCTTGAACATGACAATGAGTTCACTGTACTAAAATGGCCCCCACAGTCACCAGATCTCAACCCAATAGAGCATCTTTGGGAAGTGGTGGAACGGGAGCTTCGTGCCCTGGATGTGCATCCCACAAATCTCCATCAACTGCAAGATGATATATGATATGATATATGATATATGGGCCAACATTTCTAAAGAATGCTTTCAGCACCTTGTTGAATCAATGCCACGTAGAATTAAGGCAGTTCTGAAAGCGAAAGAGGGTCAAACACCGTATTAGTATGGTGTTCCTAATAATCCTTTAGGTGAGTGTAAGTACATCCTGGTCCTCCTAGATTATGCTACTTGTGTCACGCATGGGGAGCAGTTTAAGGACCCAACACACACCGCGACAAGTCGTGCCAGGGGACAACAACAGCGTACTAAACTCTTTCTTCTTCTTTTCTCAGAAAGAATGAGGCTCCGCCACTATAATACCGCCCGGACGATCCAAAGAACCGCAGCACTTCTGGGTTCCTTTCTTCCCTCTGGTCCCCAAGTGATGATGTCAGCCACCCATCTAGCACCACGATTTTCCCAGCATCCTACTGTTTAATTTTCAGTCAACCCCATAAATTGCCTGTCTACCTATCCTTCTATGTCTTTGAGTTATTTGGAACTATTGCTAAAAACTCCAAATCTTTATGAGCTTGTGTTTCTTTTTATTACAGTTGGCGCAGTCAGCAGGATACAGCCCGAAGATGTCGGAAGGGCAGGACCTGAATACAGTCCTCAATACTTTGGTGAATAAGCTCCAGGCGGTCAAGATAGACCAGGCAGCCACAAACATGGAGCTTGCCAAAACGAAGAGGCGACTGGTGGCGGCGGAAGCAGTAAAGCTGGAGCTCACATGGCCTCCACCACCTCCTATCGTCCCTATCACGGAGACAGACAATCTCAAGTCGTATCTGACAGTCTTTGAGAGGATGGCGACTCACAATCAGTGGCCATGGGCGGAGTGGGAGTCCATCTTGGCTCCGTACCTGAAGGGCCCTGCGCAGTGGACCTATCCAGATCTCCCCAAGGAGGAAGCCACCCAATATAACCTCCAGAGGGCTGAGCTTTATAAACGCTACGGTGTAACCTCCGGCCAGCTGGGTATAGAGGCAGTGGAGATCGAACCCCGATCTCCCAGCTCAAGCCCAGGAGTTTGAGTACTGGGGCAAACTCGGGCGCTGGCTACGACCAGATATCCACCAGGCCCACCAGATGGTCAAGGACTTACTCGCCCAGCAGGTCCGGAGACACCCGTTTAAAGATATGACCGGTCTTCTGGAGGTCTTGGAGTGACAACTGGCGGTGAACCAACTCTTGGGGGTCTGAGAAGCCAGCCCACAGGGTCCGACAGGGACGTGTCGCTACTCCTGAACCCATCCGTCACGCTGCGGAGGCTCCGGCTAAACAGAGAAACTGGGTGCCTGCCCCGCCGTTTCAGGGGCGACGAGGTGGGGCATATCTTTTCCACCTGTCCTCTCAACGTAGAGCCAATGGACTGCAGCTACGCAAGGGGAAAGAGGTACTGTGCACTTTCGAACCCTCTGGAGGTCACAAATACGGGAGTGGTGTTATTAAATGGGCACTGTTATACTAAGGTTGTTATAATATTAAGAATTGTTTCACTGTATCTGTTTTAGATCTCTTTAAATGTATTTTTCATTCTTTTTCTGTATAACATGCCATGAAGAGCTGAGCCAGCATTAGCACAGGGTGTCAACTTTCAGAAGTGCTGGGATAGGCAAAGCATAAAGATAGACAAGAACAGCTGTTATCAGCCCTAAAAGGCCTAAGTGTTATATGATCTGACTGTCTGCTGCTTAGCCTAAGTTTGTCTACCTTGTTTGGCATTGTACTGGGGGATGTGGTCGTGTGGACACAATATAAAAGAACGCTGGAACCTTGCCAAGCTTTGAAGACCTGTGGGAGTGGAAGCTATAGACTCCAAGGCCACCTCCGTTGTGACAGAAAAAAGCCATTTCTACACGACCGAATCCCCGTGGTTAAAAATGAAATGTGACTGGTCTTCCCTGTCATTTTAAAGCAACGTAAGCCGCATTAAACAAGCTAAGTATATTCTGTCTTTTCTGTGACTTTGTCGCTGCCTAACGGCAAAAAGAGGGATATCGCCGTTATAATTTATACTTATTTAACTAAAGGGTTAATAAAAAGCCGCAATATAAAAGAACATATTTCCACGGAGCCAACACTCGCATCGGAAACAGCACTCAGTTGTAGCATTGTTTGACTCCGGGAGTAACATTACCATTGTTGCTCGCCGTTAGGTTCTACCATGACAGTGGCTCACTCAACGAACAAGCATAAATTGTGTGCACGGGAAGACCAGGTAATACAGGTCCGCAAAGTGTTTTATCACCTGGGAGGGGAGCCCTAAACAGCTGCTCCTTGCGGTGCTGCCCAAGCCCCCCTATCCAATTATATTGGGACAAGACTAGTCGGAAAGTAAACACGGTAGAGCTGTCACCACTCCTACACCTAAGTTGGGTCTGATTATGGAGGGTCAAGGGGCCCTCCCAGCTGCTCCCACGCCATGCTCCTTGGCAACTAATGATGATGTGGATGGGCCGGAGGAGCTCTCTTTGGCGACAGAACTCGACCTGGAGGTGCAACCAGGTGAGGTTCCAGGGCAGAGGAGCGCTACCCTGGACCAGACACATGATCCGCTCGCTTCATTTAAAAAAGAACAGTAGAATACAGATTCCCTGAAGTTTGCCTGGAATGCCATCATGTCCGCAGAGGACATATCGTCACTAGATTCCACACCACCAGGACCCTACTTTGTTTTGGATAATGAACTGTTGTATCAAGTTGCAGAATATGAAGGTGAGGTACGGAAGTTGTTGTTAGTTCTGCGGACCAACCGATGGGAGGTTTGCGAATTAGCTCATGCCCACCTCTTAGGCTCCCATCTCTGGGCCGAGAAAACATTGGAGAGAGTAAAGCTCCAATTCTACTGGTCCAGGATCAATGAGGAGATCCGGCATTTCTGTCAGTCTTACTACTCAGTTTGTCAGCTACATCAGATACCCAGGAGGGACCGTGCTCCTCTTATCCCAATTACCCTTATAGATGATCCCTTTGAGAGGATCGGCATCGATCTGATAGGTCCCCTAGAACCTTCAGCACAAGGCTAGAAGTACATATTGGTCATGGTGGACTATGCAACTCGACACCCAGAAGCGGTTTCCCTGTGAGCTGCTAATACAAAGAATATCATACGGGAATTAGTAAAGCAAACCCCCCCCCCAAAGTGGGCACACCTAAAGTCCTTACGGACCAAGGTACGCCCTTCACTTTGGATACGTTTAGGGAAGTTGCCAAATTACTCCATATTAAGCATCTCAAAACATCCGTTTATCACCCACAGACAGATGGACTGGTGGAAAGGCTTAACCAGACACTTAAACAGATGCTCCGTAAGGTAATCAGTGCAGATGGTAGCAACTGGGACCAACTTTTACGCCTGGTGCTTTTCGCTTACCGGGAGGTGCCACAAGCCTCCATGGGGTTTTCTCCTTTTGAACTCCTGTATGGACACCAACCCCGGGGCATTTTAAACGTACTAAAAGAGGTTTGGGAAGGGGAGGCACTTCCCTCCACTAACATTTTAAAGTACATTGTATTGTGCAGTAAAGCGATAGATTGGATAATATTGGACCTCTGCTTAAAGAGCACATGTCAACCAAACCGTCAACCGAGCGAGAGGGTGTATCACATTAATTTATTGAAGCTGTTGAAAGTTAAGGAAGAGTGCCCTCTTTCCAGCACCCTCCTCTCCCTTTTCTCCGAAAAATACACACTTAACCTCAGCAACAATTTGACTTTCGACCAGCGATGGGAGCTCGAAAGTGCAACCCTGTCTGTCCCGACAGTGGTAGCACCCAGCCGGACCTTGCTGATCCAGCATGACATTGTGACGGACCCGGGGGTGGTCTTCAGGGAACGACCCTATAGCCTCCCGGAGACGAAATGTGCCAAGGTGGAACTAGAAGTTGAATGGATGTTGGACATGGGCTTATTGAGGAGAGTCATAGCCCCTGGTCCAGTCCTATCGTCCTCGTGTCTAAGCCAGATGGCTCATGGAGATTCTGTAATGACTTCAGACATCTTAATCAGGTCTCCAAATTTGATGCCTATCCCATGCCCCGTGTGGACGAACTCCTCGAGAGGCTGGGGATGGCCTGTTACTTGACTTCCCTTGACATGACGAAGGGTTACTTGCAAATTCCCTTAATGGTATCCACCAGAAGGAAAACAGCATTTAGCACCCCTAGTGGTCACTGCCAGTACAAGATACTTCCATTTGGGCTGCACGGGGCTCCAGCAACCTTCCAACGTCTGGTAGATAGAATGCTACGGCCTCACCAGTCCTGTTGTGCCGCCTACCTTGATGACGTGGTCATTTTTTTCGGCACCTGGGAGGAACATGTATTGCAGGTTTACGTTGTCTTCCTGAGTGTTTCTTTGGGTTGAACAAAGCCAAATATTTGGGCTACATGGTAGGAGGAGGGTTAGTGAAACTACAGTGCTCCAAAATAAAATACATCCTGGAATGGCCCCGTCCGATAGTCAAAAAACAGGTGCAAGCCTTCTTAGGATTTGCAAGTTACTAATGCTGGTTTGTATCTTGGTTTTCTTAGAAGGCCGCCCCTTTGACAAATTTGACAAAGAAAAGGGCCCCTTTGCATGTGGTATGGAACGAATTGGTGGAACGGGCATTCAGTGTCTTAAAAATGATTACAACGGCACCTGTTTTGAGAACACGTAATTTTTCGCTTCCTTTTATCCTCCAGACCAACACTTCGGGCACAGGTCTTGGTGCCGTACTGAGCCAAAAGCGCTGATGGTGTTGAACATCCCATCATTTACCTGAGCCGGAAGCTGTTGGACCGGGAGACAAGGTATGCAGCAGTGGAACAGGAAGCCTTGGCCATCAAGTAGGTGCTAACTCACCTGCGGTACCTGCTGGGTTGGAAGTTCACCTTGGTGACGGACCATGCCGCCCACCAGTGGATGGCCCTTCACAGGGACTCGAATCCTCGGGTTACCAGGTGGTTTTTGGACCTGCAGCTTTATAAGTTCATTCCATGCTTTTTCATAACCTGTTCTATTCAGTCCTTCATTCATCATTCTAGCACCCATCCAACTAAAAAGCACCTTTAACTTTACTGTTTTGGATACACTGCCGTCACACGGGGTGTATATCCAAATTTGACGTAATTTTTCCCCATGTGTCCTTTGCACCCAGCACGGACACATCAAGTATAAACTAGGTGTATAAAATACCAGGCTTTAGCACATTGTGTGACATATTTGTGTGAAACACAGTGAGCTCACTGAGCTGTAGCGAATTGGATTAACACTAGAATCCCTGAAGCCTAAGAAAAAAGTCATAATCCCAGGCCACAATAAATTCCTTCGCACCACTCCATCAGCGTCTTTGTTTTGAAAATGTGTCGATTAGCAAAAGCAGCTGCAATCTCATTACCCAAACTCCCAAAAACACAGCTAAAGTTATACCAGCACATCTATTTGTCTGGGTGGTGAGATGCATTGTATAGGATAAATAATATTTCATCAATTGGACTACATCCATTTCATTTGTCTAGAACAATCTGGGTAAATGTAGGATGATATGAAATGTGAGGCAAGACATGCTGAACACATAACTAAAACACATTTCCTTTTCATTTATAATAAAAATTAATGTGAAGACTGAAGTCATAATATCAAATACAACAACTTCACAAAAGATAACAAAACAAAGTATACCTTTATTCAAGAATTTAACAAAAGAAAAAATAATATTCAATCTACATGTTGCTGTCAATATGTAGAAACAGAAGTCCATTGAATCAATTGCATTGGGTGGGTTAGAGGTAAGAACTCATTAACTTATAGAAGGCGAGGCAAGTGACAGAATAAAACTGAATAAAAAAAAATTTAAAAAAAGCCCAACACAAACCACTTTTACAAGTACCAAAAATTTACAATGGGTGTTGCAGACTTAAATCAAATGTAGGTTTTTATTATAGTAATAATAGCACCTCACTACATAAAATGGAAAACGCGGAGAAAACCCA